>NC_045787.1:152519620-152821274 GCF_009873245.2 Balaenoptera musculus | reverse complement strand
TCCCCGGGTCCCCTGGCTTGTGTCCCTGAGAAGCTTCTGACAAGGGCTTTGGCCCTCATTTCTCAATGGACACGCAGACCAACCTGTGGGTGCCGGAGCCGCACATCCTTCTGAGAGGAACTGGGAGGTGGGGAGAACAGGGGAGAGAAGAGAAGCTGGGAGCCAGGATCTCAAAAGAAAGAGGTTGGACAACCAGGCCAATTCACTCCAGGAGATCCTTAATGTAGAGGCTCGGTCGAATGTCCTGTCCTAGCATGCCATTCTAGTGTTCAAAGCCATCTGTGGAAACACAAATTAAAACCACAAGGAAATACTACCTCACACCCAGTAAACTGGCTAAAATTTAGAAGTCTGACAATACCAAGTGTTGATGAGGATGTGGATCAGCAGAAACTCTCATGCACTGCTCAAGTGAAAATGGTGCAAGCACTCTAGAAGACCGTTTGGCATTTTGTAACACAGTCAGCCCTCCATATCCGTATGTTCCACATCCGAGGAGTCCACCAACCGCAGATCAAAAATATTCAGGAAAAAAATTCCAGAAAGTTTTAAAAAGCAAAAGTTGAATTTGTCGCACACCAGCAACTGTCCACATAGTATTTACATAGTGTTTACATTGTATGAACAACTATTTACATAGCATAGTAATGTAGAGATGATTTAAAGTATATGTGAGGATGTGCGTAGGTTATATGCAAATACTACTCCATTTTACATAAGGGACTTGAGCATCTTCAGATTTTGGTATCCACAGAGGTCCTGGAACCAATGCCCTGCAGATACTAAGGGAAAACTGTATATCATAAACATATCCTATGAGCCAACAATTCTACTCTTAGGTGGTTACCCAAGAGAAATGAAAACATTTCCACAAAAAGACTTGCTTAAGAATGTTTAATGCGTCTTTAGCAGGAGGTGGGGTGGGGGGGATGAACTGGGAGATTGAGATTGACATATATATATACTAACATGTATAAAATAGATAACTAATAAGAACCTACTGTATAAAAAAATAAATAAAATAAAATTTTTAAAAAAAAGAATGTTTAATGTGTCTTTATTCATAACTGCCCCAAACTGGAAACAACTCATATGTCCACAACATGATAATTCATAAAATGGAATACTACTCAGCAATTTTTTTAAAGCTACTAATACACATAAAAACACGGATGAATTTCAAAAGCATTTTGCTGAGTGAAAGAAGCCAGGCGCAACAGAGGACTGAGTTCTAGAACAGACAAAACTAGTAACAGAGCCTCTATGGTAACAGAGCAGATCAGAGTTGCCTGGGGTATGGTCTGACTGGGGAGGAGGGATTCACTGAAGGAGGCCTGTGGAACTTTATGGGATGATGTAGTGTTCTATATCTCATATACACACTACTATATATAAAATAGATAAACAACAAGGACCTACTGTATAGCACTGGGAATGTATTCAATATCTTGTAATAACCTATATGGGAAAAGAATCTGAAAAAGAATATATAATATATATATATCTGAGTCACTTTGCTGTACACCTGAAACTAACAAACACAACATTGTAAATCAACTATACTTCAATTTAAAAAAAAGAAAGGAAAAGAAAAAGTATGATCTTCAGGTGCAGCTGGATTTGGGGACTCCAAACATCTGCTATTCCTCTAGTCTCTATATTCCTTTCTCCAGTCTACTCCAGATGGTTGTGCCCTCAGCATCTTCATGGTGAGAATGTGGCTACTAGTAGTTTCAGGGCCTCATCTTCCCAATTCAAGTTCAAAAAGAAAGAAAGCATCTCTTCCCAGAAGTTCCCACATGAGTCGCAGGATTCAGTACAACTGAACCAACTTGGTGGAAGGGCCTCACACTGCAGCTGTGGAAAAGAGGTGGAGCCCTACTGAGGCCACGTGGTCTGAGAATGGAGGTGAGAAGGGAGGCAGGTTCCCAGAGGCGTCTCAACACTGTCCCTGGCAGAAGGGGGAAATGGCTGCTGGACAGGAAAAGCCACAGACCCAACCACAATGTCCTTCCACCAGCCTGGGAGGGCTGCCCACCCAGTCCTACCACCCTGTACCCCTCCTCACTGACCCACCCTGCCACTGCCACCCCCAAGGAGGGATCAGTGTCCAGAGGGGTGACCCATCCATGCAGCCAGTGGCCCTCCTGCCACACCACTTCAGCCAGCCTCTCCTGAGGCCAACCCGAAAACTTCTCATCACCCAGGACAGCACCACCACTAAGAAGTGATCCTGAACTCCGCACCCCAGCCAATGGAGTTCCCCCCATCCTGACTGGGTCTTATCAACACTCCCCAGCCTCTCTTCCTGCCCTGCCTAGCCTGGAACAGTGGCTAAGCCCTTCAACTACTCTCCTGCCAGCACCCATAGCAACCTTTTGTTTCATCCTACTGCCAAACAAGCCTATCCCAGACCAATGAAAATCAAATACCCGGGGGGCTGAGGCGGCTGGAGAGTCACCCCACAGGTACCCAGGGTCCCCAGTGGCCCTCGGCAGCACACGTGCCCGGCTCCCAACCACCACCCCCAGGCTCCACGGCCCCTACGTAAACCCAGTGCCTTCACTCAACCCTAAGTGGATACTCCCCTCCACCAGCCCCCTCCTCAGGAACTCTCTGTGGGCTTTCGGGGGAAGCTTCTGGACCCCGCGGCCCACTCTGCTCAGGAGTCATCGCTCTGCCTGCCCAGGTAAGGGTTAATAAGACGGGCTGTCACTGAGATGTTTACCCACCTCCAGACTCCGGATGAAGATAGAAATGGTATTTATGATTTCTACCCAACGTTTCTGGAAAGGATTTAAGGTGCTTACAAGGATACACATATATAACAAGACCGCATAAATTAAATGTGGGAGCCAAAAAAGAAAGAAAAACAAGGGTAGGGACATAAAGAGGAACAAGAAAGAAGGCTAACTTGAAAACAAAGGCCAAATGAGCCCTAAACTTGCTATAGCGAGCCACAAATGTGTCCCAACGTTTTCTAGCAGCTCACCAGAAAAAGAAACCTGTCTGCTGGAAGCTTCGGGGTTGGTTACATTAAAACACACACATGATTACCCAGGAGACATCCCAGGGTATGTTTCCCAGGAACATCTCCCAAGGGATGGCAATGCAAGGACAATGGGAGGTGAGGATTGATGGGTGTTCCTCCTGAGCTGTGGGCTTGGAAGCAGGGGTGGGGGGGGGGGGGTGAGTGGGTGGGACAAGGAAGGTTCTAGCCCCCCCTGCTCCCACACCTGCATGACGAGGAGACTGTATAGCTGCTTCGCCCTGGGAATGGCACCCAGCCTCTCCTGCTCCTGCTCATACCCTCAGAATAGCACCCCACCCTCTGGGGAGAGATCTCCAATGACTATGTCCCAGGGGCCCCTCCTGCTTGGTGGAGTAGAATGCCAGCCAGCCCTCCTCAGGACGTCCCTGGACCTTGCAAGTTCCATCCACTCCTGCTTTGGATGCTCAGATCTTCAGATCTTCACTCCCTCATACCTTTAGTCGGAAAGCATTAACTAAGCACCTACTGGGCGCAGCATGGGGATGTAAAGGTTATAGAGGGAAAGAGAAAAGTTTCAACTAAAGCTGCCTGCAATTATTCGGCTTTCAGGAGGTGCCACAGAGTCAAGGAGCCACCCAGCTCTCGTGACTCATCTCAGGAGGATCCCCTGAGGACCAAGGGTGCTGGCACGTGTTGGGGCAGCCTGGTAGAGAGGTTTGAGGTTGCAGATGTCAGCAGCATGGGGCATCTTGGATTGACAGGTGAAGACCCCTCAGAGCCCTGTTTGGATCTCCTAGAAATGGCTGGGGAGATCATGGGAGAGGCCAAGACCCTGGGGACTGCAGTGACCAGGGTGGGAGGAAGACAGAACCCAAACCCACCTGAGCCTTGATGCAAAGTGACTCCATCAGCACCCCAGGTTCACGAGGCCCTGGACAGTCCTGCTATAGATGAACAACTCTACTTTTATGGCACCTGCTATATTTCTTTCTGATTACAAAAGTAATATATTCTCAATACAAAAAAAAAAAACCCACAAAACCCAGCAACTTTTAAAAGGCAAAGGAAAAACACAAAAAAATGAGCCATAATTCCACCACTAACATTGGCTGTGGCTGCTCTCATTCTGGTGAAAAACCTGCTAGTCTCTCTTGATTAATACATATATAGTTGGGAAAATTCTTCATGGCAAAACTACTACGGCCAAGATAAAAATTTAAAAAGACAAACTGGGGGAAAATATTTGCAACTCATATCACCAAAAAAGAGATAATTTCCTAATACACAAAAAGATCCGAGAAATCATTAAGAAGGAGGTAGAGTTAAAATATACGACCACAATAATGTATAAGTTGGGGGTGGGCATAAACGACACTTAAGTGTTCAATGGTCTGTGTCATCTCGGAGGAAGATGGAGGTATTGATTAACCACAGGCTTTGATAAGTTAAGGACGTGTAGTGATTTCTAGGGGGACCACTCAAAGAATAGGACCATCACAGGATTCAGGAGAGTGGCTACCTATGGGTGAAGAGGACCTTAAGACAGGAGAGAGTGCACGCAGCGGGAGTGGATCCTAGGACGCTAGTCTCTTTTAATTCCTGATTTAATTGTTGGTTATCTGAGTGTTTATTCATAATTATTCATTTTAACTGTATAAATGTTTTGTATAATTCTCTGTATGTGTGCTATAATTCACAATTCTTTTTAAAAATTGAAAGATATTCACCATCCACAATAAGTGAAAAAAATAACTATTTTACAAAGATCAAAAAGTCTGAGGACTGACTGTGATGGCAAAGGGGGTGGAAAATGGTGGTGGGGTGTAAATTGGTACATCCTCTGTGGAAGAGACTTTGGTAATTTTGACCCAACTTTCCAAGATACAAAGCTTTGCCCACTTCTGTGGTCTTATCCTACACAGAGTGTCACGGATGTTCAAATTTGCTTGTGCAAAGGCTTCTTCACTGTAATAGCAAAAGATGGGAAACAACCTAAACGCGTGCTGTTAAATAAATAATGGTGCTTGCGTGTCGTGAAATATTATGCAGCCATGATCAAGGACCCTCTCCATGAACTGGTATGCAGTCATCATCAAGTTGCATCATTAAATGAACAGACAGTTGCAGAGCAGCAGGTACAATGCACTATCAGTCATGTGAAAGCCGCTGGAGGGGAGGTTACATACATGTAATTGCCTGAATATTCATCAGATTTCTAAAACATTTCTGGCAGGCTACACAAGAAACTGATAATGCTGGGTGGTTCTGGTGGGCTAGAAGACGTGGTTAGAAATCATATTTTCACTCTGCACCCTTTTGTGCCTTTTAAACTTTAAAATTGAAAGTAAGTATTCAAAAGTATAAGCATAAACTATGGCAGGACTGGGAAATACTAGAACCTTTCCTGAGCCAGCCATCCCCTGCCCACAAGGTTTTCGAGGAAGCCATAGGAAAGGAGGGGACAGTGGTACATGGCAAATCAAAGTGCCCCTTTTATTATTAGCTGGGTGTGTGCCCAGTTCCCCCAGGCAAGGCACCAGTTCTCCAAAACACCTGTGAGGCGAGGCGGGACAGTCCAAGAGGCAGGCCCCGCTCAGTGGACACCTGTGGCCACTTCAGAGAAAGAGTCAGCCACTCAAAGACAAGCAGGGAGGAAGGAGCCTGCAGCGCCCCGCGTCCTGTTGCTGGGAGTGGGAAAGACACACACACATACGTGCCTATGTCCATTTCTACAAAACCCACCTCACTCTGTTCACCCTGTTGTACAGCCCGCTGTTCCCACCTAACAGCTTATCAGGAACATTTTCTCCCATTAATAACTGCTCTTTTACTGCAAGGTTTTTAATGATCAACGTTTACTCAACCAATTCTCTGTTAAACATTGAGACTTCTATGTGGTCATAAACGGTGCTCTGATGAAAATTGGTAGAGCTAAATGTTGATGCCCAGTCTTAATTATATCCTTAGAAAAGTATCCTGGAAGTAGGGTAAGGCATATAGACATTTTCCGGCTTTCTACACCCGTCACCACATTGACTCAGCCTACACTGGTGAGAGGGTCAATCTCCCAATCCCCATTCTAATTTGGTTTTATCTTTGCCTACTTAATATTTGCAGGAGAATAGCATCTTTTTATTGCTTTAATTTGCATCCTTTGATTATAATTGGGTTGAGGCCTCTTTGGGTGTTTCTTGCCCGTTTTCACCTCTAACACAAATCACCCGTTTGTGTATCCATACAAACCCAGCACCTTCCTTCTCCTCCTCTTTGCTGAGGCCTGAAGAGCCCTCCTTGCACACTCGCAGCTGTCAAAATCCTCACACCTTTCAAGGTCAAGTCCCCTGCCCTGCCCTGCCCTCCCACCAGGCAGTCAGCCCTGACTTGGGGCACTTGCTGCTCTGGTCCTGCTTCTAGTCACCATCTGCATGCCTGTACCCCGCCGTCCGCACCAGCTGTTCACTTCACCCCTCAGGCCCAAGGCTCAGCCACTGTCCCCACTGAAGGACCCTTGGGCAACAACGTTTACTGGACACCTACTGCCCGGTTAGTGCTCCCGGGCTGACTCAGACTCCCTCCCTGTCCCAAGCCCCTTGGGAGCCGTGAGTACCAGGGACAGCCCCCTCCTGTCAGACAGCTGCTTTGAGTGTCTGACCCAGGCTTGTAGCCCCTCTTGCCAGCTCTCATGGGGACACTGAACCTCAGAGATGGAGCGGCATCTTCCCCCGGGCTGCAAGAGAAGGTGGAACTCCCAGCTGAGCGTGTTCCCTATAAGAAGCTGAGACTGGGTGGGGAAGAGGGCAAAGCCCCTGGAGTTGACAGACAAGGAGGAAGGGGGGCAAGGAGCAGCTAGGTGGACAGTAATGTCAGGGCTTTAAGAATGGATCTCGGTATTTTATACCACGTTCAATAACTGTCCAGCCTTGGCCTTTTTAGGCCATATTCTCTGGTCACTGTGTGTTGGCAACTCTTGCCCATAGGAGGGATGGGAGCATGGTCTTCAGGGACGGGAGACCCCGGGAGCACCAGGAGCTGGGGTGGGTGGGAGCCACGGTTCTCTGGAGATGCCGCCACCACAAGTGAGGGGCATGCATGCGGGGAGGCCCCCTGGGAAGAGGATTGCCCTGGGCCCCTCCTCAGTCATGCCAGGGACCCTCCAGAAGTGTCACCCCTCCCAGGAGGCAGTGATCATCTGAAGTGCCCGCCCCACTGGCCTCCAAGACCCCCAGCCTCTCCCAACACCTGAGGGACACTCCTGGTGTCATCAAGAAGGCAACTCCACAGTCAGGGTGACCTTGGCTCCCAGCACTGGAGATGACAAATTTCTTTTCTTCCTGCTGAAAACATAATCCATCTTTCATGGATCTCTGGGGACTGGCGGCGTGGCACACACATTATGGAAGCTTTTGCCTGGGCTCATTTCAATTGTCTACAGGGCTGGCTTGATGCCCACTCTTCCTTAAGCCCTTCAGACGCTGAGAGAGCATTTCAGTGCCAAGGGGCAGATCCAAAGATGTTCCTAAAAAACATTATACTTCTCTATCAACTGCTGCTGTCCTGATTTCTGGGCTTTAATTTCTTAATTTAGGTAAGAATAAGCTCCTCCCACATGCCAGGCACTAGGATCCAGGTTGTCCAGTAAGGATCTGCCCTCCCAGGCCATGGTTATGCTGCACACTCAGGGGACCTCCAACCCAGACCTGTGGGCCTCCAACCCAGACCTGTGGGCCAGTAGGGTCTTCCCAGAGAACGTAACACAGATCCTGAGACCTGAAGGCTGAGGGGCTGCGGGTCAGGTGATGGGTGAGGAGAAAGCCTCTGTGAAGATGGTCTGGGGTGCTGGTAAGGTAAACCGAGGCCAGGCCACTGAAGGTCAAGGATGCCAAGCCACTGAGTTTGAACTTCATCCTGAAAGCCATGGGGAGACCATGAGCAGCATTAGTCAGGGAAATGACACCGATAGATGCCCATTCTAGAAAGATCGTGTTGACAGCCTCTGGACAGCAGACCAGAAGGGTCCTTGCCAGGAAGAAGCAATTCAAGAAGGAAGAGGAAGTGGCCGGTTGGCGGAAGTGCCACGCAGATAAAGGGAGAGATACCCATACAAGACGTATTTGAGAGGTGGAATTGGGAGGGTGGAACATGGAGTGAGCAGTAGACAGAGGACAGAAGAGGGAGGCGTGTGGGCTGTGTGAACTGCCGGTGAGTAGAGGTGCCCCTAGGGGAGACGAGGGCCACAGAAGAACAATCGATGGGGACTGGCCATAGGGTGTGGGAAGAAAGGCAGTGAGTTAGTGCAGGCACACTGAGTTTGAGGTAACTGGGCACCTAGCAACACCCTGGGCCAGAGACATGGACTTGCCCCCAGGAAGCCTCCACCTAGGGACACAGACATCTATCTAGTAATCATGTAGATAAAAGACAGTGACCTCTGAGAGAAGGGCTTTTAGCAGAGGCCTGCTGAGGGAGGTGAGGAGGGATGAGGCCCTGGAAACAGAGGAATAGCAGGCCTTGTGGAGGAGGGTACAGGGTACATCTGCAGTGCCCAAAGAGAGCCAGGGTGAGTGAGGACAGGCAAGGGAAAGAGCAGGGCTGGACGTGGTGTGGCCGGCTTACATCTTACATCACAAATGTGGTGTCCAAAAACATTATTTTCTTCTTCCTTATTCAATTCTGAACACACAGCAGCTGAAAAATAAACTTGCCAATTAAAGGTACCCTCTGCCGTCAGATATCCACCTGGAGGAGAAGGGCAGGGAGGCACAGCCCAGGGAAATGAGGAAAGTATATGCCTAATCAATCTGCGGTTTGCAAATGCAAGCTTTAAAAGTACCTGAAACACTGAAAAGAAGCAATGAGAGGAAACCACCTTATCAGATATTAAAACACTGTAATACCTTAATATCAAATCGGTGTGGCAATATGCAGATACAATGGAGAGAGACCAAGAGAGCAGATGGAGACCCAAACATACACAGGAGGTCAGTCAATGGTAAAGGTAGCATCTCCTTTAGTAAAGATGAACTCTTGAATAAATGATGTTGGAAGAGATTGGCAGTTTTCTGGAAAAAGATCAGGTTAGATCCATCCCTCACACCATACATCAGGATAATCTCTCAATGGATCAAAAATGTTAATGTATATATGAAACCACAAAAGTATGGGAAGAATCAAGCTTTACAAGCTTGAAGCGAGGAAGGCTTTTCAAGCTATGAGTCAAAATTGAACAACCGTAAAAGATTGATAGACAGTACAAAGATCAACAACTTCTGCAGAGCAAAAATCACTATAAGCAAAGTCAAGAGACCATCTGGGAAAAAATATTTGCAGCTCAGATCACTGTCAGAGGGCTAATATCCCTAATATATGAAGAGCTCTTGGAAACTAATAAGAAAAAGATCAATAATGCAATAGGGAAAAAATGACGAAGGACAGGAACAGACAGTGAAATACAAAGGGACCTCAGACATACAAGGATACCCGATTCACTCATTAAGAGAAATACAAATTAGCCCTACAGTGTCTTCTCACTATCAGCTTGGCAGAAATACATATTTGACAATACCCTTTGCTGGGGAAACTATGTGGGAAGAGGTACCTCCCCATGGAAGGCAATTCGACGATGGCTATCAAAACAGCAAATGCATTTACCCTTTGACCTAGCAATTTCACTTCTGGAAATGTATCTTTTACGTATGCCTGCATGTGTTAAGAACAACAGATTGGAAATCTAAGCAAAGCTACTTGTTTAAAAAAAAAAAATGAGGGGCTTCCCTGGTGGCACAGTGGTTGAGAATCTGCCTGCCAGTGCAGGGGACACGGGTTCGAGCCCTGGTCTGGGAAGATCCCACATGCCGCGGAGCAACTAGGCCCGTGAGCCACAATTACTGAGCCTGCGCGTCTGGAGCCTGTGCTCCGCAACAAGAGAGGCCGCGACAGTGAGAGGCCCGCGCACCGCGATGAAGAGTGGCCCCCATTTGCCGCAACCAGAGAAAGCCCTCGCACAGAAACGAAGATCCAACACAGCCATAAATTAATTAATTAATTAATTAATTTTAAAAAAATGAGTATGGCCCAGCAAACTAGAAGGACATGCAAAACCCATTTGCCCATCCGGATTCACTGTCCACCCTTCACCCTGTTCAGGGCCCCTGGAAGCTGTTGTATGGGACAATGGCTGCATTGCCCTCTAAGTTCAGGTCTGGTTCAGCCGTCGGGGAGGGGATGCAGGAAGAGAGAGAGGTGGGAGTATTTATTACCTCCTGCAGGGTCACCAAGCCTGGCTGCACCCTTAACCAAAGGTCATGGCTCCTGCCAGGCGGCCCTGTTCGCCTGTCTCTCCCCCTTTCCCCCTTCCCCTCACCCCTCTGACCTTGGACGGTAAGGATGAAGGCTTATGACTTCCCTACGTCCTGCCCACACCTCTGTAAAGAATCTCTTTTAGTAAACGCTCCTCAAATTGCCCAATTTAAGTGAGCCATCTGTTTCCTGCCAGGCCCCTGACTGATGCAGCAGCTATTTATAAAAAGGACGAGGATGCACTCTAGGTATCAATCTGGAAAGATTTCCAGGGTGCCATATAAGTAAGAGCATATAGTAGTTACCTGCTATGTGAGGAAGCTGGAGGGTGAGGGAGACGACACAGCTGCATCTGTGTGTATGTCCCTAAAGAGACACTGGAAGGACACACAGGAGGCTGATGAAGGTGGTTGTTGGTCAGGGACCAAGTAGACGGGCAAGGGAAAAGGCAGGGCTTTCCTCTGTCCACCCTTGCATTTTCAAGCCTGCCCTGCCTGCCCGGCTCACCTTGCCAGAATTCTGGCCTCACTGTGGGCACTGATCCCTCCCGGGCACCTGGGCACAGTCACGCTGCCCTCTCCTAAGTCAGCACCCCGTGCCCTTGGCTCGGGAAGCTGGAGCCCCTCACAAGGGGAACAGGAACGATTCTCTGTGCAAGTCTTCAAACAGGAACCAAGGAGGGAAACACAAAGAGAGATGCCTGAATTCCACTCCCAGGGGCTTAAACATTTCCATGAACCCTAAATCTCTGAATCTCAACATAGTAATTAGTTTCAAGGGAAAAAATATCACTTCTAGTCTCTGAGCCTCTCTGGGGACCCTTAGAGAATAGATATCTTCAGAACATCCCACACGTCCGCTCTGGGGCCCTCACAGGACCTCTGGGGTTCCACACACAGGCGCTCATTCCCCATTCCACCCCCTTCTCCCAGGACAAAAGTTGGGGCCCAGTCCCTCCCCTGGGCAAAGGCTCCTCCTGGGCTAATCTGCCTGTGCTAGCCTGCCTTTAACTCCTCGAGTGCGTGGCTGGCTCTCAAATTCACCTCTGCACTTCCCCACGAAATGACCACGGGCAGGGTGCAGAGCCTCCCTGACTGACCTTCAGGGGTGTCATCCATAAAACCAAGAGCATTCCAGCCCGCATTTCCCAGGGCTGTGGGAGGAGCAACTGAGAAGTTGTAGGTAAGGCTCTTTGCAGGCGTCCACCTGGCACACACAACAACGTTCATTACAGAGAGGGTGAGATGCCAGGAGGGAGCCAGGAAAACGGTCAGCCTGAGTGGGATTTGGGTTTTCCTTGTGAGGAATTCATTTCTGAGCCTTTGCCTTCCATGCTGAAAGGCCGGGTGGGTGCTTCTGGCCCTGGGCCAGTGCTGGGGACTTCATAGCCTTTATCTTACTGAAGTATAGCACCAGCTCCAAAGTAAATGTTACCATCCCCTTTCCACAGATGGGAAAGTAGAGGCTCAGAGAGCCCGGGCCTGCCTCTCTGGCTGCAGCAGGTGGTCTGCACACAGCCTCGGAGTCATATCCACAATGTCCCCATCAGGACCTGCAGCTCCCCTGGATCCCACAGAGCCTTCCTGGGCCTGCCCCGCTCAGAGCCAGGAAGCAGCTCTCAGACCCCGCCTGTCCTCACCACCCGGCCCACCAGGACCCCGCCCTTCACTACCTGCTGGATGAGCAGCTCTTTTGAGCAGTTCTTGTCTCGGATCCAGGAAGGCTCCTGCCCCACTGCCCAGGCTGCAGAATCCAGGGGCCATATTGCCCCTGGCCAGTGCCCTGGTCCCACGCTCCTCCATGACAACCCACCAGGCAGAAGGGCACTTGCCCCGGTGCAGTCCTGTACAGCTGGCGGGCAGGAGAGATGGCAACCAGGCAGGATCCAGCCGAAAGAGCTATTCAGGTTAATGCAGAGAGGGGACCCTTCCCCCACCCCGTGTCCCAGACAAAACGCAGTGGTGGGCTGGGTCTGAGGAGGCCGTGGGACGGGGTGGGGGACCTTCAGGGCTGGAAAGTGCCCCAGGTGGTTCTCACCAGAATAGGGCCCAGCTAGTGACAAGATCCAGGCACTGTGGAGCAAGCTGAAGCACTGGGCAAACCGCAAGGCCATCAGAACACTGGTGACCGAGGTGGCGGCTGGTCCTGTGGACAGACCCCCAGGTAGGGCGGCAGCTCCTACCAGCCCAGGGTACCCAGGACACTGGCATCATGGACACACAGGGCTCAGCCTCCCACAGCCCTGCCAGCTGAACCCTCCCGTCCAGGCTGGCTGGGGTCCAGGGCCTGGGGTCGCCAGGGGGTCTGGAAAGGCAGAGGCAGAGTCTGGTCACACACTCATGCTACAGGATGAAAGAGAAGCGCAGCTACCCCGAGACGGCGACTTCTCTCCTCCCAGCAGCTTCAGGGCATAGAGATGGGGCAGGATGAGGCTCCCAGAGAAAAGCGACTTCTGGGCAGAAGGAGCCAGCAATTCATTTCCCTTCCTGTCCTCCAGACCCCTAGGCCCACAGGAGAAAGGAAATAATGGGAACATGTGTTGTTTTCTGCTTAATTCTTTTTCCTGGTGGCTGGCAGGGGATTTGGGATTGGTTCCATTTTCTGTGTGAGTTGCTGAAAGGAATTTAAGTCCCCACTGAAGGAAGCATGGCAGGGACGGTCACAGCCCCCTACCCGTGACAGGTGCCGATCTACACCAGCTGTCCATACTGGGAGCACTGCCCCTGCTCACTCGCCCTCTGGCTGGCAGGGGTGTCTGTGGACACAGACCCCCGGACCATTTCAGGCCCAGGCCTGGGAAGCCACCCAGCCTGCTCTGATTCCCACCTTCACAGTTTGAATTTCAGCAAGTACTTGCCATGAACTCCTGAAGGTTTGCATCATGCATAAAGGAACACTGGGGCTTGAGAAAGTCCCTTTGAAACCCCAGCGTGTGGCTCAGTCAGCTCCTCATAGCTGGCTGCGGCGGCCCTTAGATGTCGGTGGGCTGCTGTAAACTTCCAGCCACTCTCCCTGGGTTGTAATCCGGCCGTGAACTCTGGGAGACGCGCACTGATTTTGCTGGGTGCAAAGCCAGCCACTCCAGGCCAGAAGGGCAGGGAGGCAGCCCAGAGGCAGGCCTGCCAAGAGCAGACTCCATGACTGGGAGAGACAAGGAAGCCAATGAGGAGGCCAGATCTGCGGGCAACGGGGCCAACACCATCTGCCCCCAGCCCCACCCTGAGCAGCGCAGCCAGGTGGGAGCTCCCCACCTGGTGCAGTGGACAGACCTACCACCCATGCCCTGAGGATCCAACTTCCCGCTCCAGGCACCGGTCAGAAGGCACCCTGCCTTCCGAAGCATGTGGACCCAGTGCAGAGCCAGTGCCCCAGTTCTGGCCAAGCCAACTCAAGCATGCCCAAAATTCAGCTCAGGGCAGCAGGGTGGTGGCCGTGAGCCAGGGATGGCCTCTGCTGTGCCCACTGCCCACTGCTGAGCGGAGAGGGAGAGGTTGAAGTCTGCTTAGTTATCTGATATTCTCAACCATTTGAAACACAATGGATAAAGCTATAGGTACCCATGAGCAGTTCAAGCCCAGCATTCCCTTTGCTGGGGTAAGTGCCATTGTCAGCACGGCATGGGTATGTGTGTGTATCTGGACGTTTGTTCACGTGCTAATGCTCACGTGGACAATACTGTGGCCAAGAGCTTTATGCACGATTCACACATTGAAGCAACTATTTAGTCAGCACCTGCTGCAAGCCAAGCACAGCTCCAGGTGCTGGCATGAGTATCCTCTGCACGAGGAGAAGCAGATCGTTGCATCAAAGAGTAGGAGCTGCTTTAACTTTCATAAACAGCCCAACTGCCTGCCAGCGTGCCTGTGTCGGTCTGCTCAGGCCAGAGACCACAGACTAGGAGGTTTCAGCAACAGAAATCTATTTTCTCACATTTCAGGAAGCTGGAAGTCCAAGATCGAGGTGTCAGCAGAGTTGGTTTCTCCTGAGGCCTCTCTCCCTGGCTTGTAGATGACCACCTTCTCGCCGTGTCCAAACATGGTCACCCCTCTGGGTGTGTCTGTGTCCTAATCTCCTCTTGTTTTAAGGACACCAGTCATATTGGATTAGTGCACACTCACGTGACCTCATTTTTACTTCGTACAGTCCCATTCTGAGGTACTGGGGGCTAAGACTTCAACATACAAATTTTAGGGGAGACAACAATTCAGCCGATAACAATGCCTGTGCTCATCTACGCCCTGTACCAGTTGGGAATCCATTTGGCTAAGAGTAACAGGAACTGAAAACAGACAAGATAGACGTGTAGACCTCTCTCAAAGCCCAGAGGTGGGCAGGCTGGGGCTGCTTCCCAAAATCCCCAGGGACCCGCCTGGTGGCTTCATCATACCTGGCCTCCCTTTCCTAGGTCTCCCAATTGATGCTCCATTTCCAGCCATCACAACTGCATTCCCAGCATTAGGAAGAAGGAAAGGACAAGAAAGGGTACCCACTGACTATCTTCAAGGAAGATTCCAGAAATTGCCCTTCCACCCTTCTCCTTATACGTCATTGCCTGAACCTACTCACGAGGCCACACTTAGTTGCAAAGGAGACAGAAATGCAGCCTTTATTCTGGGAGGCCCTGTGTGAAGCTGAAAGTGTGGGATCAGGTCATTGTCAAAAAACGGGATGTGGGTAATGGGATATGTTTCAGTCTCCCTCACACACCCTCACCGGCAGTTATTACTTTATCCCTTGTGTTTACCTAAAATGGTATCTCACTGTTGTTTTAGTTTGCATTTTCCCAATAACTAGTGAAATTGACCATCATTTCATTTTTATTATCTATTTGTAGTTTCCCATCTTGGAATTTCCTCATTTTCTCTTCTTGGAATTGCCACTTTTCCTTCTTGGGTTGCGTTGTCTTTTTATTATCAATTTGTAGAAGTGCTTATTTACATATTCTAGTATTAATCCTTTTTTTTTTTTTTTTTGGCCACACTGCCTGGCATGTGGGATATTAGTTCCCCGACCAGGGATCAAACCCGTGCCCCCTGCAGTGGAAGCTTGGAGTCTTAACCACTAGACCACCAGGGCAGATTTTCAGTTTCATAATACAAATTGTATCAGTCCTTTCATTTTTTTTTTTTATCAGTCCTTTCTTTATGGTTTATTTTTAATTTGTGTGTTCTTTAAAGCATTGTGTGCTCCAGGGTTGTAACCATACTCTCCTATATTTCTTTAATGCTTCAATTCTTTTGTTTCTTACTTTTAGGTGTTCGATTGATCTGGAATTTATTTTTTTAAAGCCATGAAATAGAGATCTAACTTTTTTTTCTCCCAAGAGTATAGTTTGGGCTTCCCTGGTGGTGCAGTGGTTGAGAGTCTGCCTGCCAATGCAGGGGACACGGGTTCGAGCCCTGGTCTGGGAAGATCCCACGTGCCGCGAAGCAGCTGGGCCCGTGAGCCACACCTACTGAGCCTGCGCGTCTGGAGCCTGTGCTCCGCAACAAGAGAGGCCGCGATAGTGAGAGGCCCGCGCACCGCAATGAGGAGTGGCACCCGCTTGCCACAACTAGAGAAAGCCCTCGCACAGGAGCGAAGACCTAGCACAGCCATAAATAAATAAAAATACATAAATTAAAAAAAAAAAAAAAGAGTATAGTTTGTCAGTCCTGCCTGTTTGCCTCCAGCTGCATCCTGGCCCTTCCTCAGCTTGACCCTGCCCCGTGGGGAGCTGACCCTACAGACTGCATCTCCCTGCCCCACCATGTCACCTAGCTCCCAGCTAGGCTCAGGCTACAGGAAGCACTGGCAGCAGATTGGAGGGTAGGAGGAAAGGAAAGCCAGGGTGTTTTGCCCCTCCCACTCTGCCCAGGTAGCCTCTCTGAAACAAACCGCACCTGCTCTGTGGCCCTGGCTCTCCCTAGGTAAGCCTACTGTGTGCCCAGCCTCTGCCAGCTGAACCCAACCCACTTTATCCCTCCAACCTAGGCCAGGCCCGGCTGCATCTCTGCCCCCCACTCCCCAGCTATTTCCATCACCTGTGTAACCAGTTCCCTGCATTCAATTCCTTCTATTATGAATACTCTTTTCCTTTCCTGAGTATGCCCTGACTGATGCAAAGAGTCAGTTGACCTTACCCTATTTGCTTAAAAAGAAAAGAAAAAAAGCTCTTGCCATGGATTGGAAATGCCACCTCTATTTTGCACTAAGTTCCCATAAGTGCGTGGATCACACTGTAGCCCCACAGCTGTTCTGTTTCTTGTGCCAACACCACACTATTGCACACTCTAGAGATCCTCGCTCTCTAGAGATACCTGGAAGAGCCCTGTTGTTATTCTTTTTCAGAAACATTTCATTCTTACCCATGGTGTCTTCCACATGAATTTTGGGATCAGTTTGACAGGCTTCACCAAAAAACTCCTCCCTACTAAGATTTTGATTGAGATTGTCACTGAAGTTATATTTGAGGAGAATGAAGCCTTCAGGATATTGTATATTTCCATTGTTGAATGTGACATTTCTCTCCATTGACTGAGATTTTTTGTTATGCTTTTCAGTAAGGTTTATGATTTCCAACACTTGAATCCTCTCATGTTTTGTTAGATTCGTTCCCAGGCATTTCCTGTATTCCATAGCTATTGCCATTGGCATCTTGTTTCTATTATGTTTTTAGTTAGTTAATGCTGCAGTTAAGAGTGCTGTTGATTTTTAGGGTGATCTTCTATTTTGCCAGTTTGCTGAACTCTCTAATTAACTCTAGTAATTTGACAGGTGATTGAATCTCTTGGATTTCCTAGGTAGAGGATCATATCTACCTACAAATAATGACAGGGTTTTTTTTCTCTCTCTTTGCAATTTTAGCTTTTTGTTTGTTTGGTTTGTTTTTTGGGGTTTTTTGGGTGTTTTTTTGTGCAATTTTAGCTTTTTTATTTCCAAGATTCCAGTTTTTAGCTAGAAGCAGTGACAGAGAACTTGAACTTATCTCAATCCTGACTTTTAATAGGAATCAACCTAATATTTCACCTTTACATGTGATATTTGCTTTAGATTTCTGGCAGACATTCTTTATCAAATTAAGAAAGTTTTCTTTTATTCCTAAGAGTTTAGTTGGTTGAGGTTTTTGTTGTTGTTGTTGTTGTTTTTAATCAAGAATAGAAGAGCTTCTACTTCCAGTAATGATGGGTATGTAATCTGGACCAACCATCCCACTGAGGAAAAGCAGAAAAACTGGACCAAAATTTTAAAAATCTGTTAGACTGCATCATAGAGCTAATAAATAATTCCCTTGCCAGGACCTGAGGGAGGATGGAGGCCTGAGAGGTGTCTCCTTTGCTACCCACAATGGTAGCCAGAATTCTAGATAAGCTCCAAGATCCCTGCCCCTGGTGTATACCTACCTTCTCTGGTTTATTCAAACATTCATCTAGGCGCTTCTGTGAAGTGAATTTGCAAATGTGATTGATTTGCCAAATCAGTCGATTATCCTTGGTGGGCCAGACCTAGTCAGATGAGTCCTTAAAAGGGACAGTGTTGGGGCTTTCCTGGTGGCGCAGTGGTTGAGAATCCACCTGCCAATGCAGGGGACACGGGTTCGAGCCCTGGTCTGGGAAGATCCCACATGCCGCGGAGCGGCTGGGCCCGCGAGCCACAACTACTGAGCCTGCGCATCTGGAGCCTGTGCTCCACAACAAGAGAGGCCACGATAGTGAGAGGCCCGCGCACCGTGATGAAGAGTGGCCCCCGCTTGCTGCAACTAGAGAAAGCCCTCGCACAGAAACGAAGACCCGACACAGCCAAAAATAAATTAATTAATTAATTAATTTAAAAAAAAAAAAGGGACAGTGTTCTTCTGGCAAGGGAGATTCAAAGTGTGAGAGAGATTCTCTGTGGGGGAAGGTTCTCTTTCACTGGCTTGGAAGATGAAGGGGCCTCTATGGCAAGAAATACAGGCAGCCTTTAGGAGATGAGGATGGCCCACGGCTGACAGCCAACAAGGAAACAGGGACCTCAGTCTTACAAATGCAAGGAAATGAATTCTGCCAAAGACTTGAATGAGGCTGAAAGCTGACACTGAGCTCCAAGTGAAATGCAACCTGGCCAACACCCTGATTTCAGCCTGGTGAGACCCTGTCCCCTAGTGCAGAGGACCCTGTCCCCTAGTGCCAGACCTTTGACCTACACATCTGTGAGCTAATGAACAGGTGTTGCTGTAAGCTGCTATATTTGTAGTCATTTGAAAAAAAATACATTCGCTACTGAGACCCTGAGTGACACTTTGAGAGCTTCAAGTGGGAATTGAGGCCAGGCGCTGCTGTTTGAAAACTGAAAAACACACATTGAAATAATTCATGGATCAAAGAGAAAAATCACAATGTAAGTTAGAAAATATGTCGGACTTAATGAAAATACCACATAACAAAATTTGTGAGATTGCAATTGAAGCCATGCTTACTTGGAACTATGGTTTTAAACACAAGTAATACAAAAGATAAGGCTGAAAATAACAGGAAAATAAGAAAGTAAAAGGAAAGAGATGGTAAAACATAAGCATATGTTAATTAAAATTTTAAGCTATGCAATAAAGAGGATCAGCTAAGCCAAAATTTGGTTCATTGAAAAGCAAAATAAAAGTGATAAACCCTGAGGAGCTTGAGCTAGAAAAAAAGGAACCAGAAAATAATGTCAGAAATGGAAAAGAAGATATCAGTAAAGATCTTCCAGACATTCAAAAGACAAGAGGACAAAAAGTTAACCATATGGTTACCATATGACCCAGCAATTCCATCCATAGGGATTGACTCAAAAGAACTGAAAACCCATCCAAACAGAAACTTGCATACAAATGTTCATAGCAGCATATTCATAGTGGCAAAAAGGGCAAACAAGCCAAATGTCCATCAATGGATGAATGGATCAACAAAATGTGTTCTATTCATACAATGGAATATGTTTTTATATCTTTATTGGAGTATAATTGCTTTACAATGTTGTGTAAGTTTCTGTTGTACAACAAAATGAATCAGCTATATGTATACATATATCCCCTCCCTCTTGAGCCTCCCTCCCACCCTCCCTATCCCACCCCTCTAGGTGGTCACAAAGCACTAGCTGATCTCCTTGTGCTATGCAGCATTTTCCCACTAGCCGTCCATTTTACATTTGGTAGTGTATATATGCCCATGCTACTCTCTCACTTCCTCCCAGCTTCCCCTTCCCCCCTTGTGTCCTCAAGTCCATTCTCTACGTCTGCATCTTTATTCCTGCCCTGCCACTAGGTTCATCAGTACCGTTTTTTTAGATTCCATATAAGTGCGTTAGCATAAGGTATTTGTTTTTCTTTTTTTTTTAACATCTTTATTGGAGTATAATTGCTTTACAATGGTGTGTTAGTTTCTGCTTTATAACAAAGTGAATCAGCTATACATTTACATACATTACCATATATCCTCCCTCTTGCATCTCCCTCCCACCCTCCCTATCCCACCCCTCTAGATGGTCACAAAGCACTAGCTGATCTCCCTGTGCTATGCGGCTGCTTCCCACTAGCTATCTATTTTACATTTGGTAATGTATATGTCCATGCCACTCTCTCACTTCGTCCCAGCTTACCCTCCCCCGTCCCCATGTCCTCAAGTCTATTCTCTACATCTGCGTCTTTATTCCTGTCCTGCCCCTAGGTTCTTCAGGACCTTTCTTTTTTTAGATTCCATATATATGTGTTAGCATACAGTATTTGTTTTTCTCTTTCTGACTTACTTCACTCTGTATGACAGACTCTATGTCCATCCACCTCATTACAAATAACTCAATTTCGTTCCTTTTTATGGCTGAGTAATATTCCATTGTATATACGTGCCACATCTTCTTTATCCATTCATCTGTCAATGGACACTTAAGTTGCTTCCGTGTCCTGGCTATTGTAAATAGTGCTGCAATGAACATTGTGGTACATGACTCTTTTTGAATTATGGTTTTCTCAGGGTATATGCCCAGTAGTGGGATTGCTGGGTCATATGGTAGCTCTATTTTTAGTTTGTTGTTTTTTTTTTTTAATTTTTATTTATTTATTTATGGCTGTGTTGGGTCTTCGTTTCTGTGCGAGGGCTCTCTCTAGCTGCGGCAAGCGGGGGCCACTCTTCATCGCGGTGCGCGGGCCTCTCACTATCGTGGCCTCTCTTTGTTGCGGAGCACAGGGTCCAGACGTGCAGGCTCAGTAATTGTGGCTCACGGGCCCAGCCGCTCTGCAGCATGTGGTATCTTCCCAGGCCAGGGCTCGAACCCGTGTCCCCTGCATCAGCAGGCAGATTCTCAACCGCTGCGCCACCAGGGAAGCCCTATTTTTAGTTTTTTAAGGAACCTCCATACTGTTCTCCATAGTGGCTGTATCAATTTACATTCCCACCAACAGTGCAAGAGTGTTCCCTTTTCTCCACACCCTCTCCAGCATTTATTGCTTCTAGATTTTTTGATGATGGCCATTTTGACTGGTGTGAGATGATACCTCATTGTGGTTTTGATTTGCATTTCTCTAATGATTAGTGATGTTGAGCATCATTTCATACATTTGTTGGCAATCTGTATATCTACTTTAGAGAAATGTCTGTTTAAGTCTTCTGCTCATTTTTGGATTGGGTTGTTTGTTTTTTTGATATTGAGCTGCATGAGCTGCTTGTATATTTTGGAGATTAATCCTGTGTCAGTTGCTCTTTTTGCAAATATTTTCTCCCCATACAAGGGAATATTATTCAGCCATAAAAAGGACTAAATTACTGACACGTGCTACAACATGGATGAACCTCAAAAACACGTTAAGAAGCCAGACACAAAAGGCCACAGATCACCTGATTCCTGTTATATGAAATGCCCAAATCTATATTGACCGAAAACACGTGAGCGGTTGCTAGGGGCTGAGTGAAGGGAGAGTGACTGCTAATGGGTACAGGGATTCTTTGGGGGATGATGAAAAGGTTCTGGAATTAGATAGAGGGGATGGATGCACAACATTATGAATTGTACACTATGAATTGTACATTATGAATTGTTCACACACTGAATTGTACGCTTTAAAACAGTGAGTTTTATGTCATGAGAATTTTGTCTCAATAAAAACTTTCAAAAAAAAAAGATAAGAGGTTATCACAAACAGATTTATGCCTGTGAGTCAGAGGGCCATGGGCCTCAGGTCCTTCTCTGCAGCTCACAGCACCTCACTATCAGCACCTTCTTTCCTCTGCCTCTCTGAGTGTGTGAGGGGTCTGAGTTCACTTCACCTCAATTTACCAACTAGCCCAGACTCAACAAGAACCTGCTTCAATTATAGACCCCCCAGAAGAGAACATCAGCTCGACCGAGCTAGGGTCAATTGTCCATCCTGGCCAGACCAAGTGTGATCAATGCGACAGTCACATGTGGCATAAACTTAGCTATCGTGACCCATCCTTGGGAGAGGTGGTGAGCAGTTCTCAGAGGAGAGAGACTGGACAAACACACCCCCACCAAAGTGGCCATTCCCCTCCAATTTTTCTCTGTCCTTCAGAGTGTAGAGTCCAGAACTGGTGCCCAAACACTGAGATCCCAGTGGCATGCACAGAGGATAATCATGCCCTCCACTGTACTGGCTCTCTACCTCTTATAATGTGACCTTTCCACACAGTTGGATCACCCTGAGCATGGTCACTGTATTTGTTTCCTATTGCCACTGTGACAAATTACTACAAATTCAGTGGCTTAGAACAGCACAAATTTATCCTCTTACAGCTTTTTCAGTCAGAAGTCTAAAGTCAGTCTCACAGGACTCAAGTCAAGGTGTGGGCAGGTTGGTTCCTTCTGCAGGCTCTGGGAAGAATCCATTCCTTACCTTTTTCAGCTTCTAGTGGCTACCTTGGCTTCCTCCATCCTCAAAGCACATCACTCCGGTCTCTGCTCCCACTGTCACATCTCCTGTCATCACATCTCCCTCTGCCCCCCTCTTATAAGGACTTTGATAATTACACTTAGGGCCCATGTGGATAATCCAAGATAATCTTCCCATCTCCAGAGCCTTAATTTAATCACATCTGCAAAGTCTCTTTTGCCATATAAGGTAACATTCAAAGGTTCCTGGGATTAGAATGGGGACTTCTTGGGGAGTGGGCCATTATTCATCTTCCACAGTCACCCTGAGCCTCTGCTCTCTACCCACTACACAGTTCTGCTCCTCAGTGACACTCTGTGACATCCCCACACAACACAGTCCTGTGTCCATCGGGGGCACCGTCCCTGACATCCCCTCCCCCACCCCACACCAAGGTTTCTTCTTCATCAGTCACCTATCGGTGTCCATTTTTATGCAGCCTGGGACAAACCCCCTGTCCTACAAGGACTGAGAGTCTCCCCACCCCCATCAGATGCCCTATGGCCCTGTGGCCTGAGGCCACCCCATCCTGTGCTGACCTCCCACTAACCTCTATCCCCCCATGACCTGCTACAGCATCCTCATCACCAGGTCTCAGCCTCCACTCAAGGCAGCTCTGTGCCCCACTCCCATAATCCAATAAGCCTCTCCATCCTCTCCATCAGCCAGGTTAGCCTGGGGACAAAAGAGACCAGTGTCCCCAGATGCAGACCTCATCCTATCAGCAAGCACAGGGACAGGAGTGTACGTGGGGTCAGCAAGGGGGACTGGACTGGAGGAATGACAGGTGCCAAGCCCTGCCTGGCGACTGCTCACCACCTGGGCACCTCCCAGGGTGAAGGGTCAGAGCCAGCCCTGCCACTACACCTTCTCCAGGGAGACCATGCCCCTTTTTACCAAGGCACCCCAAGGGTGTCCCCAGCTCTAAGTGGGCTTTATTCTGTCTGCCCATCCTGGGAGTCTCATGGGCAGAGACTGGGCCCAATTCATGTCCAGGTTCCCAGTACCCATTACGGGACCTGGCATGTGGTAAGTGCTCAATAATGCTTGATGGTGCATGCATGGATAGATGGATAGATAAAGGAGAGATAGATGGAAGGAAGGGAGGAAGGGAGGAGGGAAGAAAGGATGGATAGGAGTGAACGAAACCTTGCAGCCCAGCCCTCTCCAATTCTGGATGAGGACACTGAAGTTATCTCTCCCTCCTGGCACCTCCTAGTAACAACCAACAGAGAGGGTTTTGAAATCAGACACACCAAGGTTCTGGCTGCAATGCTGTGTGACTCTGGAAGAGTCACTCAACCTCTCTGTGCTTTAGTGTCCCCCTCAATAAAATGGGAGTGGTAGCAGAACCCACCTGGTAGGTTGTCGGGTCAATGGGACAATCCATGAAGAGCCTTCACCACAGCTCCCAGCAAATGGCAACCACTGAAAAGATGCTGGCTTTGATCCTTGCTGTCCCCTTCACACCCTGGGCCTCTCTCTGTTCCCTCTGAGGGCCACAGAGAAGCATTCATTCTGGCGCTGGCCCTCTATCTGTTCCCGAGCTGGTGGGAGGTATGGCCCAGCATCCAGAGCCCTGGCAGAATGAGAAGACTGGCTGCCAGGGCCCCAGGCAGCACCTCACCTGGCCTGAGGGGGGTGGGTCTTGCAGGGCTCCTGAGGCAGCCCGCCAACCCTCCGTAGCCCAAGATTGGGGTCAGCTCTGTGGTCAGGGCCAATGGCCCTCAGCTAGGCCTTGTGCTCCTCCCAAGGAAGAAGCTGCCTTTGGGCAGGGGATACAGCAGCAGGTATGCCGGCCCTTCAAGCAGCTCCACACAGTGGGGAGCAGGACAGGAGCATGGCTGACCCTGTAGGCTACGGCCTGAATGCCAAGCTAACAAGCTTGGACCTTTGCCCAAGACAGGGAGGTAGCTCCCGAAGGATCTGGAACAGGAGAGTGCTGTGACTGGAGTAGTTTATCGCACACACTCTGGGGCTGTGGGGTGTGTGGCCTGGACCAGGGGTGATGGAAGCAGAGTCCAGGGCTCCAGAAGCATGGCCAGGTGCCGAGCACAGGAGCCCTGCAAGGAGACATGACACAGGGCTGGGGGCGGGAGTCTCAGAGGCCAGGGACACAGGAAGATGGACGTTCCTGGAGCTCTGGGCTGCCCAGGCAGGGTTCCCAAGTCCAGCACACTCAGGGAGGGCTTCGCCTTAAAGGAAAGGTGCCTGAAGAATACACAATGGAGAAAAGACAGCCTCTTCAATAAGTGGTGCTGGGAAAACTGGACAGCTACATGTAAAACAATGAAATTAGAACACTCCCTAACACCATACACAAAAATAAACTCAAAAGGGATTAAAGACCTAAATGTAAGGCCAGACACTATAAAATGCTTAGAGGAAAACATAGACAGAACACTCTATGACATAAATCACAGCAAGATCCTTTTTGACCCACCTCCTAGAGAAATGGAAGTAATAACAAAAATAAACAAATGAGACCTAATGAAACTTAAAAGCTTTTGCACAGCAAAAGAAACCATAAACAAGAGGAAAAGACAACCCTCAGAATGGGAGAAAATATTTGCAAATGAAGCAACTGACAAAGGATTAATCTCCAAAATTTACAAGCAGCTCATGCAGCTCAATATCAAAAAAACAAACAACCCAATCCAAAAATGGGCAGAAGACCTAAATAGACATTTCTCCAAAGAAGATATACAGATTACCAGCAAACACATGAAAGAATGCTCAACATCACTAATCATTAGAGAAATGCAAATCAAAACTACAATGAGATATCATCTCACACCGGTCAGAATGGCCATCATCAAAAAATCTAGAAACAATAAATGCTGGAGAGGGTGTGGAGGAAAGGGAACACTCTTGCACTGTTGGTGGGAATGTAAATTGATACAGCCACTATGGAGAACAGTATGGAGCTTCCTTAAAAAACTAAAAATAGAACTACCATACGACCCAGCAATCCCACTACTGGGCATATACCTTGAGAAAACCATAATTCAAAGAGTCATGTACCACAATGTTCATTGCTGCACTATTTACAATAGCCAGGACACGGAAGCAACCTAAGTGTCCATCGACAGATGAATGGATAAAGAAGATGTGGCACTTATATACAATGGAATATTACTCAGCCATAAAAAGGAACGAAACTGAGTTATTTGTAGTGAGGCGGATGGACCTAGAGTCTGTCATACTCTAGAATGAAGTAAGTCAGAAAGAGAAAAACAAATACCGTATGCTAACACATATATATGGAATCTTAAAAAAAAAAGAAAATGGTTCTGAAGAACCTAGGGGCAGGGCAGGAATAAAGACACAGACGTAGAGAATGGACTTGAGGACACAGGGAAGGGGAAGGGTAAGCTGGGATGAAGTGAGAGAGTGGCATGGACATATATACACTACCAAATGTAAAATAGATAGCTAGTGGGAAGCAGCCGCATAGCACAGGGAGATCAGCTAGTGCTTTGTGACCACCTAGAGGGGTGGGATAGGGAGGGTGGGAGGGAGACACAAGAGGGAGGAGATATAGGGATATATGTATATGTATAGCCGATTCACTTTGTTATAAAGCAGAAACTAACACACCATTGTAAAGCAATTATACTCCAATAAAGATGTTATAAATAAATAAATAAACAAACAAACAAATAAATAAATAAAGGAAAGGTACCCAAGGCAGCCTTTGCCCAGGGGACATTATGGGAGTCCTAGGCCAGCACGGTGCAGAGCCACGCAACCAGGTGCCCTCCTGCTGCTGTGCATTATTAAATTAGTCCGGGGGAAATTAGGGTAAAGGCATGAATAATTCAAAGCCAGAGATAAAGTCAAATCTAATCAACTCTGTCTGCCAGCTTGAACTTTGACATGACGACCAGCCTGCTGTGAGCCTGAAATGAGAATCTAGGTCTCGGATTTGCACTCAGACATTTCAGAGGAAGCTCTGCTGTGAAGTCCTAAATCGTGGCAGCAGTAGCTCCTCCTTCTCAGCCTCCCCAGGCCACGCTGGTCCTTGTTATCCTTCACAGGGCAGCTTGGTGGCTGAGGCTGGGCCCCAGCACTCTTTAGCCATGTGACCTCAGGAAGGTGCCTAACCTTGCCAGGTCTCAATTTCTTTGTCTATTAAATGGGACTGGAAATGCAATCTGCCTCATGAAGTTGTTTTGGGCATTCAGTGAAGTGGCATACAGGCAGCGTCTTGTGCCGGCACCAAATACAGGGCAGGCATCTGTCTTTCACGTCAGCTCAGCATTTCAAATTTTACTGAGGGAGGCGTGTCCACATACATGTTAATTTGTATGATGGCAGAAATGCATCTTTCTCATGAAAGCTATATGTTCATTTAAAACTTCAAGAGGGTGGAGTATAATATTTTCCCCACAAATGTCCACAGAGGTCCATGAGTTTTGAAATGGTAAGTGATGGTGACATAAGGCACCGCCCAAACATATCATGAATACTGACAAGGATGTGTCCAGACCTCATCAAAGTGAGGAAAACACTGGTGAAGTTACATCAACAGGGTGAACTCGGAGGCAGTGGCTGGTGGTCCCACCTGCTCAGGCAGCATCTCCAGCCCCTGGCAAACTTACCCGTGGGGAGGGGGAGTTCATGAACGAGCCAGCTGTCCACACCACTTTGACCACCTGGGACATCCCCACCAGACCCACAGTCTGTCAGCTGTGCCGCCCCTGAGGGCCAAGAGCAGTGGCTGCTAGCAGTGTGTGACAGCCCCACCTGCATGGGTGAAAATGAAGCCGTGTGGGTGGGTCCTAATCCAGTATGACTGGGGTCCTTATACAAAGAGGAGATTAGGACACAGACGTGCACAGCGGGAAGATGATGTGAAGACACAGGGAGAAGACAGCACTCTACAAGCTGAGGGGATAAACCTCAGAAGGAACCAACTCTGCCGACACCTTGATCTTGGACTTCCAGCCTCCAGAACTGGAAGAAAATAACTTTCTGTTGCCTAAGCAACCCAGCCCAAGCAGACTAATGCAGTCTTTCTGTAGCAGTTCCTCCCACAAATATTTCCTGGGCATCTGGCTACCCTGGGCACTCTTCCAGGCACTGGGGTTACAGAGCATGCAGGCCCGGCCCTCACAGAATTTAGTCTAGGGCTGTCCAGCACCCACCACTAATCACACTAGGAGGGCTGTGAGGAAGATGTTCCTGGGCCTTCAGTGCTGGTAACGGAGCATGTGCTGTCCTGTGCATTGCCTGGGGAAGGACACTGGGCAGGAAGAGGGATGCTTGGCATTTTAGGTTTTCCTGACTCTACTGAGATGTGGGATAGACCCTGGAAGGGGTGGGGCTTCCAGCACAATCTGACTCTGGAACAAGATCCATAGACAAAGAGATACTGTGGGGAGCTTGCAGCAAGGCAAGAAAGAACTCCCAGAGCCTCGGAACCAAGCAGAGCTGTGTCAAATGGTGAGAACCAGGGCGGAAAGGAAAAGACAGAAGCTCCAGAAAGGGAGCCATCCCTAGAGAAAGGAGCAGAGGTGGGAATGGTGTGAACCAACCTGGAGCCCACCTGGCCTGGTGGAGGGCTCACAGTGGAGTACTGGGCCCCCAGCCGGGATGCCCACTGGGGCCAGGCAGGCCAGCAGGCCGGGAGACAGCCTGGCCCAGGACTGTGGGCAGCTGGAGAATACCAGGCCCCCGCAAGGAGCGGCTCCCCCCAACTCCTGCCGATGAGCCAGCAGGATGTCAGCCCAGGGCAGCCCTCTTCAGAGATGCCAAACACCCAGGCTTTGACGTCAGGTTAGCAGTTCATCTCTGTGGGTGACATCAAGCAGAACAAGTCTTCCAGCCAGATCTGGCACACCCACTCCCTCTGCCCACCACACTGCCGCCTTCCCTGATGCCCAGGCCCAGTGATCCCAGGCCTCAAGACCAGTCTGTGGGGGAGGCCACCACTGTCCTTTCCTCCCAGAGTGAGCAAGTGGACTCCCCTGAGCCAACCTGGCATGCATCTCGCCCTCCTCAGTTCCCTCCCGAACCCTGCAGGGCTCAGCTCGGCAAAGGGCAGCCATTCTTCTTTCTGACATTTTCCAGATAAGTGGATGCTTTTATTCTGGAAGTTAAGATCGACATTTATCTGCTGTCTGGAAGGAAGCATCTGTCACCCAGGTGAAATTTCCACTCTGTGGCCCCTGCACACGTCGAACCTGTCCTCACAGACATCCAATGTCTGGGGCAGGCTAGCCATGGCAACAGGGGATGCCCAGACCCAGAAGCTGCCAGGGAGGTGGCAGGTGCAGACACCCATGGGACACAGACAGATGGGGACATGGACCATTCCTACAGTCCCTCAACGCCAGGCACAGACAAGGGCGGAGCAGAGAGTGGCCAAGGGGAGTGAAGACTGCCTGGGACCCACCAGAACTCTTCTGATCAAAGTCAGGGTGATGGCTGCAAAAGATAAGTTGGGGATGGGGAAAAAGCCATTGGACAAGCAGCCGACAGTCTGCCCAGGGGTTGTGCTGGAAAGAGGGGTCGAGTATGGGGGAAGATGATTGGGTGCTTAGGCATTTACTGGTACCACGCAGACAGCTTGTGAGTTGCTGCAGATGAGGGTGTGCATGCCCTTGGGAAAATATATTTTGTGGGGCCTCTGTCTACGTAAACTATTTGAGTCACCCAAAATCAGCATGTCAGCATCATTCTGGCAGCCCAACCTCACCTGACTGCACAAAAGGAAGATCACACCAGCCAGTGGGAAGCATTTACTTACTAGGCCACCTTCCTAGAACCAGGGCCCAGCCATAGGGCCTGCAGAACGACCATCAGCCTGAGTCCTGGAGCCCCTTGAGGCATATGGTCAACTCCACACTTTGGGTACAGGGCCAGACAGTGCCCAAGGGAGAAAAATAGGGCTCAAGGCCCACACAGGTCCTGTTCAGGCTTGGAGAGCACCACCTGGTCACATCTGCCAGCTGGTCCAAGGCACTTAGACAATTTCAAGAAAGGCACCCCAAAGTGTGGGGGGCCTGGGGGACCCAGGGCAAGACCCAACCACCCAGGTCAAAAGAGATCCTGGTTTCAGAGACCCCAGGTATGGGACTAGGGTGTCGTTAGACCCTCCTTCCCAGGACCTAGAGCTGAGCCCGACACAGAAAGCCTTGAAGGGACCAGGGCAGAGCTGGCCCCAGATGAAAGGGAAATTAGAGGAAGGCAGATCTTGAAGCCAGGACTAGTCACTCAGGGCAAACCTGCAGGCAGCATCCCAGACCTCAGGTTGTTCAGAGCACAAATGCAGTGCCCACCTGCCTCCTGTGCCCAGGCCACCTCCAGCCACCCACTGTACCCCCTGCTTTGCCAGCCTCTGGCAGACATCTTCTCCCTGAGACTCTGCCCACAAACACAGGAGGCTTTCTCTGCAGACCCACAGACCAGACAGCGTTCATCTCTCAGTGTCAATAAACCCTGCGTCTCCAGGGCAATGACTTTTACTCAGTAAATACTAACCAGCCTTGGACAGCAGGCGCAAGGCCCCAGTCTAGAACTATGCCAGCACTCTGCCACCTACCCGTCACGTCTCCCTCCTGAGGCCATAGCATTGTAGGGATGAGCGGATGGAGGGTTTGACAGGCCCCTCGTCCTCAGAGACAGCAGGACGATGTTGAGCACCGTCATGGCTTCTCTTCAGCTGCATGAGGTGACCCAGCATAATGGGGAGAGCCAGGCCTCTGGGATGTGACCTATGTTGGGAGACGACAGCTGGTGCAAAAACACACTGCAGCATGTAGAACGAGCTGTGCCCACTTGTTAGCAGTTGGGAGGTGGGGATTCAAATGTGGATGCAGGGGCAGATCCCGGATGGGGGTCCTGCTGGTAGAACCCCTGCCCATAGGTGACCAGGGAGTGAACATGTGCTGTCCTCTCCCAATGTCCCTTTCTTTGGGATGGCCACTCCACCATTCCATTGGAATTCTGCTCAGACCTTTGAGTTGAGGGAGAGGGGGCAATCTACCACCTCTCCTGCCCCAAGTGTGGACTGTTTCTCAAGCTTGGCCCATCTGTGTACCCCACTTCCTTACTTTTGACCCTGCCCCTCCCATGAGTGGCAGAGACCCAAGATCAGTGACACTTGGGCATTCCCAGCCTGCTGAGATGTTTGCTTCATGGTCTGCTGACTCTGGGGTTGTGGTAGTTCTGGACCTGTTGGCGGGGAAAGGGTGGGAGTCACGGGGTCTTCCCCTCTGGGATGCAGATTGCTCACTTCCAAAATGTCCAAGGTCAAGCCTTGCTACAGAGTGAAGATTCATTCACCATTATCAGGTCTGTATGAGAAGTTAATATTGCTCCTAGTCACATGACTCTGACATTTTTTTTCCTATTGACATATTTACCTGTTGAACTAATAACCACATTGTTCCTTTGGCTAAGGGAGCAAACACATCTGCCTCTACTGTGTCAGGCTACAGTGACTTCCTTCACTAAACTTAATGAAGGGGGCCAGGGCAGAGCCAGTTCCTAGAAACCCAGAGGTGTTTTCTAATCACCCAACAACATGACCTATATGAGGTTTGGCTCCTCTCAGATAGAGGATCCAAATATCTGCTGGATGGATAAATGGATGGATGGATGGAATAAATAGATGAATTAATGGGTAGTTGGATGGTTGGGATAGACAGATGGATAGATAGATTGATAGAAAGATGATAGATAAGTAAATAGATGAATGGATGGATGAGTAGTGAATGAGTAGGTGATAGGTAGATGGATAGATAGATGGGCAGAATAGGTAGATGTATGAACAAATGGGAAGACTGAGAAATGGACGAATGGATGGATGGATGGACAGATGGATAAATAGATGGATTTCTCTTAGCAGAAAGTAAGCTTTTTGAAGGTAGGTCTGTACATTTTATTTCTTTGTTTTTGCCCATGGTGAATTCCACAAAACAGACTTCACAAAGTATTTCTTAACTGTAACAGACTGTGTCCAGACATTGCCCTCAGACCCTACCTGTACCATGTAGCATTTGTATGAAAATCAGAAAAAATCAGTAGGAGTGATTTTGTAATGGCCACCCCCCCCCGCCAGATTACACTTCCAAGCTATTTTCTGAAAGATGATTGTATCCTTTAAAATGTACTTTGAAAATGTAACTGACTAAAAACATGTATGAGAGAAATAGTCTTATTTTCCGGTTCAGTATGAGCCTATCTCACTTGGCTCCTGTGCTAAGTAGATAGCAGTGTAATTTAAGAAAGAAGTCTTCATAAATATTTCTATTCATTTTTTCCAAAAAAAAGAAAAATCACTTTTTCTCTAATCAACCAGCTAAGTCCATGCAGCGTATAGGTTATCAGGGTCTCAACAACAATTTGGAAATCATAGACTCTTGGAATGAAAGTGACCCCCAGGAGAGCACCTGGGGACACTCCTATCAACCCTCCAAGTCTTAACACAAGGAAATGGAGACCAGGAGAAGTGAAGTGACCAGCCCAGCGTCAAGAAGGGCCTTGATGGCAGATATAGAGAACGCAGGCTCCAGTGCTGCCCTGGAATCTTCCAGTCAGTCAGCAAGGCTTTATACTGGGTGCTAAGTACCAAGACAGCTGCTAGGGAGCAGGACTCCTGTTAGAACCTACCCTGTACTTTCCTCTCAGACTTAACTTCTAGCCATGTCCCTTTTCATGGGATGAGGTATCTACGGGGTCAAGGGGAGGTGTCCACCCAAGCCCCCTCCCTTACCCTCCAGACTGTGCTCTGGTTCCCCCAGACTCCACAGGGTCTGACCCCAAAGCCCAAGCTCACTTTCAGGACCTGTGCAGGCCTCTTGCATGGATCTGTCCTAGAGGGTGACCAAAAAGTCTCTGTTTTCAGAGGTGCCTGGAGCCTGGGGTGAGGAGAGAGGGTGATGCCAGGCCACAGCTCCCCCCTCCACCACGCTCCAGCATAGAATTCTGATGAGTTCAACAATTCTCAATTTGGGGAATTCCCCAGCAGTCCAGTGGTTAGGACTGCACATTTCCACTGCAAGGGACAGTGGTTCAATCCCTGGTCAGGGAACTAAGATGCCGCAAGCCATGTGGCGTGGCCAAAAAAAAAATTTTTTTGAGTAAGAATAAAATCAGGGGACTTCCCTGGTGGTGCAGTGGTTAAGAATCCGCCTGCCAATGCAAGGGACATGAGTTCAACCCCTGGTCTAGGCAGATCCCGCATGCTGCGGAGCAACTAAGCCCGTGCGCCGCAACTACTGAGCCTGAGCTCTAGAGCCTGTGAGGCACAACTACTGAGCCCACGTGCCACAACTACTGAAGCCAGCGCACCTAGAGCCCATGCTCCGCAACAAGAGAAGCCACCGCAATGAGAAGCCCACGCACCACAAGGAAGAGTAACCCCCGCTAGTCGCAACTAGAGAAAGCCCGCACGCAGCAACAAAGACCCAACGCAGCCAAAAAGAAAGAAAGAAAGAAAGAAAGAAAGAAAGAAATTTTTTTTAAAAAAGGAAATAAAATTAACTTATAAAAAAAATATTTCTCAATTTAAATCTGGCTTTCTAGGCCATTTTAAAGATTTATTTTTCAAGTCTGGAGTAACAACATATTTTATTTACCAATTCATTAGCTTGATTCATAACGCTTAAACATTTAGACCAGCAGTTCTCAAACTTTTTGGTCTCAAGACACCTGTACACTTAAAAATTATTGAAAACCCCAAAGAATTTTTGTTTTGTGTGAGTTACACCCATCAATGTTTACCACATTAAAATTTTAAACTGAAACATTTTAAAAACATTCATTCCTTAACTCGGTTTAAAAATAACAATAATAAGCCCATTGCATGGTTTTATAAATAACACATTTTTAAGTAAAGACTAGGTATATTTTCTGAGACAAACGGGAAAAATGTAGCTCAAAGTATGCCATTGTTTAGTAGTTTTGCAAATCTCTTTAATGCCTGGATTAAGAGAGGCAGCTGGGTTCTCATCTTTGTTACTGCTTCAGTTTGTTATGATGTGTTGTTTGGTTAGAGCATAAGAAGAAGCTCAGGACTCCCACAGAGATGCAACTAGAAAAGAGAGGAGTATTTTAATAGCTTTTTCAGAGAATTACGGATATTCTTGATTCTACACCAGAACTCAACAAGAAGCAGTTTCATTCTTTTTTTTTAACTGAAGTATAGTTGACTTATATTAGTTTCAGGTGTACCACATAGTAATTTGATATTTTTATAAATTATACTAAGTTATTACAAAATATTGACTGTATTCCCTGTGCTGTACATTACATCCTTGTAACTTGTTTTATTTTTTTAATTAATTTTTATTGGAGTATGGTTGCTTTACAATGTCGTGTTAGCCTCCACTGCACAAAATGAATCAGCCACACACATACAGATATCCCCTCCCTTTTGGACTTCCCTCCCATTTAGGTTACCACAGTGCATTGGGTAGAGTTCTCTGTGCTATACAGTATGTTCCCATCTGTTGTCTATTTCATACATAGTACCAACAATGTATATATGTCAATCCCAGTCTCCCAATTCCTCCCACCCCACCCCTTTCCCCCTTGGTATCCATACATTTGTGCTCTACATCTGTGTCTCTATTTCTGCTTTGCAAAGAAGATCATCTATACCATTTTTCTGGATTCCACACGATATTTGCTTTTCTCTTTCTGACTTACTTCACTCTGCATGACACTCTCTAGGTCCATCCACATCTCTACAAATGACCCAATTTCATTTTTTTTATGGCTGAGTAGTATTCCATTGTATATATGGACCACATCGTCTTTATCCATTCCTCTGTCCATGGACATTTATGTTGCTTCCATGTCCTGGCTATTGTAAATAGTGCTGCTATGAACATTGTGGTGCATGTGTTTTTTTGAATTATGGTTTTCTCTGTATTTAATTTATATATAGTAGTTTGTACCTCTTAATCCCCTTGACCTATTTTACCCCTTGTCCCAGCCCTCTCCCCACTGGTAACCAATAGTTTCTGCTCTGTATCTGTGAGTCTGTTTCTCTATAATTTGTTCGTTTGTTTTATTTTTTTAGATTCCACATATATATGTGAAGACAGTATGGAGGTTCCTCAAAAAAACTTTTTTTAAAGAAGCTGTTTCTTAAAGATTAGTTGCCAGGGCCAGAACAAGGGTGAGTGAGGCACTCAGGGTACAAACTCAAGGAGGCACTCATTCTCAAGGGTGTGAAGTGCCTGCGCTTCATTCCTTGCACCTACCACCAGCCCTGCTGGTTGCAGTGTGAACTTTGAAACCTCAGCAATAAGCTTTGTTTTGTACTCTGTTCCATTAAAATTCACTTTTCTGTCTCGTACTTTGAATGGGTCCTTTGCCCATGCATGATTTTGTAACTGTCAGGACTGGGATTGAGTTTATCCTACTTAGAAGGTACTAAATCAGCTTGTTGCTGTTTCATGAATGCTGGCAAAAGACATGAGATTCCTTTGTCAGAGACAAAGGGCTTTATTACTCACAACATGCCTCCAGAGCAAGCACTGTAAGCATCAGCCTGTTTACAGCACTTCTCTTTGCCCCTCAAGTCCCACAGAGGTGATGCAGAGCGGCCCGGATAGATGCTGTGCTAGCAGTGGGTTTGTGTTGCAAGTGACAGACCCTGAGCTTGGGAACCGATGTATTTTATAGCATACAGCAAGCAAGCCTGCTCTTTGACCTAAAGGGAGACAGTGCCTCATCCTTCAAGGCAGCTCACTACAAACAATTCCGAGAAACAGCTTGAATAAAGAGAGTGTCAGGACTTGCATTCTTGGCACATCCAGTGAGACCTGTGGGAGTGGGAGAAAGCCCCAGTGGAGGACTGTGTTCTAACAGAAACATGATGCATGGCCATTTGGAAAACACTGGTTCTCTAAATCATACAGAGCTTCCAAATGTTGACACGTTGCTTTAAACAATATCAAAAATCACATTCATTAAATCATCATTAATCTCATCAGAAAAGTTATGTATTGAGAAGCTGCGTAAACTCACAGTGGTAGGTACATGTTTCCCAAATTTCTAATTTTCACTTGAAAGTTAAATTTTCTCTTCAGCCATAAATACTATCAGTTGTTTTCTTTAAATGGACAAGCTTAGATCTTTTTCAATAGAATGTACTCCACATACTCAAGTCTGAATATCTTTTAGTGTGTCTGTCAGTTAATCTGTCAAGTCCAGGGCCATATGATCACACTCCTACCACTCTCCCCCTCATGTCTATTTCTCCAGCCCTTCTCAGTTTCTTGCTGCACCTTAAGAGAGTATGTCTCTGCCTCAGGGCCTTTGCACATGCTATTCCCTTCTGTCTAGAATGCTCTTCTCCCACAAGTCTTCCTCCCCCACTGCATTCAGGTATCTGATTTAAAAAGCACTTTGTCAGAGAGCACTTCCCTGACTTCCTGGCCTGTAATAATCACTGCCACACATACACTGAATACCCTCACCCTGCTTTAGTTTCTCCTTAATGTATACCATGTCTTGAAATTATATGATCTATTTTCTTGCTTATTTGCTATCTGTTCTTCCCACTACCACCATCGCCACTAGAATGCAGCCCCCTGTGGGAGGTAGTCCAGCACCTAGGACAACACCTTGGCACATGGTAGGTTCTCAAGAACTATTTGCTAAATGGATGTAGAACAGCTGTTACTAGGGACCAGGCTCTAGGAGACAGAATACAAAACACACACAGTTGCAACTTGTAAGATACTTGCAATTTACTTCATAGTTGACAAAGAGTCTAATAACAATGAAATGTGAAACTCTATGAGAAATAGTTATAGAGAGGGAGTGAAACAGTCAAAAACTCAAATACCCATCAACAAAGAAATGAGTAAATTGTGGCCTATGTATATAATGGAATACTATGAGAGAGAGAGAGAGAAAGGAATATTCTCAGTAACATGGATGAATCTTATTATGCCAAGTGAAAGAAGCCAGACACAAAAGAGAATACACTGAATGACTTTATTTATATAAAGGACAAGAACAGGCAAAACTCTGTTATGATAGAAATCACAACAGTGGTACATCTTGGGATGGAGGAGTATATAGACTAGGAAGGGACATGATGGGGGCTGTCTTGAAATGGAATTTTGTTTTTAATCAGATATGCTAAGGTGACAGACAGAGAGACAACTGCCTCTGAAGGAAAAGTTTACTACTTACAGTTCCCAAGAGAAAAGGGTATGCCAGGCCATGCAGGGCCACTTGGGGAAGCACCAGGTTGGTCAGGAGGCAGAAGGAGCCAGAGGAAAGCATGGCCAGGGCTCATATTGTGGTTCCCAGGAAAGAAATGGGAGAGGCAAGTAGGCAAGTTTAGGATTGGATAGTTTGAATAATTTTGGCAAGCTCTGGACTATGGGGATGGTCTCTAGCTGTCTGGTACCTGTCCCGGGGGTGAGTTAGGGCAGGGGGATATTGGCTTAGCCTGTGAGTTAGATAAAGGAAGAAGTTTGGATTGGTTGGTTTGCATATAAAAGACACTCTTACAGGCAAGTTGTTTGCTGCCTCTAGGCTGGAATGGGCAGTATCACCCCAGCCAGCAAAGCATCAGAAGGTGTCAAAGCATGATAAAATACTGAAAGTAAAAAATGTAATTAGTATAGGAGCCTTACAGAGTGCTGATAAGCCTCTCTATACACGTAGAAATATTCACTGTAAAGATCTGCTTAATATTGTTACTGAACCAAACTTGGATTGGCTTGCCCATGTGCAGTAAAGTCAATCTATTGACACAAGGTTGTGGTGAAGGAAAGTGCAGCATATATTGCAGGCACCAACAAGGAGTCCAGGTGGCTAATGCTCAAAAGACCTGAACCCCCTGATGGCTTTTTTAAAGACAGGGTGAGGGAGAGTGTTGTGGGGTGTGTGATCAGCTCATGGACATTCTTCTGCTTGGTTGGTGGTGAGGTAGTTGAGAGTCAACATCATCAACCTTCCAGTTCCAACCATTCTGGGATCCAGGTGCTTGTGAGCAGCATACAGTTAACTTCTTCCACATGGTGGGGGTTTCAATATCTGCAAAACAGCTCAAAGGATATGGCTCAGAATATTATCTATAGCTCTTGAGGAGGAACTAAATGTCCTTGACTTTGTTTAATGGCTAAACTTATATTATTTTGTCTTGCTTGACTGTTTTCCTTTGTTTCTGCATTTTCTCACTTCTCTGATTAAATTTATTCTTTGGAAGGCCGAGGAGACTAAAGTTTTTCTACAAACATGAGGCAGGCGGAGTTTGAGGGGTGGGGTGAATCTGTCCCAGGAAGGCCCTATAGGGTCCTGCTTGGTCATTATATGAGTGCACTTTATGCACTTTGTCATGATACCTCAATATTCTAAAAATACAAATATAGAATTCAGTTGGAAGAAACACAAAGACTAAGGAACTTACTAACTCTCACTGGTCACCACTCAGGCCCCTCGTGCTCTTTCCAGCATCAGAACCCTCCTCCTCAAGCCCAGATTTCAGTCTCAGGGGTCTAGGCACAGTTCCATCCCCTTCCAGCCTTCAGGCAGCTTGGCGCACTCACAGGAACCCTTCAGTCTCTCTCCAGCTGCCAGCTTAGAACTTAGCAAATTCTCCCTTTGACTAACTATTTCTCCTGAGCCTTCCTGTAGGCAAAAAGGAGGGGAAATGAACTGCAGCATGCCACCCACTGCCACCTTCTCCAACCACTGTTCTCCCCTGTCCCACCCTCTTAGGATACTTGGGGGTTCCATCACCCCTTCTTGGAAATTGCTCATTTAGCAGCATGAATTTTTATCTCATTACTAGAAATAAGGCAAGAAGTGCTCACTAAGCACACAGGACTCCTGGAGTGAGCAGGGGGCAGGAGTGGAGCCAGAATAGCCATGATGAAGCCAAGCTTTAAGGCAGCCTGGGGCAGAGAAGGGTGGCTTGGCACTCTGCACTCAGGCAGGGAGACCGGGGGGACACCCCCCAATGCTGGACCAGGCATGACCTGCTCAAGTCAGACACAGACGTTCTTCTGGCCGGGTTCCCTCAACCTTTACCCTATTCTAGCAGTACATCTTCACATGGGGGTGCCTGTGTCCTAAGGCTCCCACCACCATGAGGCTGGAGTCTCTCACCTCTTCTGAGGCCAGCACGGAGCCTGCTTGGCACAGAGGAATGGGCAGTAACCATTGTGGATGGAAGCCATGGGTGGGTGAGGGGTTAGTATGGAGGTCATCAGAGTGACATCTGAGAGGTTAGGGCACATTCTCTGGAATGTCACCTCTGACATAGCTCAGTTAAGCACTGCCCAGAGCTGAATTTCCAGAGCATCCCTTCCAAGACATCATATTATAGGATTCCAGTGCTTCCATCCTGGGACAAGCTCAACCAAGTGGCCATGAGGTTGCTCCCAGCTTGATTCTGCAATATTACTATGAAATGCTTACTTTGATGGTGGCCAAGCCCTGGCCCAGCCAAGGACAGTTCGGGAGAAGCAGGGCCAACCCAGACGGCACAAACAGATGGGCGTACGGGCGAGACAGCTGGCAGCCCAGGGAGCCGGCTCTGGCCCGCTGCGGAGAGCCCTGGTTCAGGGGCTGTGTCAAGAACCTGCTCGCTCGGACAGTCCTTCCTCAATCCTGAAAGGGAACAGCCTAATTATAACAGCTCACGGCCGCACAGCTCTCAGCCGAGAGGAGGCCTGCACTGCCAGATGGGCCTGCTCATTAAGTTGGGGAGTGTGGTATTTCTTATGCAAATGAGGGCAAATAAATCCATCAGAGAAATGTGAACAACAAACATGAACAGGAGTGTGTGGACTTCGTGGGTGCTGGCTGAGGGAGGAGAGAGGAGAGGGAAAGGAGGCCTGGGAGACCCCCGGCGCTGTCCTGGCACTCTCCGCGCAGGTGCTCTGGATTCGCCTGCCCAAGCCGCCCAAGAGGGAAACAGACTCCGGGTCCCTGTCCGAGGCCAGACACAAGGGTAGCAGCTGAGCCTGGCCCGCAGCTGAGCGCAGGAGTGGGCAGGGAGAGTGGGAGGGGACCAGGAGCTGACAGGCCTGAGACCAGGCCCACAACTGTCCAGCCCACTTCCCAGCTCGAGCAACCATGCATATAGAGGGATGCTGACCACAGGCAGCCAGCAGCCAAGACATAATGGAAAGGACACCGGGGCCCAGTCCATGGGACCAGCCACATGGGAGGCAGGGCCTGTCCAGATCTCCTAGGTGTCTCCAGGACACCACAATTCAACACACTCAGCTCTTGCCTGAGGACAGTAGTTCCCTGCTCTATCCAGGCCCATCTGACAAATGGTCCAGACCTAGGAGTCATCTCAAACCTCCCTTGCCCTCCTCCCTGGTGTCCTGCTCATCACACAGTCCTGCCAACTCTAGCTCCTAATTATCCTCAGCAAACCCACCTGCTTCTCCATCTCTACCACCTCCTCCCTGCCTCAAGTTCAGGGGGTGGGGGGGTGTTCCAGTAACAGACCTCATGCCCCACCTACCGTTGCCCAAAAAGTACCTTCTCAATGAGGCCTAACCTGACCACCCTTTTTAATGCTGAAAACCACCTCTTCATCCCCCTTACTTTATCCTTCTTTGCCTTTCCACAGCACTGATCATATTCTAGCATCTTAGATAATTTATTCATTAATATTTAGTGCTTATTACCCACTTTCCCCACTAAAAAGTGAGCTCCATGAAGGTAGGAATCATTTTCTGTTTTGATCTCTGATGTATCCCGAGGGCTTGAACAGCACTTGTACATAGTAGGTGCTCAACACATATTATTTGAGTGAGTAAATACAAAATGCCTCATGACCACACTGTTTTTGAACAGCAGGTGAGTACAGCCCTGGGTTTAACCTCCCAAGCTTAAGACAAGAGATTAATAGGGTGAATATCTTTCAAGTGTCTTCCAGTTGAAAGTGGCAAACTTAACTCAAGATGACATAACTGAAAAGGTCTTTATTGGCTCATGTACCTTAAAAATCTAAGAGTAACTAGCTGCAGGTGTGGCTGTATCCAAATAAGTAAATGATGCTGTTATAACTTGGTGTCATTATTGCTAGTTTGAGCCTCAGGCAGGCTGTCCTTCGTGTGTAGCCCTAGTAGTTTCAGGGCAACTCCTTCCCCATCTCAGGTCCACAAGGCAGAGACTTTCTCATAAAAAAGAGTCCCAAAATTAGCTTGCCCAGCCCTGGCTTGAGTCGAGTGCAACCCCCCACCCCTGCCCCAAATGAATTGCCATTCCCAGGGAATGGAATACAGTGACTGGCCATACCTAGAGTACTGGAGTCAGCCTAAACCATGGACTGGGATCGGGGAGGAGTGAGGTCTACTACCCTACAAAGGTAGGGGCCACAGATTCAGGGCAGGCATAAGCAGCTGTCCACCCCTGGTACTTGCCTTCCAGGGGTGCGGGAATAGCTCCCAGATGCCCTGGTGGATTCTAATGCTGACAGTGTTTGGCCTGAGGAGTGGCCTGCCTCACCCAGAAAACCTGAGCTGTCTTCTCACCACCCCAGGCTCCATCCAGATGAGAAGTAACTCTAGAAGGTGAAGACCTCAAAATACCACTTTAGCCAAAGTCTGGAATCTCACAATTAGATGTGAGAACAAAATACAAAGTTTAAGTATTCATAAAGAGTTGGCAATAGTATCATTATTTGTAGATGATACAATTACAAACCTGAAAAACTCAAGAGAACTCACTGAAAGTTACTAAAAATAATAAGATAATTCACTGAGTTATAAAATCTATACCCAAAACAAGATTGATTTCCCATAGTTTGTTATAAGAAATAGAAACAATACCAACTAGATTGTGTAACAGAAGAAACTATATCATTCACAAAAAGGACAAAAAAATTTTCAACTAGGAATGAACTGTATGAAAAAAATATTAAATGATGTAAAGGAGGACCTGAATAAATAGACATACCTTGTTCTTGAATACAATACTGATACAAATTTTAAAGATGTTCTACAGGGTTTGAGTGTCCTCCCAAAATTCATGTTCTTCCTGAATCCTCAGAGTGTGACTTTATTAGGAAATAGGGTTACTGAAGATGTAATTAGTTAATATGAGGTCATACTGGAGTAGGGTGTGTCTTTAATCTAAAACAACTGGTGTCATAAGAAAAGGGCAAGAGACACACAGGGAGAGCACCATGTGATGACAGAGACAGAGATTGGAATCATGTCTACCAGTCAGTAAATGCCAAGAACTGCCAGTAACCACCGGACACTAAGAGGAAGGCATGGACCAGATTCTCTTCTAGAGACTTCAGGAAGAGCAGGGCCTGCTGACACCTTGATTTCAAACCTCTGGCCTCCAGAACTGTGAGAGATTAAATTTCTGTTGTTCTAAGCCATGTAGTTTGTGGCAATTTGTCACTGAAGTCTAGAAAACTAATACAGATATCAATTCTCTCCCATATTAACTATAAGCTTAATTCAATCCTAAACAAATTCTTAACAGGATTTGGTTGGGTTTGAAGTTTGGTTTGGTTTGACATTTCCTTCCTTCCTTCCTTCCTTCCTTCCTTCCTTTCTTTCTTTCTTTCTTTCTGGTTTAGGATAGTATCTTGTTCTATTTTTTTCTTCTATTTTTTTTTTGGAAAAGGAAGAGATTTAAAAGCCAATCTTGGGACTTCCCTGGCAGCACAGTGGATAAGACTCCATGCTTCCAGTGCAGGGGCTTGGGTTCAATCCATGGTCAGGGAACTAGATCTCACATGCATGTTGTAACTGAGAGTTCATATGCTACAACTAAGGAGCCCGCCTGCTGCAACTAAGGATCCCTGGAGCCGCAACTAAGGAGCCCATGTGCTGCAACTAAGGAGCTGGTGAGCCGCAGCTAAGGAGCCCACAAGCCACAACTAAGGAGCCTGCCTGCCACAACTAAGACCTGGTGCAACCAAATAAATAAATAAATAAATATTAAAAAATAAGTAAATAAAATGTTGGCATTTAAATAAATAAATAAATAAAAGCCAGTCTATCCGAAGGAAAATAAAGTTATAACCAGGAAATTTCTGGAAACCAAAAGTAACAAAGCAGGACTAGCACTCTCTCCTGGATGTGATAAACCCACCCAGCACCACTGCCAAGAAGGAGAAATCGGGGCAGACAAGGGAGGTCAGAAATAGTATAAGTAAAAGCAGGGATCTGATATGTGTTAGAGGAGAACCATTGAATCAGTGGGCAAACATAGCTCATTCAATAAAAGGCATTAAGACAACTGGAAATTTAATCAGTTAAAAATAATACTAAAAATTTAATGCCAGGTCACAACCATACTCCTTTCACTAAAATAAAGTTCTCATGGATCAAATATTTAAAGCTAAATGAGTCAAACAGAGATGGCCAATTCAAGATGGTGAGCCATATTCATATCATATCCCCTACTTCCAAAATAGCTAAGAAATAGCAGGAGAAAACAGCATTTTCAAATGAATAAGTCCTCCCAACAACATGGGGAAATAAAAATGATGCTCTTGATGGACCACATGTTTTGAGGAATTTCTGAAAAATAGAAAGCAACTAAGATCCAACTTATGAGAGAAATCAGAGCAGAGGAACTTTCATTTTGGGTGAGGATTTATTTTTCACACCAAACCTCTTTGCTGCTCTTGCAAAGGGATCCCGACACCCAAACGTACCTGAGACCCAGGGCATGTGCCTGCAGTTACACTTAGAAGGATTCTCAGAGATGAAATCCAACATTCTAATAAGGAAAAATATTACTAATCAGATAAAATTTTCTATTCATCTTATAAACCATTTTCCATTCAAAGATTTTAGAAAACTGAAGCAAACTCAGGAATTCCTGAAATCTAAAGGTTGTTATTCAAGTAAACCAATGTATAAGACATAGATGACATTGTATAAGACACTGTGTAGGAGATTAACCAAGATGGCGGAGTAGAAGGACGTGCTCTCACTCCCTCTTGAGAGAGCACCAGAATCACCACTGGCTGCTGGACAATCATTGACAGGAAGACCCTGGACTTCACCAAGGAGGATACCCCGCGTCCAAGGACAGAGGAGAAGCCACAGTGAGACGGTAGGAGGGGCGCAATCAGAGTAAAATCAAATCCCATAACTGCTGGGTGGGTGACTCACAGACTGGCGAACACTTACACCACAGAATTCCACCCACTGGAGTGAAGGTTCTGAGCCCCACGTCAGGCTTCCCAACCTGGGGGTCCGGCAACGGGAGGAGGAATTCCTAGAGAATCAGACTTTGAAGCCTAGAGGGAATTGATTGCAGGACTTTGACAGGACTGGGGGAAACAGAGACCCCACTCTTGGAGGGCACACACAAAGTAATGTGTGCTTCGGGACCCAGGGGAAGGAGCAGTGACCCTGGGGGAGACTGAACCGGACCTACCTGCTGGTGTTGGGGGGTCTCCTGCAGAGGCGAGTGGTGGCTCTGTTTCACCGTGGGGATAAGGACACTGGCAGCAGAGGCTCTGGGAAGTTCTCCTTGGCGTGAGCCCTCCCAGAGTCTGCCATTGACCCCACCAAAGAGCACCGGTAGGCTCCAGTGTTGGGTTGCCTCAGGCAAAACAACCAACAGGGAGGGAACCCAGCCCCACCCATCAACAGTCAAGTGGATTAAGGTTTTACTGAGCTCTGACCGCCACAGCAACAGGGAGGGAACCCAGCCCCACCCATCAACAGTCAAGTGGATTAAGGTTTTACTGAGCTCTGACCGCCACAGCAACAGTCAGCTCTACCCACCACCAGAGCCTCCCATCAAGCCTCTTAGATAGCCTCAACCACCAGAGGGCAGACAACAGAAGCAAGAAAAACTACGATCCTGCAGCCTGTGGACCAAAAACCACAGTTACAGAAGGATAGAGAAGATGAAAAGGCAGAGGGCTATGCACCAGATGAAGGAACAAGAAAAAACCCCAGAAAAACAACTAAATGAAGTGGAGATAGGCAACCTTCCAGAAAAAGAATTCAGAATAATGATAGTGAAGATGATCCAGGACCTCGGAATAAGAATGGAGGCAAAGATTGAGAAGATGCAAGAAATGATTAACAAAGACCTAGAAGAATTAAAGAACAAACAAACAGAGATCACCAATACAATAACTGAAATGAAAACTACACTAGAAGGAATCAATAGCAGAATAACTGAGGCAGAAGAACGGATAAGTGACCTGGAAGACAGAATGGTGGAATTCACTGCTGCAGAACAGACTAAAGAAAAAAGAATGAAAAGAAATGAAGACAGCCTAAGAGACCTCTGGGACAACATTAAACGCAACAACATTCGCATTATAGGGGTCCCAGAAGGAGAAGAGAGAGAGAAAGGACCAGAGAAAATATTTGAAGAGATTATAGTCGAAAACTTCCCTAACATGGGAAAGGAAATAGCCACCCAAGTCCAGGAAGCGCAGAGAGTCCCATACAGAATAAACCCAAGGAGAAACACACCGAGACACATAGTAATCAAAGTGGCAAAAATTAAAGACAAAGAAAAATTATTGAAAGCAGCAAGGGAAAAACGACAAATAACATACAAGGGAACTCCCATAAGGTTAACAGCTGATTTCTCAGCAGAAACTCTGCAAGCCAGAAGGGAGTGGCATGATATACTTAAAGTGATGAAAGGGAAGAACCTACAACCAAGATTACTCTACCCGGCAAGGATCTCATTTAGATTTGATGGAGAAATCAAAAGCTTTGCAGACAAGCAAAAGCTAAGAGAATTCAGCACCACCAAACCAGCTCTACAACAAATGCTAAAGGAACTTCTCTAAGTGGGAAACACAAGAGAAGAAAAGGACCTACAAAGACAAACCCAAAACAATTAAGAAAATGGTCATAGGAACATACATATCGATAATTACCTTAAACGTGAATGGATTAAATGCCCCAACCAAAAGACATAGACTGGCTGAATGGATACAAAAACAAGACCCATATATATGCTGTCTACAAGAGACCCACTTTAGACCTAGGGACACATACAGACTGAAAGTGAGGGGATGGAAAAAGATATTCCATGCAAATGGAAATCAAAAGAAAGCTGGAGTAGCTATACTCATATCAGATAAAATAGACTTTAAAATAAAGAATGTTACAAGAGACAAGGAAGGACACTACATAATGATCCAGGGATCAATCCAAGAAGAAGATATAACAATTATAAATATATATGCACCCAACATAGGAGCACCTCAATACATAAGGCAACTGCTAACAGCTATAAAAGAGGAAATCGACAGTAACACAATAATAGTGGGGGACTTTAACACCTCACTTACACCAATGGACAGATCATCCAAAATGAAAATAAATAAGGAAACAGAAGCTTTAAATGACACAATAGACCAGATAGATTTAATTGATATATATAGGACATTCCATCCAAAAACAGCAGATTACACGTTCTTCTCAAGTGCGCACGGAACATTCTCCAGGATAGATCACATCTTGGGTCACAAATCAAGCCTCAGTAAATTTAAGAAAATTGAAATCATATCAAGCATCTTTTCTGACCACAACGCTATGAGATTAGAAATGAATTACAGGGAAAAAAACGTAAAAAGGACAAACACATGGAGGCTAAACAATACGTTACTAAATAACCAAGAGATCACTGAAGAAATCAAAGAGGAAATCAAAAAATACCTAGAGACAAATGACAATGAAAACACGACGACCCAAAACCTATGGGATGCAGCAAAAGCGGTTCTAAGAGGGAAGTTTATAGCTATACAAGCCTACCTAAAGAAACAAGAAAAATCTCAAGTAAACAATCTAACCTTACACCTAAAGAAACTAGAGAAAGAAGAACAAACAAAACCCAAAGTTAGCAGAAGGAAAGAAATCATAAAGATCAGAGCAGAAATAAATGAAATAGAAACAAAGAAAACAATAGCAAAGATCAATAAAACTAAAAGTTGGTTCTTTGAGAAGATAAACAAAATTGATAAGCCATTAGCCAGACTCATCAAGAAAAAGAGGGAGAGGACTCAAATCAATAAAATCAGAAATGAAAAAGGAGAAGTTACAACAGACACCACAGAAATACAAAGCATCCTAAGAGACTACTACAAGCAACTTTATGCCAATAAAATGGACAACCTGGAAGAAATGGACAAATTCTTAGAAAGGTATAACCTTCCCAGACTGAATCAGGAAGAAACAGAAAATATGAACAGACCAATCACAAGTAATGAAATTGAAACTGTGATTAAAAATCTTCCAACAAACAAAAGTCCAGGACCAGATGGCTTCACAGGTGAATTCTATCAAACATTTAGAGAAGAGCTAACACCCATCCTTCTCAAACTCTTCCAAAAAATTGCAGAGGAAGGAACACTCCCAAACTCATTCTATGAGGCCACCATCACCCTGATACCAAAACCAGACAAAGACACTACAAAAAAAGAAAATTACAGACCAATATCACTGATGAATATAGATGCAAAAATCCTCAACAAAATACTAGCAAACAGAATCCAGCAACACATTAAAAGGATCATACACCACGATCAAGTGGGATTTATCCCAGGGATGCAAGGATTCTTCAATATACGCAAATCAATCAATGTGATACACCATATTAACAAATTGAAGAATAAAAACCATATGATCATCTCAATAGATGCAGAAAAAAGCTTTTGACAAAATTCAACACCCATTTCTGATAAAAACTCTCCAGAAAGTGGGCATAGAGGGAACCTACCTCAACATAATAAAGGCCATATATGACAAACCCACAGCAAACATCATTCTCAATGGTGAAAAACTGAAAGCATTTCCTCTAAGATCAGGAACGAGACAAGGATGTCCACTCTCACCACTATTATTCAACATAGTTCTGGAAGTCCTAGCCACGGCAATCAGAGAAGAAAAAGAAATAAAAGGAATACAAATTGGAAAAGAAGAAGTAAAACTGTCACTGTTTGCGGATGACATGATACTATACATAGAGAATCCTAAAACTGCCACCAGAAAACTGCTAGAGCTGATTAATGAATATGGTAAAGTTGCAGGATACAAAATTAATGCACAGAAATCTCTTGCATTCCTATACACTAATGATGAAAAATCTGAAAGAGAAATTATGGAAACACTCCCATTTACCATTGCAACAAAAAGAATAAAATACCTAGGAATAAACCTACCTAGGGAGACGAAAGACCTGTATGCAGAAAACTATAAGACACTGATGAAAGAAATTAAAGATGATACCAACAGATGGAGAGATATACCATGTTCTTGGATTGGAAGAATCAACATTGTGAAAATGAGTATACTACCCAAAGCAATCTACAGATTCAATGCAATCCCTATCAAATTACCAATGGCATTTTTTACGGAGCTAGAACAAATCATCTTAAAATTTGTATGGAGACACAAAAGACCCCGAATAGCCAAAGCAGTCTTGAGGGAAAAAAATGGAGCTGGAGGAATCAGACTCCCAGACTTCAGACTATACTACAAAGCTACAGTAATCAAGACAGTATGGTACTGGCACAAAAACAGAAACATAGATCAATGGAACAAGATAGAAAGCCCAGAGATTAACCACGCACCTATGGTCAACTAATCTATGACAAAGGAGGCAAAGATATACAATGGAGAAAAGACAGTCTCTTCAATAAGTGGTGCTGGGAAAACTGGACAGCTACATGTAAAAGAATGAAATTAGAATACTCCCTAACACCATACACAAAAATAAACTCAAAATGGATTAGAGACCTAAATATAAGACTGGACACTATAAAACTCTTAGAGGAAAACATAGGAAGAACACTCTTTGACATAAATCACAGCAAGATCTTTTTTGATCCACCTCCTAGAGTAATGGAAATAAAAACAAAAATAAACAAATGGGACCTAATGAAACTTCAAAGCTTTTGCACAGCAAAGGAAACCATAAACAAGACGAAAAGACAACCCTCAGAATGGGAGAAAATATTTGCAAATGAATCAACGGACAAAGGATTAATCTCCAAAATATATAAACAGCTCATTCAGCTCAATATCAAAGAAACAAACACCCCAATCCAAAAATGGGCAGAAGACCTAAATAGACATTTCTCCAAAGAAGACATACAGATGGCCACGAAGCACATGAAAAGATGCTCAACATCACTAATTATTAGAGAAATGCAAATCAAAACTACAATGAGGTATCACCTCACTCCTGTTAGAATGGGCATCATCAGAAAATCTACAAACAACAAATGCTGGAGAGGGTGTGGAGAAAAGGGAACCCTCTTGCACTGTTGGTGGGAATGTAAATTGATACAGCCACTATGGAGAACAGTATGGAGGTTCCTTAAAAAACTAAAAATAGAATTACCATATGACCCAGCAATCCCACTACTGGGCATATACCCAGAGAAAACCGTAATTCAAAAAGACACATGCACCCGAATGTTCATTGCAGCACTATTTACAATAGCCAGGTCATGGAAGCAACCTAAATGCCCATCAACAGACGAATGGATAAAGAAGTTGTGGTACATATATACAATGGAATATTACTCAGCCATAAAAAGGAACGAAATTGAGTCATTTGTTGAGACATGGATGGATCTAGAGACTGTCATACAGAGTGAAGTAAGTCAGAAAGAGAAAAACAAATATCGTATATTAATGCATGTATGCGGAACCTAGAAAAATGGTACAGATGAGCCAGTTTGCAGGGCAGAAGTTGAGACACAAATGTAGAGAATGGTCATATGGACACCAAGGGGGGAAAACTGCGGTGAGGTGGGGATGGTGGTGTGCTGGATTGGGCAATTGGGATTGACATGTATACACTGATGTGTATGAAACTGATGCCTAATAAGAACCTGCAGTATAAAAAAACAAACAAAACAACTAATACTAAACTTTCATTGGGTTATTTGTATGGAAATATGTTAATATAAATGTTTCAGACATTACATGAAATTTCTAAAAATCTTATATTTGTATTTGTATGGAAATATGTATGGAAATATGTTAATATAAATGTTTCAGACATTACATGAAATTTCTAAAAATCTTATATTTGTATTTGTATGGAAATATGTATGGAAATATGTTAATATAAATGTTTCAGACATTACATGAAATTTCTAAAAATCTTATATGTTCTGGTATAATGTTATAAGTAATAATCCTAGTTATTACTTTAAAATGTATATCTCAGAAATAACTAATTTTCTTGTCAACTGCATTATTATGAACTTTCATCAAATCTTTAACCGTGGTCATTTTTAAGTCTTTTGTCATTTACAGACAGTTCTGGGTGTACTCTGATGATTTTGCAAATATGTTCCTATAAAAGGGTTTCATCTTCAAGAAATTCATGGAAAAGACTCTGACAAGTACAGGTTTCTGGTAACTGACTGTACTGCTGAACTGAATGAATAAGCATTTTCAGAACTCTAATGAAAAACTGATGAACTCATAAAAGTGCTAACAAAAGATCAAGATGAAAAAAAAAAAAAAAATTAATTACATGGGACTGAGTGAACTGATGAGGATGAGTATAATTTTTGTGACTTTCTGTCTGAATTTAAAAAAAAAAAATCCCACAAGGACTCAGAGGCAAAGAATATATAAATCAATTTTCACTGCAAAGTAAAGGAGCTGTTACAGTGGAGGATTACTGGACTGAATGTCAATATTTTGACATAGTATGAGTGTGTTTCATGTTTGGTAATTGCAATCATTGTTGCTTTTGTTGTGGTCATCCATGTACAATGCTTGGTGTCAGTCTATTTATGTCTTGTAAAAATAAAATACAGTGTGTGTGTGTGTGAATAAAAATAAAATAAAAATAAAAAAAAAAAAAAAAAAAAAAAAAAAAAAAAAGACACTGTGTAAACCTAGGTCCCACTACTGATTTATACTCCTGCCACACCGAGCACCACTTGTCATGTTTTGCTCACAGATCTGTCCAAAAGAGGAAAATAAACAATTGAGGGTGAAGCTGCTGCAACACCCCACAAGAGAAGAACACAAAGGACACTGGATTCAAGCAAAGGCCAAATTCCCTTCTCCTTCTCTCCTCCTACACAAATACCGTTCCGACAGTTTTTAGGCTTTTTGTAAGCTATCCTCCAAAGACCTCCCCCAACAAGGACTGCATCTGCTGAAATGGAATCATTCTCCTGACAACATCTCTGAGCTTGGCTGAGTCCTGCTGGTGTTCCTGCAGCGAGTGTGTCCTTTGAGTTGGTTCCAGAAGTTGTGATGGATTTTCACTTATCACCTCCTTGGCCCCTCTCAGGCAGCCCACAGAAACAGAGCTGGCCCCGTGGTGGGAGCAGAACACACTGGCCTTTGCTACACAGTTGGAGACATGCTCTGTATATTCTTGAGAAATGGGAAGACCACGTGGAGGCCAGGCCCTGTGTCCCAATTCTCTGGCACAGTCTGAAAGCAGCCCCATGGGCAGTAGCTAAGGAATAAACACAGTCCCACCACAGGAGAAAGAGCCCACACCAAACAAATCCATAGACATCTTCACCCCTTGCTATTAAAATTAAAGCAGCATTGAAGTTTCATTTTACACCCATTAAATTAGCAAAGAATAGGAAAGTTAAATGGTAGCTCTGGATGCTGGCAAGGGCATGATGAAATCTGTGCACTGGTGCACATGGGGCTCCTGGGTAAGGCCCTTCCCCCAGGAGTTCTAGGGACCAATATCCCTCAGCTACTCAAGTCATCTTTGTCACTTACAACCAAAGAGTCCTGACTAAAACCAGGACTAAACACAGAGATGCTTAGAGCATCTCTGCAAAATTAGAGACAATCTCAGTCTACCACACAAGATTTACTAAAAAGCAATGACACACCAGCACAATAGAATCGGATGTGGCCTTAAAATGATATAAAGACTAAGTAGTACGTATATCAAATCATTATGTTGTACACCTAAAGCTCATACAATGGTACATGTCAATTATATCTCAATAAAAACAATAATAATAATAGATACCTTTCTAATTATCGGAAGAAATACACATAAAAAGACAGATAATATACGGAGTTTTTTAACAGCCTTAAAAACTAAATTATATGACAGAACTAAGACAAAACACACTTGTCAAATAGGCTAGTACATAGATTAATACACAATTGGGACTTCCCTGGTGGTGCAGTGGTTAAGAATCCACCTGCCAATGCAGGGGACATGGGTTCAAGTCCTGGTCCGGGAAGATTCCACATGCTGCTGAGCAACTAAGCCCATGAGCCATAACTACTGAGCCTGTGCTCTAGAGCCCACAAGCCACAACTACTGAAGCCTGCATGCCTAGAGCCCGTGCTCCAAAAAAAGAGAAGCCACCACAATGAGAAGCCCGTGCACCACAATGAAGAGTAGCCCCCGCTCACCGCAACTAGAGGAAGCCCGCACACAGCAACAAAGAAAGACCCAATGCAGCCAAAAATAAATAAATAAGTTTTTTGTAATTCTAAAAAAAAAAAACTACACAATCAAAAATGTCCCAAAAAGCAACATCCCACTCCACTCTAGGTACAAGAGATATAACTAAAACAGAATAATTGGGAAAGATAAACATAAAAGTATGAACAACTTATATCAGAAATGCAGCAGAAAGAGTATAAAGGAGGTTGGGTTCATGGTGAAAAACATTAATTAATATGAAGACTGGCCCTTTTTTATGGTCAAAGGTGCAATTCTCAACATAGATAATGATACCTAAATAACAAATAACATAGCATCAATATTCATAAAGCAAAAATTACAGAAGATATAAAGAATAATAGACACATGAATATTAAAACCTTAAGCTCACATCTCTTCTCCATGACAGTGCAGGAGACCAAAATAAGGATTAATTAATTAATTTAAAATAAATAAATAAAAGCTTAAAGTAAATAGTCTCTTTTGTGCATCTTCCCACTTAAAAAAAAAAAAACCTCCTCCTCAGTATCAACAAACAGAAAGAGACACAGACACACACAAACACACAGTATGAAAAAAACACACATGATGCCCAATTAAGGGAAAGAAGAACTCAGAATGATATCCATCTCATCCTTCCAAATATACAAGAAGTAACCACATGTGTGGGCAAGAATGGGTCTTTACTTGGCCCTCATTTTATGCCAGGACCAGTGCTAAGTGACATACATATACTATCACATTTAACATTCACTACGGCTCTCAGGCAGGTAGGTTTTGCAAACAAGGACACCGAGGCTTCAAGAAGTAGCCTTAGGGATAACCCTCACCAAGGAGGTGAAAGACTTATATGCTGAGAACTATAAAATTTTAATAATGGAAATTAAAGATGATTTAAAGAAACGGAAAGATATCCCATGCTCTTGATTGGAAGACAATATCATTAAAATGGCCATACTACCCAAAGCAATCTACAGAATTAAAGCGCTCCCTATCAAATTACCCATGACATTTTTCACAAAACTACAACAAATAATCCTAAAATTTACATGGAACCGTAAAAGACCCAGAATTGCCAAAGCAATCCTGAGGGAAAAGAACAAAGCAGGAGGCATAACCCCAGACTTCAGACAATACTACAAAGCTACAGTAATCAAAACAGTATGATATTGGCACAAAAACAGGCATACATCAATGGAACAGAATAGAAAGCCCAGAAATAAACCCACACACCTATGGTCAATTAATCTTTGACAAAGGAGACAAGAATATAAAATGGGAAAAGATAGTCTCTTCAGCAAGTGGTGCTGAGAAAGTTGGACAGCTGCATGTAAATCAATGAAGTTAGAACACATCCTCACACCATGCACAAAAATAAACTCAAAATGGCTTAAAGACTTAAAGACAAGACACCGTAAAACTCCTAGAAGAGATCATAAGCAAAATATTCTCTGACATAAATCGTATCAATATTTTCTTAGGTCAGTTTCCCAAGGCAGTAAAAATAAAAACAAAAATAAACAAATGGGACCTAATCAAACATACAAGCTTTTGCACAACAAAGGAAACCATCAACAAAACGAAAAGACAACCGATGGAATGGGAAAAAATATTTGCAAATGATGCGACCAACAAGGGCTTTATTTCCAAAATATACAAACAGCTCATACAACTCAACAACAAAAAAACAGACAACCCAATCGAAAAATGGGCAGAAGACCTAAATAGACATTTCTCCAAAGAAGACATACAGATGGTCAATAGGCACATGAAAATATGCTCAACATGGTTAATTATTAGAGAAATGAAAATCAAAACTATAATGAAGTACCACCTCACACTGGTTAGAATGGCCATCATTAAAAAGTCTACAAATAACAAATGCTGGAGAGGGTGTGGAGAAAAGGGAACCCTCCTACACTGTTGGCGGGGATGTCAGTTGGTGCAGCCACTGTGGAAAACAGTATGGAGGTTCCTCAGAAAACTAAAAATAGAATTGCCATATCATCCAGCAATTCCACTCCTGGGCATATATCTGGACAAAACTATAATTCAAAAAGGTACATGCACCCCTATATTCATAGCAGCACTATTCACAATAGCCAAGACATGGAAACAATGTAAATGTCTACCAACAGATGAATGGATAAAGAAGATGTGATACATATATACAATGGAATATTACTCAGCCATAAAAAAGAATAAAATAATGCCATTTGCAGCAACATGGATGCAACCAGAGATTATCATACTAAGTGAAGTAAGTCTGGAAGAGAAAGACAAATACCATATGACATGGTATCAAATACCATATGATACCACACTTATATGTGGAATCTAAAATATGGCACAAATGAACCTCTCTACAAAACAGAACCAGACTCACAGACATAGAGAACAGACTTGTGGTTACAAAAGGTGGGAGTTGAGGGCGGGATGGACTGGGAGTTTGGGGTTAGTAGTTGCAAACTATTACATATAGAATGGATAAGTAGCAAGGTCCTACTGTATAGCACAGAGAACTATATTCAATATTCTGGGATAAACCATAATGGAAAAGAATATAAAAAATAATGTTGGGCTTCCCTGGTGGCACAGTGGTTGAGAATCTGCCTGCCAATGCAGGGGACACGGGTTCGAGCCCTGGTCTGGGAAGATCCCACATGTCACGGAGCAACTAGGCCCGTGAGCCAGAACTATTGAGCCTGCGCGTCTGGAGCCTGTGCTCCGCAACAAGAGGGGCCGCAACAGCGAGAGACGCGTGCACCACGATGAAGAGTGGCCCCCGCTCGCCGCAACTAGAGAAAGCCCTCGCACAGAAACGAAGACCCAACACAGCCAAAAATAAATAAATAAATTTATTTTAAAAATTAAAAAAGTTTTTAAAAAATAATGTATATATGTGTATAACTGAGTCACTTGGCATACAGCAGAAATTAACACAACATTGTAAATCAACCATACTTCCATTTTAAAAATCAATGTAAAGAAAAGAGTTAAGTAGCTTGACGGTGATCCCCAGCCACAGCTCTCAAAGGAAAAGGAGCATTCATTGAAGGTAGGGAGGACTGTTCAGAGGCTTTTCATTTGTTGGTTTGTTTTCAAATTCCATTTTGAGTTTTTCTGTCATCTTTTCCAATTAAAATAAAATCAAGAAAGCTGTGAAAAGATTAGCACCTTCCACCTGGCTCTCAAATCCACCTCCTTTTCCCCGTGCCTGGCACCCACTGCCCCGGTTCAGTCCTGGCCTCAGCCACACGCTCTTCATTCTGGAGTAGTCTTTCTTCTGCTTGCCACCCTCCTGTTCATGTTTTTCACTGGCCCATCATGGCCTTCAAAGAAAATCCAGGCACCACAGCCTGTGTGCTCCAGCCCATGCCCACTGCTCTCGTCTTCCGCCACACCAGTGCCCCTCCACTCACTGCCAGCTGCCATCATCACATCAAATGTTCCAAGTTCCCAAACACACCCATTTATAATGCCGTTCCCCAGCCCAGCATGCTCTTCTTACTGCTGAGTGAATTCTTTTTTTATTAACAATTTTATTGAGATACAATTAACATACCATGAAGTTCACCTTTTTAAAGTATACAATTCAATGGTTTTTAGTGTGTCACAGAGTTACGAACCATCACCAAAATCAATTTTAGAACATTTTCATTACTCTCCCCAAAACCTCCATACCCATTAGCCTTCAGCCCCTTTTCCCCTCCAGTCCTAAACAACCAGTAATCTACTTTCTGTCTCTGTAAATTTGCCTCTTCTGAAAGTTTCATATAAATGGAATCATATAATTGGTCTTTTATGACTGATTTCTTTCACATAACATAATGTTTTCAAGGTTTATCCATGCTGTCACATATATCAGAACTTTATTCCTTTTTATTGCCAAATAATATTCTACTGTATGAGTATACCATATTTTGTTCCATTCATCAGTTGATGGATTTTGGAGTTGTTTCCACTTTGGGGCTATTATGAATAAAACTACTATGAATATTCCTGTACAGGCATACCTCATTTTATTGTACTTCACTTTATTGCCTTCATGGATATTGAAATTTTTACAAATTGAAGGTTTATGGCAACCTGTGTTGAGCAAGTCTATTGGTGCCATTTTTCCAACAGCATTTGCTCACTTCGTGTCTCTGTGTCACATTTTAGTAATTCTCCCAGTGTTTCAAAATTTTTCATTATTATGTTTGTTATGGTGACCTGTGATCAGTGATCTTTGACGTTACTATTGCAAAAAGATTACGATTCACTGAAGACTCAGATTATGGTTAGCATTTCTTAGTGTTAAAGTATTTTTCAATTAAGGTATAGACATTGTTTTTTTAATGTAAGGCTATTACACACTTAATAGACTAGAGTATAGTGTTAACATAACTTTTATATGCACTGGGAAACCAAAACATTCATGTGACTCACTATATTATGATATTCGGGAACCGAACCCACAATATCTCCAAGGTATGCCTGTACAAGCTTTTGTGTGAACATGTCTTATTTTTGTTGGGTATATACCTAGGAGTGGAATTGTTGGGTCATATTGTAACTCCATGTTTCACCTTTCAAGGAATTGCCATATTGTCTTCCCAAATGACTGTACTGTTTTATGTTCCCACCATCAGTATATGAGGGTTCCAATTTCTCCACATTCTCACCAACACTTGTTGTTATATGACTTTTTTATTCTAGCCAAGCCAAGTATGAAGTGGTTCTCATTGTGGTTTTTTTTTTTTTTTTGATAGATCTTTATTGGAGTATAATTGCTTTACAATGTTGTGTTAGTTTCTGCTGTATAACAAAGTGAATCAGCTATATGTATACATATATCCCCATATCCCCTCCCTCTTGAGCCTCCCTCCCACCCTCCCTATCCCACCCCTCTAGGTCGTCGCAAAGCACCGAGCTGATCTCGCTGTGCTATGTTGCTGTTTCCCACTAGCTATCTATTTTACATTGATAGAGTATATATGTCGATGCTACTCTCATTTCCATGATAGCTAATGATGTTGAACATCTTTTTATGTGTTTATTAGCCACTTGTATAACTTCTTTCAAGAAATGTATATTCTGATCATTTGTCCTTTTTTTTTTTTTTTTTGGCCACGCAGTGCAGCATGCGGGATCTTAGTTCCCCAACCAGGGATCAAACCTGTGCCCCTTGCAGTGGAAGCGTGGAGTCCTAACCACTGGACCATCAGGGAATTCCCCATTTGCCCGTTTTAATTGGGTTATTTGTCTTTTCTTAGTAAAATGTAAGAGATCTTCAATATTTTAAATACAGGGCCCTATCATATATACAAATATTTTTACATGTTTGATGGTGTCCTTCACAACACAAAAGTTCTTGACAAAGTACAACTTATCTCTTTTGCTGCCTGTGCTTTTGTTGTCAATCTGTCTATGTGCTATAGGTCTATTCAGATTTTCGAGTTCCTCCTGAGTCAGTTTTTGCAGTTTGTCTCCTAGAATTTGTTCATCTCATCTGTTATCTAATTTATTGACAAATAGCTGTTCGTGGTATTCCTTTATAATCTTTTTATTTCTGTAACGTCGATAGTAATATCCCCTCTTTTGCTTAGTAAAGTCTTATTCATCTTGTAAAATCCAGCTCTTACTTAGTGAGTTCACCACCTTCCCAACACACACACTCACACACCTTCCTGAGTCTTCTTCTGTGTTCACTGCCTACCTCAGTCACACTGTAGCCAGGGCACCTTGTCACTCAGTGTCACAGTCGGCTTGCTTACACATCAGGAGACTGTGAGTTCTTCAAAGGATAAGACATCCCCACTCATCTCTGAGTACCCAGCTACCAGGGCACGGCTGGCTGGACCGTCACTGAACTGGATGAGTCTTTGCTGGCATCAAAGAAGGGGATATCCTTGGTTTTCCCTGGCAGTGCTGAGGACTCAAAGAGTGGGAGTAGAGAAATCAGGTGTGGGGGAAAATGAAGTAAGAACTAGTAAGGGGGCTCCTTTCCAAATGTGAGTGGTTCCCCAAGCCCTCAAAGAACAAATTCTTTGTAGACCATATAAATTAACTGCTAAGGAAGCACAGTGCATGGAAGGCCCTAGGGGCAACACTACACTATTAGGTATTCATAAAGTGCCTTTATGCAGCCCTCTTTCTTTCTCCAGAGGTATTTGGCATAAGGGACTTGACAGATAAGGTTTGAAAGTTAAAACCAGTTCCCACTAACACAGTCCCGAGGTCCTTTGGATACTATCACCAGCCATCTGAGCATGTAATAAATACCGGGGCTGAACAAAGCCTGGCATGGCTGTTTCATCAGGGCTGGTGAGATTTTATGGGATCCCTTTGCTAATTAAAATTCACTCTTCCAGACAGCTGTGATCTTTGGTGTCTTATGCACCTGAAAAATATATCTTGACATTTAAGCCACACTCTCTGGGATGGTTCTAGTGGCAGTAATAAGCCCTAAATTCCAATCAGAATGAAAATGCTAAATTCTATGTTGGGGCTTGATTTAAAGGGCAAGGACACCCAGACTCCTAAGGTTTGTCATTAATCCATCACTACCCAGAGGAACAACCCCTCTCCCTGTCCTTGGAATGACAAGGCCAACAACCCAAGGCCACTGCCCACTCCAGAAATTTGAGGCTATTATCACAACATACCACCTTCTTGCTCTGGACAATTTGGGGTGCTTTTAATGGGCAGTTGGAATATAGTTCAGAAACTCACTGGGCCACACAAGGTCAGGAGACTGGGTGAGCAGAGCCCCCAGCCCTGCTCCAGGCTCAGTCCCAAGACCATGGTGACAACTAGCTGCCACCTCTGCCCAGGATCCCAGGGTCCCAAACAGGATCCAAGTGACTGGGGGCGGGGGGGGAGGCTCCTCGCTTTCTGCCAGATCTCTGCTCTCAGGCTCTCCTATCCTGGGACCCTGGCCTTTCAGCCACCCACACAGGCCTCCTCCCCAGTCCCTCCCAGGTCCCCAGGAGGGAGCCCGCGTGGAAAGGAAACACTGTGAGTGCAGTAGTCCTCTTCTGTCTGTGCAGGCCAGGCAGTGCATTCCTGATCAGGAAGGCTTTGAACCCTGTCTGAAATGTGGGCCCCAAGCACACTTTGCCTTCATGCCTTTGCAGTGCTGCTGTTGGACCAAAATGCCCCTCCCCATCTGCCCCTAGACCAGGACTGCACCCCTCACGGTGGCTTCCCTCACCTGCACCCCAGCAACCAAAGAAGATCAACTACCTCCATTCTGGGGTCCCCCACATCTCTGGTGTAGACAGCCCTGATGGGCTAGTCGTGCTCCCATGGTCAGCCGTTGCCTGTCCCCTCATGTAGGGAAGGCAATAATGGCTCACGGGGTGGGGCTGGGGTCAGGAACACAAGGAGAAATCTGCCCCGGAGGTTAGCTAGACCCATCACCTGCCTCTTGGTCACATCAGGCCCAGGGAACAGGAGGAGCTGGGCTGTCTTCTCAGGTGGAAGAGCAGTTTAAGGAAACGCTGTCTTTGTTCTTCCTTCCTCTAGGAGACTGCCAGAGAATGCAGTTTTTACAGGAGACAGAGTCAAAGGATAAAGGGAAGAGTGAGAGAATGAGGCAGAAGATAACTGCAAAGGAAAGGGACACTGGGACAGCAGCCCTGAGACAGCCAGTGATGCTCACTCCAAATAAGCTGCTTCCTGCTCCAAGCTCTGTGTCCCATCTGTAACCCAGCACCAAGGTTTTTGGTTTGGTTTGGTTAACAATACAAATGTATTACCTATTCACAAAATTAAATTTATCTTAAAAATATGTGTGGAAGCTTGAGGCTGGAACATACCAGGCCGGCCGCCAAAGCCCTTTGTTGCCCTTGGGCCCGGCAGGCATGTCTGGTGAGGGTGAGTGGTCTAGGTATGATTGGAGATGCCCCTGCTGGGTCAACGCCACCAGCTGCAACTAGGGGAAAGCAGGATGAAGTGGTCCAGCTTTTAGGATAGTCACTGCAGGGCAGCTTCCTACACCCTCTACTTCAGGGATCCCCAACCCCCATACCGGCCCGCAGCCTGTTAGAAACTGGCTGCGCAGCAGGAGGTGAGCGGTGGGCGAGTGAGCGAAGCTTCATCTGCCGCTCTCCATCACTCGCATTACCGCCTGAACCATCATATCCCCCCGCCACCAGGTCCGTGGAAAAATTGTCTTCCACGAAACCGGTCCCTGGCGCCAAAAAGGTTGGGGACCGCTGCTCTACTTAATATTCTCTTTAACTCAAGACATTCTGACTCTATCTTGGAGGCTGGTACCAGAAAATCCCACAGCAGAAGACTGTGTCTGAGGTGACAGCCCCAGGCTCCACCTTTTCTCTCCTCCATTGCCATGCTTGGGTTGGACCCAAGGCTGTTGGAACTGTGACATTTAAAAGCTCCTTGCAAAATATTTGTTGACTTTATTGTTAACCACCCCATATTTTTGTTGCCTTAGTAGATTTATTCATTTTCATTGTTTTTTGGAGTATATACAAAGGCAATTGATTTTTGTTTATTGATTATATATCCAGCAGCTTGCTAAACTACCTTATTAATTCCAGTCTTCTGTCTGTCAATGGAGGGAGGGGGTCTATTTATACAAGCATATCGTCAGACAATAATTACTATTTGGTTTCCTTTTTCTAATCCTTTATGTTGAATTTCTTTTTCTTCTTTGTCTGCACTGTCTGGGACCTATAGGACAATACTGGATGGAAAGAGCACACTGGGTATCCAATCTTATTCCTGATTGGCTAAGAACTACGTCTAGCATTTCACCCTGGAGTGTAATGTTTGCCACATAGTATATAGCTTCTTCTATTTCTAATTTGCCAGAAGTTCATTAGGGTTTTTTTTTTTAATCTATTTATTTATTTATTAATTTTTGGCTGTGTTGGGTCTTCGTTGCTGTGCATGGGCTTTCTCTAGTTGCCGAGCGGGGGCTACCCCTCGTTGTGGTGCACAGGCCCCTCACCACCGCGGCCTCTCCTGTTGCAGAGCACGGGCTCTAGGCGTATGGGCTTCAGTAGTTGTGGCTCACGGGCTTAGTTGCTCTGTGGCATGTGGGATCTCCCTGGACCAGGGCTCAAACCCGTGTCCCCTGCATTGGCAGGTGGATTCTTAACCACCGTGCCACCAGGAAAGCCCAGGTTTTTTTTTTTAATCATGAGCAGCTTTTGAATTTTATCAAATTCTTTGTCTGCATCTATTGAGAATATCATTTGCTATTTTCTCCCTCAGCCTATTAATGTGTTGAATTCACTAGTAGACTTTCTAATTCAACATTGAGTTTCTGGAATATTACAACCTAGACATGCTTATATTTTTATATATATTGCTTTGATTCAGTTTGCTGATATTTTACTTAGAAGGGTTTTGCACCCATGTTCAGGAGTAGATAGGCCTATGATTTACTTTTCTTCTAATTTTGTCTAGTTTTAGTATCTCCGTTATTTTAGTATTAAAATTTGAATTGGAGAGTATTTTTTTCCAGATTTTATATAACCCTGAAATGATCTTCTCCTTCAAAGTTTTCTTAAACTTACCTCAGTCTGTTGTTTCATTTACAAAGTATTGTTTACTAATAATTTAGTTTCTTTAAGTATTATTAGGTTTTTTTCTTCCTCCTTGAGCCAGCGTTGTTTAATTGTATTTTCTAGATGTTTTTAGAAAGTTCTGGATTTAAGGGCATCAAATCTTCCATGTTATTTTCCTATTGTCTTTGCTTTATCTTCTCTTCATTACTGAAATTTTTGGTGTGCATGTGTGCCTTTTTTTTCCAACTTTATCAGGATATATTTCATATAGCATAAAATTCACCATTTAAAGTGTAGAGTTCTGTGGTTTTAGCATATTCACAGAGTTGTGCAACCATCTCCACCATCTAATTTTAGAACATTTTCAATATCATTAAGAGAAACCCCATTCACATCAACAGTCATTCCCCATTCCCACTCCCTCCTTACCACCTGAATTGGCTTTTAATATGTTGAATGTTTACATTGGTTCAAAAGTCAAAAAACATTAAGTGGTATAAACTAAGTATAAAAATATACACAGAGAATTCTAACTCCCACCCCCTCTTTATAGGTAATCATTTCATTAGTTTTCTATTTATTTTTTCTGTATTTCTTTATGCAAACATAAGGAAATGCAAATACATTTATTCCTGTTTTCCATACTTTCCTTACAGAAAGATAACATAATTTACACACTATCTTGCACCTTGTTTTTTCACTTAGTAGCTAGAACTGCTGGTACTATGTTGAATAGCAGTGGTGAGAGCAGACATCTTTGCCTTGTTCCTGATCTTAAGGGGAAAGGATCTAATCTTTCACCATTAAGTACAATGTTAGCTACAGGTTTTTTGTAAATGTTCTCTTTCAAGTTGAAGAAGTTCTCCTCTATTCCTAGTTACCTAGGAGTTTTTATCATGAATAGATGTTGAAATGTGTCAAATGCTTTTCTATATCAATTGATACAATCTTGTGATTTTATTGATATAACAGATTACATTAATTGATTTTTGAATGTTGAACCAACCTTGCATCCTTAGAACAAACTTTATATGATCATGGTGTATAATTGTTTTTATATATTGTTGAAATCTGTTTGCTAATATTTTGTTAAGAATTTTTGAAATATCTTACAATTCTATATGTCAGTTATACCTCAATTAAACTGAAATTGTAAAATAAAACTAAATTAGCAGAGAAAAAAGAATTTTTGCATCTATATGCATGAGGGATATATACATTATGTCTATACGCATGAAGGATATATACACTAGTCTGTAGGTTTTTCTTTTTCTTTTTCATTTTCTTTTCCATTTTTTTTGGCATTGTTTTTGTTTTCTAAGTTTTGAGTGAAAACTTAGACTATTGATCTGAGACTTTCCCTCTTTTCTAATGTAAGCATTTGGTGCTACAAATTTCCTTTTCAGCACTGCTTTAGCAGCATCCCATGAATGTTGATGCTATATTTTCATTTTCAATGTATTTTTTTAATTTGCTTTAAGATTCCCTCTTTAATCCATGGATTATTTACAAGTGTGTTGTTTAGTTTCTAAGTGTTTGGAGATTTTCCTGTTATTTTTCTGTTACTGATCTCTAGTTTGATTCCAGCATAGTTGGAGAACATACTCTGTATGATTTCAGTTATTTTACATTTGTTGAGGTTTATTTTATGACACAAGATATGGTCTATCTTGGTATATAATCTGTGGGTGCTTGAGAAGAACGTGTATTCTGCTGTTGTTGTGTGGAAGGTTGTATAAATGTCAATTAGATCTTATTTGTTGATGGTATTACTGAATTCTTCTATATCTTTAATGCTTTTCTGTCTAACTGTTCTATTAATTGTTCAGAAGGGGTGTTGATGTCTCTAACTGTAATTGGGGTGTTGTCTATTCTTTCCATTTTTTCAGTTTTTGCTATGCATGTTTTACAGTTCTGTTATTTGATGCATACACATTTAGGACTGATATGTCTTCTTGACAGATTGGTCCTTTTGTTTGGTGGATTGGCTTTATTATCATTATGTGATTTCTCTCTCTGTCCCTGGTAATTTTATTTGCTCTGAACTCTACTTTATTTAATGTAAATATAGCCACTCTTGCTTTTTTTTAAATTAATGTTTGCATGGTATATATTTTTCTACACTTTTACTTTCAACTATATCATTATAGCTGAAGTGAGTTTCTTGTAAATAGATATAGTTGGGTCATGTTTTTTAATCCACTTTGCCAATCTCTGCCTTGTAGTTGGTATATTTAGACCATTTATATTTAATGTAACTATTTACATGTTAGGGCTTAGGTCCGTCATTTTATTTTTTCTGTTTATTCTCTCTTTTTCATTTCTGTTTTCCTGTTCCCATTTTCCTTTGGGTTACCAGGACTTTTTTTGTTTTTTGTTTTTTAGAATTCCATTTTGATATATCTCTGATGTTTTTGAATGTATATTTTTATAGAGCCCTTTGGTGGTTGCTGTAAGTATTACATTATATATACATAATTTATCACAGTCTAATGGTATTGCCATTTTACCAGTTTGAGTGAAAGAAACCTTACCTCCTTTAAAGTTCCTTTACCCTCCACCATTTATAGTTGTCTTAAATGTTACCTCTATATATATTGAGACCCACATTAGACAGTGTTATAATTTTTACTTCAACCATCAAAACTAATTTGGAAAACTCAAGAAGGAAAGTCTATTGTATTTATCTATATTTTTGTTCTTTCCATTGTTCTTGTTTTTCAATGTTCCAAGATTCCATCATTTTTAATTTCCTTTCTGTTTGGGGAACTTCCTTAGCCATTCTTTTATGTTAGGTCTGCTGGCAACAAATTCTCTTAGTTTTCCTTCATCTGAGAATATCTTGATTATCCCTCTATTCCTGAAGCATATTTTCATTGGGTTGACAGAATTCTGGGTTAACAGTCATTTTTTTTCAGCTCTTGAAAAATATTGTACCACTTTCTTCTAGTCTCCATGGTTTCTGGTGAGAAATCTGCTGTAATTTGAATTGTTTTTCTCCACAGGTAATACGTTGTTTCTCTCCAGCTGCTTTCAAGATTTTTTATTTGTCTTTATTTTTCAGATGTTTGACTCTAATGTGTATTGACATGGCTTTCTTCAGGTTTATCTTATTTAGAGTTGTTTCTTACATCTAGATGTATGTTTTTTGCCAAGTATGGGGATTTTTCAGCCATTATTTCTTCAAATACTTTTCAGTCCCATTCCTTCTCCTCTCCTGGGACTCTGATGTTATAGTCCCACATGTCCCTGAAGCTCTGTTCTTTTTTTTCCTTCTGTATTTTCTCTCTGTTATTTCAATTGGGTAATATATGTCATTCTATCTTTTTTTTTTTAATATGGAGCACTTGAGGAATTTGCACGTCATCCTTGCACAGGGGCCATGCTAATCTTCCCTGTATCATTCCAATTTTAGTATATGTGTTGCTGAAGTGAGCATTATATCATTCTATCTTTAAGTCAACTGATTTAATTGATTCTTTCCCCTATCCTCTCCAATCTGCTATTAAGCCCATCCATTGAGGTTTTTGTTGCTATTGTTATTGTATATTTTAGTTATAAAATTTTGCACTTAGTTCTCCTTTATATCTTCTATTTCTTTGCTGAGGCTTCCTATTTTCTCATTTGTTTCAAGCATATTCATAATTTGCACACTGCAGCATTTTTATGAAGGCTGCTTTAAATTTCTTGTCAGATAATTCTAACATCCATGTCATCTTGGTGTCGGTGTCCGTTGATTGGCTTTTCTCACTCGTGTTGAGATTTTATTGTTTCTTGGTGTGATGAATGATTTTCTGTTGAAACTTGGATGTTTTGGTGATTATGCTATAGGGCTCTGGATCTTATCTAAATATTGTATTTTAGCAGATTGCCTCTGACACTACTCCAGTGGGGAAGGGAATGCTGCCTCATTAATACCAAGTGGGGTAAAAGTTCAGGTTCTCCACTCAGCCTCCACTGACACCCAGGTTGGAGAAGGGGCTCCTTGTTACTGCTGGGCAGGGATGGGAGTTCAAGCTCCTTACTAAGCCTCCAATGAACCACCCTGCCAGGAGGGCAAGGATTACCTCATTACTGCAACCCACATCTGATCCCTTGAGGAGGCGGCCTCATTACTGCTGAGCAGTTGTTAAATTCCTGACCCTCCCTCAGGCCTCCTCTGACAACACCCCAACAAGGAGGCAAAGGTGTGCCCTGTTACTGCTGAAATGGAGGTGGAAGTCCAGGCTCCCCATGTGGTCTCCACTGACAAGCAGGGTGTTGGGGTGGCAATGCTTTGTTTTCACCCAACAAGGATAGAAGTCCTGGCTCCTCACTTGGTCTTCTCTGCCACGAAGCTTCTGATGGGGGCATAGATCGAGCTATCTCATTACAGTCTGGCAAGAATGAAGTCTAGGCTTTCTTCACAGCCTTTAATGATGGAGGTGGGGGTGAGGCCATCATTTTTTTTCTGTGGAGTTTGGCTGAAGTAAGGGGTTATTGTCTAAAAGTTTTCTGTCTTGCTAGGCTGTCTCTTTCTGGTCCTTTGGCCACAGAGAGCAGGCTTTGTTTAGTCTTTTAGTCGGTCTGCTTTTATCTCTCCACCTTTCAGAGTCTTCTTACATCTGTTTTATAAATAACTTCCAGGAGTTTTAGTTGTACTTAGCAGGAGGAGTAGGGAAAATTATATCTACTCCATCTTTCCAGAAGCAGACTGGAAGACTGTTTTAATATTGTCAAATGTATTTTACATTCCTACCAGCAATGTACAGGGTTGCATTTTTCTCCATGTCCATACTAACACTTGTTTTCTGTTTTTTCGATCATAGCCATTCTAATAGGTGTAAAGTGATATCTCATTGTGATTTTTATTTGCATTTCCCTTATGATTACTGATATTAAGCATCTTTCCATGTGCTTACTGGTCATTTATATATCTTCTTTGGATAAATGTCTATTCAAGTCTTTTGCTTATTTTTGAATTGGGTTGTTTGGGGGTTTTGTTATTGAATTTTAGGAGTTCTCCATACGTTCTGGATATCAATCTTTTATCAAACCAGTGCTTGCAAATATTTTCTCCCATCCCATTACTTTTTTACTTTGTTGGTGGTATCCTTTGATGCATAAAAGTTTTTAATTCTGATGAAATCTAATTTGTCCATTTTTTTCTTTTGTTGCCTGTTCCTTTGGTCTCATATCCAAGAAATCATTACCAAATCCCATGTCATGAAAATTCTCCCTATGTTTTCATCTAAGAGTTTTATAGTTGGGAGTTCCCTGGTGGTCTAGTGGTTAGGAATCTTTGCTTCCACTGCTGTGACCCAGGTTCAATTCCTGGTCAGGGAACTGAGATCCCACAAGCCATGCAGCCAAAAAAATAAATAAGAGTTTTACAGTTTTAGTTCTTACATTTAGGTCTTTTATCCATTTTGACTTAATTTTTGCCTATGTTAAGTAAGGGTAGAGTTCATTCTTTTTCATGTTGATATCCAATTTTCCCAGCACCATTTCACAACACTACTGAAAAGACTGCCCTTTCCCCAATTGAATGGTCTTGGCAACATTGTCAAAAATAACTTTTTTAAAAGACTGAAATCATGAATTCATAAAAATATAAAATAAATACATTTAAAATATTTAATTTAACTCATTGACTAATGATAAAATAGATAAGATGTTACAACCAGTTTAAAGGAGAATTCAAAGGACAGAGACATACATAGAGCATGAAATGAATCTACAAATAGATATAAAATTGACCTTTTTTAGGGGTGTATGTATTAGTTTCTTACTGCTGCTGTCACAAATTTACTGGCTTAAAACAACAAATTTATTATCTTACAATTCCAGAGGTCAAGAAGTCTAAAATGGGTGGGCAGGTCTTTTTCCCTCTGGAGGCTCTAGGGGAGAATCTATTTCCTGCCTTTTCCGCTTAGGCAGGTTGCCTTCATTCTTTGGCTCATGCCTGTGCATCACTCCAACCTCAGCTTCCATTGTCATGTCTCCTTCTCTAACACTGACCCTACCAGTCAAAAGGACCCTTATGATTACATTGGGCCCTCCTGGATAATTCAGGAGACTCTCCTCATCTCAAGATCATTAACTTATCACATCTGCAAAACCGCTTCGGCTATGGAAAGTAACACATTCACAGGTTACAAGGATTAGGACATGAACATTTGGGGGGGCATTATTCTGCCTACCAAAATGGGGAGTCAATTGTTCCTTCCATCATAAAGAATTAATTTGCATATGTACAGATTAAAATCATTTGCATTGCTATTGGTTATCTTTAATTTACAAAATTATAAAATAGCACAAAGACAATGAAAGGCGCAGACACAGGAGGTAATAATCCAGAAGGTAGTGCTTAGTTTTCTATCCCACTCCAAAGCATAGTTTTCCATTGAAGATACCCAATAATTCTTTTGGCCCATTTCAAAGTCTTTCACAGTTTGTACTGATTCTCTAATCTGTTTTATCACTTTATTTCTGTTTCAAGTTCTTTCCTCATTGATAACCTCTATATGCCTTATCATGCTTTCTGCTCTATTCTCCTTTGAGCTCCTTTTAATTTTGTGTTCATTTCTGATTTTGTATTTTCTTCTGCTTCTCTCCTAACTTCTACCAGGCCCTAATGTCCACTGACTATCGGCCCATCTCTTCCTCTTGTCTGGCTTTTTCTTTCCTAAGGTCTTAAATTTCTGCTTTTCTGTCTTTCTTCAAAGCTGCAAATACTTCATTGAGGTATTGTTATTATTATTAATATATGTTGTAAGGTTAGGGTACAATTTTCCCCCTCCTTCAGCAGCATTTTTTCTGATGTATTTTCTTCATCTGCAGAATAATTCTGTTGTCCCTTTTCAGGATTTTCCTTATGGTATTCTTATGAATGTGCTGCAATACCTATTATGTTGCTGATATTTAGGTGAGTTCTATTTTCTTGGACTAGCTATTAGCAGGGGAGTCCTGGGTGTTAGTGGGATTGGGGGGACATGGCTCCAGGGCTCCCTCCTCTGTGACTACAAAGGACAGTTTCTTTCACCTATATCTCTGCAGAGCCAGGCCACCAGACTAGAAGGGCTCCCCCAAGCTCACAAATACAACTAAACAACACACTCCCAGATAACCAATGGGTCAAAGAAGGAATTGAAAGTAAAATCAGAAAGTACTTCGAGATGAATAAAAATGAAGACACAACATACCACAACTTATGGTATGCAGCTAAAGCATGCTTAGAGGGAAATGTATACCTATTACTGCCTATATTAAGAAAGAAGAAAGATCTAAAATCAATAACCTAATGGTTTACATTAAGACACTGGAAAAAGGAGAGCAAACCATCCTAAGGAAGGGTGTCTTCCCAGCCTCTGAGCTCCTTCAGTTCCTTCACCAGCAGCTGCTGTTTCCAAGGGATACTGAGCCTGCCTTCCAGAGATCTACTCTTTCTCCAAAGCAGTTATCCCTAGGTTGGCCACATCTGGGCCTCCTCCAGGCCCATCCACATCTTCTCTCAACCTCCTCCAGCTGATTTTCAATCTTTATCACAGCAGCTTCTCCTCAGGGTGAGGCCTTCTCTTTCTAGGACCTGCTCGTTAGACTCTTCCCCACTCCCCCTGCTTCTCTGTCAGTCCTAGTGCTCCACTGTGAGAGCTTTTGGTCACAGTTAAATGCAGTTTGAGGCTTGGCGCTTTCTTCTTGTTCTTGGAGGGACAGTGGTCTTGAAGAAGGATCTTACTTCCCTGTTCAGGGATTGAACCTAGCTGCCAGTCTACCAGGGGCTAGAGGCTAGAAACAAAGTTCCCTGATTCTTACCCCATTTGAAAGCAAAAATGTTTCAAGGAGGCAAAAACTGAAAAACAGGTACAAAGTTTATTATTTAGAGACAGAGCACAACATATGGGAGAGCACACAGAGAAACAGTTTATTTATTTAAAGCAGAAATACACACCCGGAGAGGAGTGCGAGCGTCCTGAATGAAGAGTGCGTATGAAGAGGTGATTTAAATCACTTATATAGGACAGCTCTTCTGGGTCTTTTTTTACATTTGGCCAATTATCTTGTTTCTTTTTTTCACACCTGACTAGTCTTAGGACCCTCTCCAAGATGCCTGCACAACTCTTTTCTAAGATGGATCCCACTGCAGAGGCCTATGGGTGTATGTCCATACATATTATGGGGTGGCACCACCTCCCTTTCTGATCCCCAAGGAGCCTTCCTGCACATGTGCAGACAGGGAAGTTTTCCTTGACCCCAGGGGTGGGCACCTTATCTCTTTACTTTAGCAGAGCTCAGCTTCTGCCACTAGCTTTGTCCTTGGAGAGTCTGGGTGAGAACAAAGCTTCAATTTTACTCCACCTGACAAACACCAGCTGTCTGGCCCAGGGGCCCATCTATCTCCTACCTCACTCAGTCTCCTAGATTCACCGAAGGTGGAGCTTTGTTTTGTTATTGGGGGATGGGGGAAAGTTCAGGGTCTACACTGTTCTGCATGGTTTTTAGGACAAAAAGTGTGAAGGTCTGAACCCTCAGAATGGGAGAAAATATTTGCAAACGAATCAACGGACGAAGGATTAATCTCCAAAAAATATAAATAGCTCATGCAGCTCAATATTAAGAAAACAAAAAACCCAATCCAAAAATGGGCAGAAGACCTAAATAGACATTTCTCCAAAGAAATTATACAGATTATACCAACAAACACATGAAAGAATGCTCAACATCACTAATCATGAGAGAAATGCAAATCAAAACTACAATGAGGTATCACCTCACACCAGTTAGAATGGGCATCATCAGAAAATCTACAAACAACAAATGCTGGAGAGGGTGTGGAGAAAAGGGAACCCTCTTGCACTGTTGGTGGGAATGTAAATTGATACAGCCACTATGGAGAACAGTATGGAGGTTCCTTAAAAAACTAAAAATAGAATTACCATATGATCCAGCAATCCCACTACTGGGCATATACCCAGAGAAAACCATAATCAAAAAGACACATGCACCCCAATGTTCATTGCAGCACTATTTACAATAGCCAGGTCATGGAAGCAACCTAAATGCCCATCGACAGACGAATGGATAAAGAAGATGTGGTACATATATACAATGGAATATTACTCAGCCATAAAAAAAGAATAAAATTGAGTCATTTGTTGAAATGTGGATGGACCTAGAGTCTGTCATACAGAGTGAAGTAAGTCAGAAAGAGAAAAACAAATATCGTATATTAACGCATGTATGTGGAACCTAGAAAAATGGTACAGATGAACCGGTTTGCAGGGCAGAAGTTGAGACACAGACGTAGAGAACAAACGTATGGACACCAAGGGGGGGAAACCACGGTGGGGTGGGGATGGTGGTGTGCTGAATTGGGCAATTGGGATTGACATGTATACACTGATGTGTATAAAATTGATGACTAATTAGAACCTGCAGTATAAAAAACAAAACAAAACAAAAAAAAACCTGGGCCCTGCAGTGAAAGCACCAAGTCCTAATCTCTGGACCACCAGAGAATTCCCTATAACCTCTCATTTATTTATGGCAAATCAAGGTTTTTTCTTTTTTTTCTTTTTTTTTAATTTTAAAAGTCCACTAAGTGTATACTCATAAAAGAAATCATTTCTGGAGTAATAAATGTTCTGAACAGCTCAAAATAAATAAATAAAGCTAAAGTGAGCCCCCCCCCAAAAAAAAAGTGTGAAGGTCTGGAACTAAGCTGCTGCCAAACTCCTGCCTGAGCCCCTGCAGGTGTTCCAAGGAGCTTTATCACCACATAACTCAGTCTTGACCACAGCTCATGTGAGAGGGAACAGGGGGCTGTCCCAGCCCATGGTATTGGGGGTACCCTAGGTTACACTAACATGGCTCCCACACCAAGGAACAGAGGCTACTGTCCCCCTGCATGCTCAATGCCACATTTTTACTGGGATTATTGAGCCAGAGTGCAATACTTCAGTTAAGTTCTGATGCCAACCACCAAGAACTAGCATCAGATTCCACAAGCCTTTCCTTACTTCAGACACAAGCTGGCTACAAATTTGGGGGTTCTCATGACCCCCTCAGTTTCAGTAATTTACTAGAATGACTCAGATCTCAGGAAAGCACTAGACTTATAGCTTTATTATAAAGGATACAAATCAGGATCAGCCAAATGAAGAGACACATAAAACAAGGTCTGGGAGAGGCTCAAATGCAGAGCTTCCATAGCCTTTCTCCTGGAATCAGGACATATTACCCTCCTGTCACATCAAGGTGTTCACCAACCAGGAAGTTCACCTGAACTTCAGCGTCCAGAGTTTTTACTGGGGTTTCATTACATAGGGATGGTTGACTGAATCATTGGCCATGTGATTAAACTCAGTCTCCAGCCCCTCTTCCATCCCCGGAGGTTGGGAGTTTGGGCTAATATCCCATGGCTCAAAGCCCCAATTCCATGGTCTTCCTGCCATGACCAGCCCATCCTGAGTCATCTTTTTTTTTTTTACGTTTTTGTTTGTTTGTTTTTTATTTTGGCTGCATTGGGTCTTCGTTGCTGCACGCGGGCTTTCTCTAGTTGCGGCAAGCAGGGGCTACTCTTCATTTCAGTGCCCAGGCTTCTCATTGTGGTGGCTTCTCTTGTTGCAGAGCACAGGCTCTAGGTGCGCAGGCTTCAGTAGTTGCAAAGTGTGGGCTCAGTAGTTGCGGCGCACGAGCTTAGTTGCTCCACGGCATGTGGGATCTTCCCGGACCAAGGCTCAAACCCATGTCCCCTGCATTGGCAGGCAGATTCTTAACCACTGTGCCACCAGGGAAGTCCCCTGAGTCATCTTATTAGCATAAACTCAGGTGTGGTTCAAGGGTCACCATTAATAACAAAGACTCTCCTGTCATTTGGAAAATTTCAAGAGTTTAGAAGCTTCATCCCAGAAACCCAAGACAAAAACCAGACAAATTCTTTATCATAGAACATAAGGGCTACCAGATAAGTGTGCCCAAGACAGTGAGAAACTGAAACCTGTCTTCAGAGCAGTCAAGGGGACCAAGAAAGAAGGCCTGGGAAAGAGAGGATGGCAGACCAGAGAGCTGTGTCCATAAGAAGCTACAAGGGACTTATTCCTCTGGGCTCAGAAGAACAGGCAATTCCAGGCCCAGGAAACAGGCTGGTCACTAGGAGAAAATGTCCCTCCTACTTGAACCCCTCTGAGACAACAGTGGACTAGCATGTAAGCCAGTGGCTGCCATCTCTGGGCTCCCATGTGATGGGAGGCTAGAAAAGACCCTTCTTTAGGAAAGGAACCAGGTGACCTCTAAGGATCACTGAAACTCACAGGGGTCCCGCACAGTGCCCAGACCTCAATGCACACTCAGTAAACGTTTTGTTAGTCTGTGCTAACCTGCCCCTCCAGCTTTTGGAGTAATGGGGGAGGGTGGAGTAATGAGGGAGCCACTGTTGTATACAACAGGATGCAGCATCAAAATTGCATTATCTGCAAAAGCCCCTCTGAGCAGAGCTCACTGGCCATCTTTCCTCCTCACACCTCCTCTTGCCATGGTCTGGGTCTACTCTCTTCTTCTCCCACAGTATCAGCCTCTTATCCTCAAATTCCTGTACACAACCCCAAATGAGGCTCCAGGACAACCTCTACTCAACTATGAACTCACTAAGCTGAACCGTAAGCAAAACACCAAGGACCCTTAGTCTCTGCCCTCAGCAGCACAGAAAGGAAGATTTGACCCCTCCTCTTTCAACACACCTGGGTCTGTTCTTAGCAGGGCCCCCACTGCAAGGGTGGGCTAGGGTGAGGTGTTTCCTCCCACTTTACCAGCCAGACCAGAGACAAATAACACCATCCTCCCAGGGGCTCTTCTGTCTGTCCTTCTGCTGCTCACCCGGCCTGGTTTCTTGGGTACTTGCTCTGGACTTGCTCGCCGTGCACAAGCTGATTGGAATTCTGCTCCACGATGCCCCCTCTCTTGGTCCCCTGCCTGTCAAGTCCCCACCTGTGGTATCCTCAGAGTCTGTCCTTCTCTTCCTGTGTCTATGATTTTCACACTCTCCTTAGGTGCTCCTACCCAGTCCTATGGCTTCGCATCCTACCCAAATGCTAAAGACCTCTATTTTCTGCCCAGGTCCCTCTCCCATCTGTAGATGGACATACAGGAACTTTTAACTGTGGTTTCCTCTGGGGAGAAGTTCCAGGAGTTTGGGATGGGAAGAACATCCTTTTTACTTTACTCATTCCCTACTACTTGAATATTTCACGATTCTGTGGTTTGCCATCTATGAAGGTTAGTGTTATGTATCAACTTGGCTAAGCTGTAGTATCCAGTTATTCAACCCAACACTAATTGAGATATTGCTGTGAAAATATTTTGCAGATATGATTCACTTCTACAAGCAAGTGACTTTAAGTAAAGGGGATTATCCTTGATAACCTGGACGGGCCTCATCCAATCGGATGGAAGTCTTTAGAGTAAAACTGAAGTTTCCCTGAGGAAGAAATTCTGCCTGTGGATGCGGTGTCAGCTCCTCCCTGATGGTTGCAGCCTGCCGTTCCTCACAGCCTGCCCTACAGATTTCAGACTTGCCTAGGCAGCTCTACATGTAAGCCTTGCAATAAATCGACCTCTCTCTCTCTCTCTCTTTAATATCTTGCTGATTCTGTTTCTCTGGCAGAACCCTGACTGGTACACTGTTTAATACCATTAATTAAACTCAAACTCATTATTCTCGCTCCCTCTGCCCCACCACTGCTCCCACCCAGGTGCGCTCCCACGGTCCTATCCTGATGGACTGCACGGCCTGCTTGGCAGCTCCCCAAGTCAGAAGCCCTGGGGTGAGACCTGACTCCTCCCTCCCGCCCCTCATATACCCAGTCAGCCGGGCAGAGGGAGGGGGTGAGGGAGCGCGGTTCTCTCGAATCTGTGCCCACCCCTCCACCCCTACCCCAACCTCTTTTCCCTCTGGCTCTAGCAGTAGCCGTCTCACTGGGCTCCCTGCCCCCATGACAGCTTCACCCTCCCCATCCACCCACCAGCCACAGTGGCCTCTGAGAAACCCACTTTCCCTGTTCAAAGACACCTCCCTTGCACAGCATGGAGTCCACACCCCTAAGCCAGTGAGCTCTGCCCATCTCTCACCACACCTCCTACTTCAGCCACTGCCCGCTTCAGTTCCGTGCCTGGAATGGGCCTCCCTCTCTCACCTCTGCACCTTTTCTTCAACTTTCCCGCCTCCCCAACTGCTCCACGGATCTAAGCCCAAGTTGTCAGGCCTTGGGCTATCACCTGGCTGGTTGCTTACTTCCCTGAATCCCCAGCAAACTCAGCCCCTGGTGGCAAGGGCTTGGGTTGGCTTCACTCAGTTCCTACTTCAGAGCCAAGAACCACAGTAAGGGCTCAAAAAATGTCTACCCAAGGAGTCATCAAATGGACTAATTTACTCGCTCTTCCCTTCTCTCATTTTCCTTTTACTGGTCATGATACAGAACCAAAGAAATGTGTTTAATTAGTTTAGGGGGTTACCAAAGGGAATTTCATTGTCTCTCTTCATGACCTAACTGCAGATGATTTAGGATGAAGAATATTTTGTCCCTGAAGAAAACTAAATAAATTGCTTTGACTCATATATGGGCTTAAAATGAGTTTAATTTTTTGTTTCCCAGTGGCACTTGATACTAAAATACGTTCCACTCTGTTCAGTGATTCTTCAGTATGTCCAAGGAGAATATGTGGCTTCAGGGCCACTTCTTTAGGGTCTTAAGCAGTTGAGAAGAGCTTTGTTCTGCTCCATGTCCTGAAGGCCCCTGCTGTTTGTGCCACCGTGACTGTTTTGGATGGAACCCACTCCATCTTCATTTCCCAAGCCAAAGTCTTGTCCCTTACCTCAAGCCTTTGTCTCCATCCCCATCATGGAATTCTTTTAAGCATTAACTCATCAGATAAAGCCTGGTCCACCAGAACTTACCCCAAGGGCAGAGCGCTGAGCCTGGTGTCCTTGCTGGGCAGAGCCCACAGGGTCCCATGCCTGCAGAGCTGGCTGGTCCCAGACACCACAGGGCTGAAAACATAGCAACTGCAGCCTGCCAACGTGGAAACCAGAAGCACTTGCTGAAAAAGCGTTGGGGAACCGGGACCTGACTTTGACATCCTTCTCCATTTGAGATCCTTCATTTCCCTTGCATGACCCTGAGTTCCTAGTAATCCTGTGATAATGTGTCCTCACTGGAAAATTATGGACAATGATTGAACTGACATTTCTGTCAGCAAGTAACTGCAACACATACAATCTTCTGAAGTTAAATTTTTTTTTTTTTTTGCCTTGCCTTGCCTTGCCTTGCCTTGCCTTACCTTGCCTTGCCGCGGGGCCTGACGGATCCCAGTTCCCTGACCAGAGATCTAACTCAGGCCCCCTGCAGTGGAAGCACGGGGTCCTAACCACTGGACCGCCAGGGAATTCCCTGAAGTTAATTAAATGAAGAGATCCTATGAAACAAAGATGGCCAGACTCTTAATTCTAACAGCCCACGTGCCAATGACATCTGTGAAGAGAATCCCGTGGCCCTTTGGGGGCGACCCTGTCTTTCCTGCCACCCTTTGCTGGAAGCTCAGCCCTCAGAATCGGCCTCACCTCGGAGTTCCAGCCTCCATTCAGAGAGACGTGCTATCTTCCGGTACTTTTCCACCCTCGCATTCTGAATTCCTGCCATTCAATCGCTTAAAGTCGCACTTTTTATAAGCTCAGAACTTGAAGGTTCTCTCACACAGAGACCAGACTTATAAAAGGAGTAACAAAAGAAATTCTAAAGCTCCAGGAACTAAGAGGAGCGAAGAGGGCGGCTACCAACCGCAAAGCAGGTGAGCCAGCTCCGAGCGGAACGAGCCAGCCACCTGGCCTGTCCCCGCGGGCCTCCGCAGCCCAGTGCCATGGAAACCGCACACAGCATCGCGGCTTCTCGCACCCTCATGGAGCAGGCGACAGTGTTTGGCAAGGCCACTCGGTGGATAGAAAAGAGCTGAGCGAAACCTTGGGAAGCCGGCCTTCTTTTCTCCGGTCTGACACCCTCTCTTCTTATGTCTGGAACGAGGGATTGCCCCATCAGGAGGACCGCCTCTCCCTGGAGGATGGGAAATAATATCAAAAGAAGAGCGGATAAGAAATCCTGATTCAAAGGCACCAGCTGCTCCGTGAGCTTAAAGGGACTCAGTGTTTCGATTATTATGCATTGAATGACAATGATGAGGCCAACCCTTGAGGGGCCAAGTGGGAAAGTGGCCCCTTGCCCCTTCCAATCAGAAAGCATAATAGAGAAATTACCCCTCCTGACTAATGAATTCTCCCCGAACCCCCTGCACGTGATGTAACAGACAACTGCTAAATAGCAATATTACACATTTCTTACCATAGCAAGCCACAGCAGGTACATGTAAGAATTAAGAATTGCAGTCTTTAGTCTCTTCCCCCATTCTGAGGCCACTGGAATTAAAATCTGCCTTGACATGGCTCTAACCGTCTCCTCCCTCTACTGTGAAACCTTCCATGACTGCCTGTTGCCTGCAGGAAAAATCCAAAGCTTTTGGTGTCTGGCAGCCCAGGTTCTCCACAATCTGTCCCTGAGCTTCCTTCTCACTACTCAGCAGCTTGAACATGGACCCCAGCCACCCTGAACTCCACATCATCCCTTAAATATTCTGAGTTCAACAATTCCTCATCTGGCGTACCACAAAGCAAATATAACACATTGTCTACTTATGAGCAGCTATAAGAAACTTGTACTAAAAGAAACCCGGACAATACTGGAGAACAAAGACAACACTGCGAAGAAAAGGGGAAAAGGTATTATTTGGTACTAGATGACAAGAAAGGATTAGAAATATTCTCACCCAGGAGAAAGAGGTGCTGTCAGACATTGCTGGGAGAGGGGAAGATGTAAAGGGACAGCTCTGAAGGGACAGCTGGCAAAACCTGCCAAAGTATAGACGCAAGTACATTTTAATGCACCAATCCCACTTCCGGAAATCAATTCTGCAATTACCCCTGCACACATACAAATGACAGACACAAGATTATTCATTGGGGTGTTCACTGTAATTGCAAAAGATTGGAAACATCCCAAGTGGCCCTCAATAGGGGGCTGGTTAATGATACATCCACCGAGGGGACTACTAAGAGCTGTGAAAGACAACAAGGGAGATCTCTGTGGACCAATATGAAAAGATCTGCAGGGTATTTTGGTAAGTATATTGCATGTCACCCTTGTTAGGAAGGGAAAATTAAAATACGTTTCCATATATTATGCATAAGGAAATATTAGAAGTAGAAATAAGAATCTAATAAAAATGGTTAGCTAGAGGGAGTGGAAGATGAGGAAAGAGTGGATGGGGATAACTTTTCATGTCATTTTGATTTTTGAACCCTGTAAGGTACCTCCCATTTGAAAATTAAACATAATTTTTAAAGGATTATACCTACACAAACAAAACATTTTTAAATTCAGGAACCACAAAAATGTGTCAAGCTGGGCTGCACTTGCTGATGATCAATGGAATCTACGCATTTTGCATTTTCTTCCCTTGAGGGAAAGCATTTTGTCCTATTGATCTTTGTGTCTCTCGGTCCAAGCACATAGTAGGCATTCAACAAGTATTTATTGGTTAGATGGCAGTTGTTTTGTGGAAACTGACAGCCACAGATAAAATGCCAAATAAGGGCCATTCACATGATTAGGACTGTTCACTTTATTTAATGAGAATCTCCATAGTGATGAGAGACAAGTGAGACAAATGGCTCTGTGGTTGCTAACAGCAGCAGCCTGAGGCCGGCAGGCCCTCTGAGGCAAAACCTGGACAGCATTCGAATGAGGGGCTAATCGCTGGCTAGAACTTATGCTTTGGGGGGATTTTATTGTAAAGTTTTATTCATTTTAACAGCAAATGCTGAAAATGTTTAAATATGTATATCCTTAAAATGTGTAGCTAAAATATAGGAGCTTTGGTTTTCTTGCCATTTTTCCTTTGCTGATTAAAAAAAAAAAAAACAGGAAATGAAATCTGGTTTATATATAATTTGTCACACATGTAATATATCCAACTTTGTAAGCACTCCAAGTTTTCATTAACTCTGCTGAAATATATTTACATTAAGAAATCTCTCAGCCCTAGTGTCGTTAGTTTCAACCTTCCAAACTTAGTTGTTTTGCTAAAAATGCAGATCAGACCCAGATGGAGGACCAAGCACCCCCATTTGACCTCCTTCCTAATCAAAATCCCATAAATGATAGAAAAGACTTGTTTAATTAAAAGAAGCAAAAAAAAGGGGGGGGGGGAAGAAAAGGAAAGGAAAAAGAAATACATAATGGTAACCAAGAATCTCCAAACATTTGAGAAAAATCAACACCATGATAAAAAGATATCAAATATAACATAGAAGAACTACAACCAGTCAATAGGGAAAGTAAAGACATTATAATAACTATAATTTCTATCTTCAGAGAGATAAGAGAGGATATTTTACCCATAAAAATTAATTGCAAATAGTAAAAACTGAAGATTAAGTTCAAAAATAGGGTGTTGGGACTTCCCTGGCGGTGAAGTGGTTAAGAATCCTCCTGCCGATCCTTTTTGACCCACTTCATAGAGAAATGGAAATAAAAACAAAAATAAACAAATGGCACATAATGAAACTTAAAAGCTTTTGCACAGCAAAGGAAACCATAAACAAGACGAAAAGACAACCCACAGAATGGGAGAAAATATTTGCAAGTGAAGCAACTGACAAAGGATTAATCTCCAAATTTTACAAGCAGCTCATGCAGTTCAATATCAAAAAAACAAACAACCCAATCCAAAAATGGGCAGACCTAAATAGACATTTCTCCAAAGAAGATATACAGATTGCCAACAAACACGTAAAAGGATGCTCAACGTCACTAATCATTAGAGAAATGCAAATCAAAACTACAATGAGGTATCACCTCACACCAGTCAGAATGGCCCTCATCAAAAAATCTAGAAACAATAAATGCTGGAGAGGGTGTAGAGAAAAGGGAACCCTCTTGCACTGTTGGTGAGGAAGTAAATTGATACAGCCACTATGGAGAACAGTATGGAGGTTCCTTAGAAAACTAAAAATAGAACTACCATACGACCCAGCAATCCCACTACTGGGCATATACCTTGAGAAAATCATAATTCAAAAAGAGTCATGTACCACAATGTTCATTGCAGCTCTATTTACAATAGCCAGGACATGGAAGCAATCTAAGTGTCCATTGACAGATGAATGGATAAAGAAGATGTGGCACATATATACAATGGAATATTACTCAGCCATAAAAAGAAACGAAATTGAGTTATTTGTAGTGAGGTGGATGGACCTAGAGTCTGTCATACAGAGTGAAGTCAGAAAGAGAAACATAAGTACTGTATGCTAACACATATATATGGAATCTAAAAAAAAAAAGATTCTGAGGAACCCAGGGGTAGGACAGGAATAAAGACGCAGACGTAGAAAATGGACTTGAGGACACAGGGAGGGGGAAGCGTAAGCTAGGACGAAGTGAGAGAGTGGCATGGACATATATACACTATCAAATGTAAAATCGATAGCTAGTGGGAAGCAGCCACATAGCACAGGGAGATCAGCTCAGTGCTTTGTGACCACCTAGAGGGGTGGGATAGGGAGGGTGGGAGGGAGACACAAGAGGGAGGAGATATGGGGACATATGTATACGTATGGCTGATTCACTTTGTTATAAAACAGAAACTAACACACCATTGTAGAGCAATTATACTCCAATAAAGATGTTAAAAAAAAAAAGAATCCACCTGCCAATGCAGGGGACATGGGTTTGAGCCCTGGTCCGGGAAGATCCCACATGTCGCAGAGCAACTAAGCCCCGTGCGCCACAACTACTGAGCCTGCACTCTAAAGCCCACAGGCCACAACTACTGAGCCTGCACTCTAAAGCCCGCATGCTACAACTACTGAAGCCTGCTTGCCTAGAGCCCATGCTCTGCAACAAGAGAAGCCACCACCATGAGAAACCCATGCACTGCAACGAAGAGTAACCCCTGCTCTCCGCAACTAGAGAAAGCCCGCACACAGCAACGAAGACCCAATGCAGCCAAAAATAAATAAATTAAATAAATAAATTTTGAAAAATAGGCAAACTGAATTATACCTTTAAAAAAAAAAATAGGGTGATTGATTGAATTCCGCCGGCGCGGGAGCCTCTGCAGAGAGAGAGCGCGAGAGATGGACATGGACAAACGGATTCATTTAGAGCTGCGGAACAGGACGCCCTCTGATGTGAAAGAGCTTGTCCTGGACAACTGTCGGTCAAATGAAGGCAAAATCGAAGGCCTCACAGATGAATTTGAAGAACTGGAGTTCTTGAGTACAATCAACGTAGGCCTCACCTCAGTCGCAAACTTACCAAAGTTAAACAAACTTAAGAAGCTTGAACTAAGCGATAACAGAATCTCAGGGGGCCTGGAAGTATTGGCAGAAAAGTGTCCGAACCTCACGCATCTAAATTTAAGTGGCAACAAAATTAAAGACCTCAGCACAATAGAGACACTGAAAAAGTTAGAAAACCTCAAGAGCTTAGACCTTTTCAATTGCGAGGTGACCAACCTGAACGACTACCGAGAAAACGTGTTCAAGCTCCTTCCTCAGCTCACGTATCTCGATGGCTACGATCGGGACGACAAGGAGGCCCCCGACTCGGACGCCGAGGGCTACGTGGAGGGCCTGGAGGATGACGAGGAGGATGAGGATGAGGAAGAGTACGATGAAGATGCTCAGGTAGTGGAAGATGAGGAGGACGAGGAGGAGGAGGAGGAAGGTGAAGAGGAGGATGTGAGTGGAGAGGAAGAGGAGGATGAGGAGGGTTATAACGACGGGGAAGTAGACGATGAGGAAGATGAAGAGGAGCTTGGTGAAGAAGAAAGGGGTCAGAAGCGAAAACGAGAACCTGAAGATGAGGGAGAAGACGATGACTAAGTGGAATAACCTATTTTGAAAAATTCCTATTGTGATTTGACTGTTTTTACCCGTACCCCCCCCCAAATCCCGCTCCCCGAAACTTATTTTTTTCTGATTGTAACGTTGCTGTGGGAACGAGAGGGGGAAAGTGTACTGGGGGTTGTGGGGGGAGGGAGGGGGGAGGGGGTGGAATAAAATACTATTTTTACTGCCAAAAAAAAAAAAAAGGGTGTTACCAGAATACCACAGCTCAGAAGAAACTAGTGACATGAAGATCAAACAAAGGAATTCTCCTAAAGCTAAGTTTGAAGGATAAAAAAAATAGAAAATATGAGTTAAAAGTCATGAGATATGAACAGTAGACCCAGAAATTCCAGTATGTGTGTAACAGGAGTACCAAAAGGAAAGAACAGGTAAAATGGAAGTGAAGAAATACTCAAAGAAATAATGGGATGATGGGTGACAATTCAACAGCTGAAGAAAGACATCCATCTTCAGACTAATAGGGTTCATTGAGTGCTAAGCAGAGTGAATGAAAAGTAAAATAGAATTCCAAAAATCTAGACATATTGTGGTAAAATTTTGGAACACCAAGGGTGGAAGGAAAATCCTACTAGCTTTCAAAGAGAGAAAATAGGTTATCCCAATAGAATGAAAATCTGCTTGACATCAGACATCTCCATTATCAACCCTGAATGCTAGAAGATGGTAGGGCAATTTCTCTAATAATCTGAAGGAAAAATCATTTTTAACCTAGAATCTAATACCCAGCCAAACTAGCATTCAAGTGGGGATGCTAAATAAAGACATCTTCAAGCATGTGTCAGTTCATACTATTTAAAGCTTGCCCCAAAGAATCAAAGAAAGTGGAAGATATAGAATCCAATAAATAGTGGAGGGGGAAGTAAAGTAAAAACTTAGAGTTGGTGCACTAGGTTTAACAAAAAGTTAAATTTCAATCTGGAATTAAAATCTCAAATGAGCTCACTGTGGTAGGGAACTGGTTGCAGGGTTAATGGGAGCAGCTAGGAGGGAAAGAAGTGAAATCATTCTCAAAGTTCATATGATACTGACCAACTGCAAGAACAAATCTTTTACAAAGCATCCAATTATAACTGCCATGCTCTGTAAAAACTCAATTTTTGATTTTCAATAAATTGTTCTGATTTACTAAATAATTGGACTAGTAAACCAGGTTTGCTCTTTTAAGCTAATGAACATGTTTATAAATTTTGTCTTTGAACTCACTCAAGGCCAGAAGTAAGGTGGGGAGTACATCTAAGAATTCATTTAAATTATCACATTTCCTTTTCAGTAAATCAGATCATGCTAGGTGGAGAGCTGCCTGGGATGGAAGAGAGATCATATATGATCAGGAACTGTATAGGAAAAGTTGTATCCTGACAGGTTCTCCTAAAGAGAGTGTTGAATTGCTGACGTATGAAAAACTTCTAAAATAACTAATATATATTATATATATTACTAATATATCAACATATTAAGCTTAAAAGAAATCTATCCTTTATCCTTTTAAATCCAATAAAGAAGTTTCTTTTAACTTACAACAACAGGAAGCAGGGAGTGGTAAATTGAACTACTGGCCCCAGTTCTTCATCCTCCCTGCATCCACACCCTTGCCACAGTCTCCTTGTGAGTGAGATCCACTTTCCCACCACTTGACTTTGGGCTCAGCCAATGAGATATTAGCAGCTATGACACAAGCAAAAATTTCATATGTGTTTGAGTGGTCAGGTGTGCCCTCTCTCAGGTGCCTGTGATGAGTATGTCCCTGTTAGTCCCAGGAGGAGGGTGAGAGTCCCAGGAAGAATGAAACGGAGACACACAAGCCAATTTGCAAACTAATCAGTAGGAAATACTTATTACTGTATGTCATTGACATGTAGGGATGTTTTGTTAAGCAGCTTAACTGTGGCAATAGCTAACTGATACTGAACAGGTGTCAGGTGTCACTGCAGAAGATGTAGGGAGTAATTCCTGAGTCACTGCCTATTAACATGACTTCTCCCACTGTAGATAGAACATTCCACTATGGTAAAAAGTCAACACTTCTAGGAATGTTGTGGTGACAAAGACACTCTCATATGCTGCTGGTGGGAGGGTAAATGGGTTCCTTTTAGAGAGCAATTTGGGCATAGATATCAAGATTCTTAAAAATGCTCACATCTACTGACCCAGTAATCTCACTTTTGAATATTGATCCTAAAGGAGTAATCTTAAATAAGGGGAAAAGCTTTGTGCACAGGGTAATGTGGGTTATAACAGAAAGAATTTACTGCACATTACTCCACTAAGGTTTTCACATGCATTTTCTTATTCTATGCTCACAACATGCTCTCTGTAGAGGCTCAGAGAGATTGAGTCACTTTCCCTTCAAACCCAGACTGCTGCTTCCAGGGCCCATTGTTCTAACCTCCACGCATACTGCCTAAAACAGCCAAAAGAAAGTATACTATTCACTCATATTCTGGATTATTATGCAACCATTTAAAAATGCACAATAATTTTGTTCTTTTTGATGCAATGGTAAATGAGATTGTTTCCTTAATTTCTCTTTCTGATAGTTCGTTGTTAGTGTATAGAAACGCAACAAATTTCAGTATGTTAATTTTGTAACCTGCAACTTTACCAAATTTATTGATGAGCTCTAGTAGTTTTCTGGTGGCATCTTTAGGATTTTCTATGTACAGTATCATGTCATCTGCAAAGAGTGACAGTTTTGCTTCTTCCTTTCCCACTTAGATTCCTTTTATTTCTTTTTCTTCTCTGATTGCTGTGGCTAGGACTTCCAGAACTATGTTGAATAAAAGTGGTGAGAATAGGCATCGTTGTCCTATTCCTGATCTTAGAGGAAATGCTTTCAGCTTTTCACCACTGAGTATGATGTTAGCTGTGGGTTTGTTATCTGTGGCCTTTATTATGTTGAGGTATGTTTCCTCTATGCTCACTTTCTGGAGAGTTTTTATCATAAATGGACTTTGAATTTTGTCAAAATCAAAAGCTTTTTCTGCATATATTGTGATGATCATATGGTTTTTATTCTTCAATTTGTTAATGTGGTGTATCACATTAATTGATTTGTGGATATTAAAAATTCCTTGCATCCCTGGGAATACCTAAGAATAGACCTACCTAAGGAGGTAAAGGACCTGTACTCGGAAAAGTATAAGACACTGATGAAATAAATTGACACAAACAGATGGAAGGATAAACCATGTTCTTGGATTAGAAGAATTAATATTGTTAAAATGACCATACTACCCAAGGCAATCTACAGATTCAATGCAATTCCTATCAAAATACCAATGGCATTTTTCACAAAACTAGAACAAATAATTTTAAAATTTGTATGGAAGCACAAAAAACCCTGAATAGCCAAAACATCTTGAGAAAGAAGAACAGAGCTAGAGGAATCACACTCCCTGACTTCAGACTATACTACAACACTACAGTAAGCAAAACAGAATGGTACTGGCACAAAAACAGACCCACAGATCAATGGAACAGAATAGAGACCCCAGAAATAAATCCACACACTTATGGTCAATTAATCTACAACAAAGAAGGCAAAAATATACAATGGAGAAAAGACAGTCTCTTCAATAAGTGGTGCTCGGGACTTCCCTGGTGGCGCAGTGGTTGAGAATCTGCCTGCTAATGCAGGGGACACGGGTTCGAGCCCTGGTCTGGGAAGATCCCACATGCTGTGGAGCAACTAAGCCCGTGCGCCACAACTACTGAGCCTGTGCTCTAGAGCCCGTGAGCCACAACTACTGAAGCCTGAGCACCTAGAGCCTGTGCTCCGCAACAAGAGAAGCCACCGCAATGAGAAGCCCACGCACCACAATGAAGAGTAGCCCCCGCTCGCCACAACTAGAAAAAGCCCGCATGCAGCAACAAAGACCCAACACAGCCAAAAATAAATAAATAAATTTATCAAAAAAAAAAAATAGGGACTTCCCTGGTGGCACAGTGGTTAACAATCCACATGCCAATGCAGGGGACACAGGTTTGAGCCCTGGTCTGGGAAGATCCCACATGCTGCGGAGCAACTAAGCCTGTGCGTCACAACTACTGAGCCTGCGCTCTAGAGCCTGTGAGCCTCAACTACTGAGCCCACGTGCCACAACTACTGAAGCCCACATGCCTAGAGCCCGTGCTCCGCAACAAGAGAAGCCACCACAATGAGAATCCCGCACACTGCAAAGAAGAGTAGCCCCTGCTCACCACAACTAGAGAAAGCCTGCGCTCAGCAACAAAGACCCAATGCAGACAAAAAAAAAAATAAAATATAAAATAAATAAATAAATCTTAAAAAAAAGATAAGTGGTGCTGGAAAAACTGGACAGCCACATGTAAAAGAATAAAATTAGAACATTCTCTAATACCATATAAAATATGAACTCACAATGGATTAAAGACCTAAATATAAGGCCAAATACTATAAAACTCCTAGAAGAAAACATAGGCAGAACACTTTTTGACATAAATTGTAGGAATATTTTTTTGGATCTGTCTCCTAAAGCAAAGGAAATAAAAGCAAAAATAAACAAATGGGACCTAATTAAACTTAAAAGCTTTTGCACAGCAAAGGAAACCACCAACAAAATGAAAAGATAACCTAATGAATGGGAGAAAATATTTGCAAATGATATGACCTATAAGGGGTTAATATCCAACATATTAACCCCTAATACAACAGCTCATAAAACTCAACATCAAAAAAAAAACTGATTTTAAAATGGACTGAAGAACTGAATAGACATTTTTCCAAAGAGGAAATGCAGATGGCCAACAGGCACATGAAAAGATCCTCAACATCGCTAATCATCAGGGAAATGTAAATCAAAACCACAATGATATATCACCTCACACCTGTCAGAATGGCTATCATCAAAAAGACCAAAGATAACAAATGTCGCCGAGGATGTGGAGAAAAGGGAACCCTTGTACACTGTTGGTGGGAGTGTAAAGTGGTGCAGCCACTGTGAAAAACAGTATGGAGGTTTCTCAAGAAACTAAAAATAGAAATACCATATGACCCAGCAATTCTACTCCTGGGTATATATATGAAAAAAAACACTAATTCAAAAAGATACATGCACCACAATGTTCATAGCAGCATTATTTACAATTGCAAAGATATGGAAGCAACCTAAGTGTCCATCAACAGATGAATGGATCAAGAAGATGTGGCGTATATATGCAATGGAATACTACTCAGCCGTTAAAAAGGAATGAAATATTACCATTTGCAGCAAAATGGATGGACTTGGACGTTCTTATGCTAGGTGAAATAAGTCAGACAGAGAAAGACAAATACTGTATGATATCACTTATATGTGGAATCTAAAAAATACAATAAACTAGTGAATATAACAAAAAAGAAGTAGACTCACAAATATAGAGAACATACTAGTGGTTACCATTGGGAAGAGGGAAGAGGGGAGGAGCATTACAGGGGATTAAGAGGTACAAACTGTTCTAAAAAGTACACAATCATTTTTTAAATACTTTGAAAATACATTATGATATAAGGCAGTATATTATAGAAAAAATATAGAAAGCAAATTAACTGCCTGAAATCCTTCTTAGAATAAGGCAGAGTTTAAATACACTAATAAGTAAAATATATATATATAAAATTGAACATATGTGTAAATTAAAACTATTGGATATTACTACACACACACTAAGATGTTCACATTAAAAAGATGTATAGGGGCTTCCCTGGTGGCACAGTGGTTGAGAATCTGCCTGCCAATGAAGGGGACGCGGGTTCGAGCTCTGGTCTGGGAAGATCCCACATGCCGCGGAGCAACTAGGCCCGTGAGCCACAATTACTGAGCCTGCGCGTCTGGAGCCTGTGCTCCGCAACGAGAGGCCGTGATAGTGAGAGCCCCGCGCACCGCGATGAAGAGTGGCCCCCGCTTGCCGCAACTAGAGAAAGCCCTCGCACAGAAACGAAGACCCAACACAGCCATACATACATACATAAATAAAAGAATGTAAGCAGACAAGAATCTCATTAAAAATATTTTTTTAAAAAGATGTATAAATTGATACAAGTATTGTGGAAAAGTTTGACAGCTTCTTATACTGTTAAACATTCTCTTACCTTATGACCCAGCAATTCCACCCCTAGGTATTGACCCAAGAGAAATGAAAACATGTGTCCACACAAATCCTGTACAAGAATGTTGATTGCAACTTTATTCATAATAGAAAAAATTGAAAACAACTCAAATGCTCCTCAACAAGAAAATGGATAAACAAATTGTGGTATATTCATACGATGGAACACTACTTGACAATTTTAAAAAGGAATGGTTTACTGATACAAGCAAAAACAAGGAAGAACCTAAAAAAAACAGTGTTTTGAGCTAAAGGAGTCAGATCCAAAAGAGTACATACTTTATGATACATTAATATGAAGTTCAAACCAGGAAAAAAAAAAACTAATCTTTTGGAATAGAAATCAGAATAGTGGTTGCTTGGGGAGCAGGATGGGGGCAGGGGGGAGATGGATACACTGGAAAGGGGCTGATGGAAATTTTTCTAGAGTGATGACGATGTTCTGTATCTTGATTGGGGAGTTGGCTACACAGATATATAAAAATTTGTCAAAAATCATCTATCTATACACTTAAGATCTGTGCATTTGACTGAACTATACCTCAATTTTAAAATGTATATGTGTGGAGTTGGATATGGTATCCGGCTGAAGCTGAGGGACAGACAGGCCCATCTGTGGAGCTGGACAGCCCCCAACACACAGCGGGCTCTCAGCAGACAAAGCTCGGTGCTCTCGTGAAGAGTCTGGAACACTTTTCGTGGGGTTCAGGGTCTGGGCCCATCTCTAGGTTTTTCTGAGGGCCCAGACGAATCATAGGAAAGAACTTCCACTGGGCTCACAATCACATTGAAACATGTCTGCTGCGTGGGAGGGAAGGAGGCTGAAGAAGGCAGGTGAGCAGAGGGAGCAACAGGGCATGTGCTGGCGAGCAGAGTATCAGTAGCAGGAGGTTGGCCCTGAACCCTCCTGGGCAGCCCTGCCTGGAGTCCCATGGGCCCTGGGGAGGCAGGGTGGAGTCCCCCTTCACTGGCTGCTCTGTTCAAGGAACCTCCTTCCCACCTTGGCTCGCCAAGAGTCTTATGTAACTCTGCAGTTCCAGCAATCTATACCTTCTGAGAGGTGAACGTGGGCCAGGCAGGCTTTTCTCAGCTCTGTCATAGAAGAGAGATGCATGGGAAGGTCCTGGGAGCTGGCCCTGCCACAGGTGCTAAAGAGGTGGACACCATGGGGCCCACAGAGAGCCTGAAAATAGCATCAGTGGAGCAGCAGGTCATGGCAGGGGCCCCGACCCGGGAGGGCAGAGTGAGCAGAGGCCAGAGGAGCAGGAACAGGGCACCACAAGGCCATGGCCCCCTCACAGGATGGTAGACACCCTCCACACCCCACAGAGGCCAAGAGGGACAAAGGCAGGGGGCCTGAGGGCTGCTGCCTGCAGGTAAAAACACCTGGGGACACGCCTTAGCCAGAACGCACAGGTGACAACCTAGAGGCAACTAGGGTTATTCAAGTAAGACCCATTGAAGGCCATTAAAATACTGAGGGGCATGGCCCGCCTAGGATCCTGGGCTGCAGCTTGAGCAGGTGAAGGCTCCAAGCCGCCACATGCACATGTCAACATCAACAAGATCGGACTTGGCTGATGCAACCTGGGACTCTGAGCTTATATCCAGAACACCTGAGCTGTGCAGAAATATGTGCAGAAACACTGGGTCAAAACATGGCAAAACATCAGTAGCAATTGTCTCTCGTCTCTTGGCCATACCCTGGAACCAGTCCACCCCTGTGTGTCTTCCCATGAACAGGAGACCTTCCCAAGTGGCCTCCAAATGGGTAGGCAAGTCACAGCCATCATAGCAAATAACTCATATTAGTTTTGCATACGATCTTAATTTGTATATTTTTGTGATTTATTTTGGCATTGTTATGAGTTTGATTCTCAGGGAGTTTTGTTGTTACAACCCTTGTGTCTTTTGTCACAAAACAATGATAATATTTGCTAGACAATATATGGAATTTATTTTTGATTGGTAATAATGAAATATGTATTTTTTAAAAGCGATTTTCCCTTTCTCTGTAATGTGTTGGTACTTTATAAATTTATAATAAAAGAAAAACCTTGAAATGTATCTATGGACGTGTGATTACATATAGAACAGTGACTGTCAAATGTTTTTGCCTCAGGATACATTTATACTCTTAAAAAAATATATTGCAGACCCCCTAAATAACTTTTGTTTATGTGAGTTATATCTATCAATTTTAACTGTATTAGTAAAACTGAGGAGATTTTGAAATATTTATTTATTTATTTTAAAATATCAATAATAAACCCGGTACATGTTAATATAAATAACACTTTTATGAAAAATAACTATGTCTTCTAAAAATGTAGTGAGAAGGGTGGCATTGTTTTACATTTACAAACCTCTTTAATGTCTGGCTTAGTAGAAGACAGCTGGATTCTCAGATCTGCCTCAGCCTTCAATCTGTTGCAATGTCACACAACATGGAGTCTCTGGAAAATTCCACTGTATACTCCTGGGAGAAACAGTGAAAAAAGGCAAATGGCATCTTAGTGTTATTAGGAAAATAGTTTTGGCCACATTTGAGAACTAATAGAGAGTATAATCACAACTATATAAAAACAGACAAGTAAAAATGCCTGATTAAAAGTGTCATGATGCCACTTGGTGGTATCTCTAATTATTGCAATTCCTGGTTACCACACTTGTGTGTATGCATGGAGTGTATGGAGTGTATGTACGTGTGTGTGGTGGAGTATGTGCATGTGTGTGTGTTCACATAGGTCATATGTGTGATGTGTATTGTGTGTGCATGTGATACAAGTGTGTGGGTGGGTGGTATGTGACATATGTGAGGTTGTGGCATGTGTGCATGTGTTGCATGTGTGTGGTGTGTGTGCATGTATTGTATATCTAGGTGTCTGTGTGTGCATGCATGTATGTGGTGTCTGTGTATGCACATGCACCATGTCTATAGTATGCATGTTTGTGGTATGTGTGCCTGCAGTGTGTACTGCTGGGGTGCATGTGTTGTGTGTATGTGGTGTGTGTGCATGTGGTGTGTGTGTTGTGTGTGTACATGGGAGAACAGAATTACTCTTTCACTGTCTTCTGCATGTGTTCCTGGTCCTATGCTAGTTGCTCTACTGTTTAAAAAACTCCTATTAAATTGCCAAGCACAGCTCCAGGTAGGTAGGTATAAGCAATCAAGAGACATTCATTGCTGTCCACCAGCTTCGTGAATCAGGCATTATCTCCATTGACAAGGAAGCCTTTTGGAGATAAAGTACTTGCTCAAGGTTCCACACCTAGTGAGTGGTGAGCCCAGGATTCAGACCTAGGTCTTCTGATCAACTAGGAATTTAATCATCTGTACTAATGATTACCTCTAAGTTATAAAAATCATCTACACGGTATGATCCAAAATGTGCTAAAAGGCAAACAAATTTCTGAGTGAAAATAGTATGACAGGGGCTTCCCTGGTGGCGCAGTGGTTAAGAATCTGCCTGCCAATGCAAGGGACACGGGTTTGAGCCTTGGTCCAGGAAGATCCCACATGCCGCGGAACAACTAAGCCCGTGCGCCACAACTACTGAGCCTGTGCTCCAGAGCCCGTGAGCCACAACTACTGAGCCCGCGTGCCACAACTACTGAAGCCCGCATGCCTAGAGTCCGTGCTCCACAACAAGAGAAGCCATCGCAATGGGAAGCCCGCGCACCACAACAAAGAGTGGCCCCCGCTCACCACAACTAGAGAAAGCCTGTGCACAGCAACAAAAGACCCAACGCAGCCAAAATAAATAAATAAATAAATAATAAAATAAATAAATTTATTTTTAAAAAAATAGTATGACAGCATCACCTGGGCATTTTCTCTGCTCCATTACCCTTTCCACTGATGTGTGGGCACATATCTAGGCTCTGTGCATAAATGAAAAGACATTAACGAGTACCTACTGGGCACCAATTGTATGCACGATATTTTCACATTCAAGTATAAATGTAACAAGTACAAATTCTCAGTCTCAAAGTTACATGTTCAAAACCTAATGCTCTATTCTTCATAATGCAATCTGAATTTCTGATTCCAGTTTCTGTACACCTCATCTAGTCCCCTGAAGGAAAACTCAGTCCCATCTAAGGTTACTCAGACATTTCAGGCAGATTCATCCCACCCTGTCCCCCTTTCCTCAGGTGGAGCCCCGGCTGCAAGGAGATGGATGCCTGGTCCCAGCTCCACCAGCATCCTCCAAGGCAGCACAAGATGGACTGGTATCTGTGCCCACTGCCTCCACTGAAGCTCACCCCCAGCCATGGCCACCTGCTGGGGAAGCACTCTTCGTGTTTTGTCACCACTGAGAACGTCCCTGAGGTTCTCTCTCAAGAGACCCAGGCTGTTCAGCTGCTCTCCCTGTCCCCAGCCCTTGGGGTGCTGGAGTGCTGGGACCCTGCAGCCAGCAGGCTTTCCAGGCTCATGGCACTTCTTGCACACACTCACAGCCCACACACAGTCCCGCCAGGCTCCCAGCCAGTGGACTTATCTCTCAGCTCCTACATCAGCCTGCAATCTTCCCCACTCAGTTCTTCACACAGAAAAATGTTTAGACAAGAGTCCTTCAGGATTAGCCTAAGCAAATCAAAAAAAAAAAAAACAACTTGATTTTCAAATTAGTCTTTCCTCGGTTGTAAGTTCTTTTTTTTTTTTTTAATTTATTTTATCTATTTATTTTGGCTGCGTTGGGTCTTCATTGCTGCGCGCAGGCTTTCTCTAGTTGCAGCGAGTGGGGGCTACTCTTCGTTGCGGTGCGGGGGCTTCTCATTGCGGTGGCTTCTCTTGTTGTGGAGCATGGGCTCTAGGCACCTGGGCTTCAGTAGTTGTGGCACGTGGCTCAGTAGTTGTGGCTCGTGGGCTCTAGAGTACAGGCTCAGTAGTTGTGGCGCATGGGCTTAGTTGCTCCGAGGCATGTGGGATCTTTCCGGACCAGGGCTCGAACCCATGTCCCCTACATTGGCAGGCGGATTCTTAACCACTGCGCCACCAGGGAAGCCCGTAAGTTCTTTACATCCATTTTGAAACTCAGCTGACTTTGTGTTATATCTGGCTCTGAGACCTCAGTGTCCTACCTTTGTTGGGCCAGGAAGAGGCCCGAGAAAGCCCTCAAGGATCACAGTGAGAACAGTGAGGTAAGAACAGTAATTAACATGCACAGGGCTGGCTGGGTGCCAACTCAACCCAAAACATACACATGGAGAAGTGGAGAAATGGGGAGCCAGACCTTTGTTGGCCAGCTCACTCACCATTCTCTTGTCCCCACACCCCTAACAGAAGGAAGGACTTGCTTCCATGCCTCATGCCAGCTCCCCAGTGCAGATGGCCAAGAGCCCCCGATCCTCACTAGTGCAGGTCTGGAGGGGCCCACATTCCTCACATGAGTAGGAGAGTAAAGGCCACAGGGATATAAGCAGCAGTTCTCAACAGAATCCCTGGGGAGCTAGTAAATATGCACATTCCTGGGCCCTGCCCCCAGAGATTTGATTCAGGGGGTCTCCAGCGGAGCCTGAGCATCTGCATTCCCAACAAGCTCCCAAGTGATGCTAATGTCCCGGTCCAGGACCACAGCGAGAGCACTGATACAAAGGACCCAGTGGCTTGAGGGAAGGGGACAGAGGCCCACCATCAGAGCAGGTGGCTCCAGGAGAGGCAGACTTCAGAGAGGAAACAAAAATAGCTTTGAGAGAAACACGAGAAATACTGTAATGAGAACCCTTAAGAAGATAGTTATGTCTATATAAGTAGATAGAGATAGAGACAGAAATTAGATATAGATTTGGAATAGATATATTCCAAAATCTTTGTTTTTTCTTATTGTTTCTTTGTGATATCTTCTTGACTCTCCTTAAGAGTTCTCATTACAATTATTTTTTAGATTTTTGTTACAATTTTAACTTTATTTATACATTTTTATATATTTGTATACTTTATATTTTATTTTATTTTATTTTATTCATTTTTATTTTTGGCTGCCTTGGGTCTTCGTTTATGTGCGAGGGCTTTCTCTAGCTGCAGCAAGCAGGGGCCTCTCTTCATCGCGGTGCGCGGGCCTCTCACTATCGCGGCCTCTCTTGTTGCGGAGCACAGGCTCCAGACGCGCAGGCTCAGTAGTTGTGGCTCACGGGCCTAGTTGCTCCGCGGCATGTGGGATCTTCCCAGACCAGGGCTCGAACCCGTGTCCCCTGCATTGGCAGGCAGATTCTCAACCACTGCGCCACCAGGGAAGCCCTATATTTTATTTTTAATACAGTTTTTATTCTATATACATACATACATAACATATATACATACATTCAAATTATAAAATTCAGTAGAGGTAATGTAAAATAAAATGGATGCGGCTGGCAACATAATTCATGATCCAAAGGTCAAAAAGAAGAGCTAACATTATCATGATTATCACTCCCTTGCATACACCCCAAACTCCTGCCCCTCCTCACTTCCTTGAACTCTCTTGATGAAACCTTAACCATGTTAAATCCAACTCTCCAGCAGAAGATGGCTGGGAAAATCACAAGCCACATGGACCTGACGGGCTTCACTCCAATTCCAGACCATGAACCTCAAGAGGCAATTTGTCCTGCCCAGGTCACGCTGCATTTCCCTGGTCTGTCCAATCCCCAGTCTCCAGAGGCTGTTTCACACTTTCCCCTCTCTTCCCAAACCCCCAATATTCTGCCTTTGCCAGCCCCCTTCCACCAGAGTCTGTCCAACTTTTCTACCTTCCACCCACTCCCTGAGATGGACTGTCCAGGCTGCCACCCACAGACAGTCCCTCCTTATCTATTCAAGTGCCCTGTTCCAACAACATTGCTCTCTCTCTGCTACATCATCAGTTCTCATTCTTTCATTCTACTAGATCTTCTTCAACAGTATATAAAAATGCTGTTACCTCTCCCAGCTGAAAAGAACCAGCAAAAACACCCTAGTCTTTTTTGTTTGTTTTGTTTTGTTTTTCGGGGTTTTTATTTTGGCCACGCAGCACAGCATGAGGGATCTTAGTTCCCCGACCAGGGATCGAACCCACACCCACTGCAGTGGAAGCGAGGAGTCTTAACCACTGGACCACCAGGGAAGTCCCCAAAACACCCTAGTCTTGAACTTACTTCTGCTGCCAACATCTGTCCCATTTCTTGTCTATACTTGTCTCAAACTCCTCCCCACCCACCATCTCTCTTTAACTCACTTCAACCAGGCTTTTGCACACGGCAGTAATAAATTTCTCTCCTCAAGGTTACAGATCATTTCCACCTAGATCCAATGGCCTGTCCTCATCTTACTGTCCCATCTTGGTCACCCCCTCCTCCTTGTAACATTTTCATCCTTGGGTTCCAGGATACCATCTCCTGGAACTCCTTCCACCCCCTGAACATTTCTTCTCTGTCTCCTTTGCTGGTTCCTCTTCCTCTCCATGACCTTCTTTTCCCTCTATCTACTTGCCTTCCCTGGGGATATCCACATCTCCTCCCACATCTTCCCAGCAAATAGAAAACCATATGGGACTGGTTCTGGCCAATAGACTGAGCATAAGAGATGGGTCACTTCCCAGCAAAGCCTGGCATACAACTCTCCAGCTGTCTTTTCTCCTGCTGCAGCTATATAGAGAAATCCTCATGTTGACGTGTGGGACCAAATAACCAAAGCAGCCTGATCACTGAGTCACTCTATAAGACAGATGTCCTGGAAGTGAGCCCAGACCTGCATCAAGCTTCATATCATTGAGCAATAAACATCTGTGTGTCAGCCACTGGGATTTGGGAGCTATTTGTTACCAAGGCAGAAGCCTAGCCTATCCTGAGCAATAAAGTTACCTCATCCAGCTTTATAGCTTTAAATACTATCTCTATGCCAATAACTCCCAAATTTGTAGATTCAGCCAAATTTGTCTCCTGGATTCTAGACTCAAATATCCAACTACCTACTCAACATCTCCACTTGGGATGTTAGACTTCTCAAACTTAACATATTCAAAACCAAATTCTTGGGCTTCCCTGGTGGCGCAGTGGTTAAGAATCCGCCTGCCAACACAGGGAACATAGGTTCAAGCCCTGGTCCGGGATGATCCCACATGCCTTTGAACAACTAAGCCCATGTGCCACAGCTACTGAGCCTGCACTCTGAAGCCCACATGCCACAACTACTGAGCCCACGTGCCACAACTACTGAAGCCCGCACGCCTAGAGCCCATGCTCCGCAACAAGAGAAGCCACCGCAATGAGAAGCACGTGCACCACAGCGAAGAGTAACCCCCACTCGCTGCAACTAGAGAAAGCCCGCGCACAGCAACAAAGACCCAACGCAGCCAAAAATTAAATAAATAAATTTATTTATTTTTTAATTATAGATTTACTCTCATAGCATTCCGCATTTCAGCTGGTGGCAACTCTACTAACCATTAGAGTCCACTGCTACCAACCTCCACAGCTACCACCCTGATCCCAGCCCCTATCACCTATTGTTAAAGAAGCACTTCCTATTAGGTCTCCTGCTTCTACCTTTACAATCTATTCCTATACAATCTATACTTGTACAGTCTATGCCTAATATGTTAGCCAGAGAGATCCTCTGATTTTTTTATGAATCTATACTACAAAGTTTTTTTTACTGAAGTGTAGTTGATTTACAATGTTGTGTTAATTTCTGCTGTACAGCAAAGTGACTCAGTTATACACATATATGCATTCTTTTTTTATATTCTTTTCCATTATGGTTTATCATAGGATACTGAATATAGTTTTCTGTGCTATACAGTAGGACCTTGTTGTTTATCCATTCTATATATAATAGCTTACATCTGCTAACCCCTACCTCCCACTCCATCCCTCCCCTAATCTCCTCCCCCTTTTATAATAAGTCAGATCAAGTTATTCTTCTGTCTCAAAACACTACAATGGCTTCCCATTTTAGCAGGAGTAAATGCAAAGTCTTTACTGTGGCCTACAAGACCCTACAGGTTCTGTTACCCATCAGAACCCCCATACCCACTCTGTATCAGTCACACCAGCATCCTTGCTCTTCATCCAACACACAAGGTACACTCCCTTCTTAGGGCCTTTGCACTAGCTGCCTCATAGAACGTTCTTCCCCCAGGTCCTGCAAGGCTCACTCCCTCACCTTGTTTTATTAACTCTCACCTTCTCAAGAGGCCTACCCTGAACACCCCATTTTAAATTGCAGATCATCCCTATATCACCAATCCCAACCATCCTTACCCTCCCCTACTTGTCTCTTTCTTCCTTAGTACTCATCATCTTCAAATATTTAATATATTATGGAATCTACTTCTTTACTTATCATCTGTCTCTTCCCACTAAAATGTAAGTTCCGTGAAGGCAGGGTTCTCTGTATTGTTCATGATATAACCCAAGTGCCTGAATTTGGGCAAAGAGGAGGTGCTCAAAAATGTTTGTTAAGTAAATACATAAATAAATAACTCCACAAACACAATAAAAGGTAAAGAAATCATTCATGAAAAGAAAAGAAACACGGAGAACAAACAATGAATAATAGTAGTTCCAAAATGAAAGAAAGGAACAGTAGAGAAAATAATAAGATATAATACATGAAAACTTCCCTTATCTGAAAAAAAGGCTTGAATTTTTTGATTGAAAATGCCAAGCTAAGTACCAAGCAGAGTTAATTTTTAAAGTCATAAGTATAGACATTTCCTGTAAAATTTTTGAACTATGATTGTCAAAAGAAAGTCTTAGGAGTTTCCAGGAAGAAAGAACAGGATACTTGCCAAAGATAATCACACACTTCCAACATATTTCTCATAAAGTCCACCATAAATATGCCCTTTCTGAGGAAATAACTCAAGAATAGTCCAATGAACATGAAAATTAAATCAGAACAATGACCTCAAGATAGGAGAAGCCAAACTATACAAGAAATATCAGTGAATGATAAATCTAATTAAAAATATAACCTCTTTATGAAATAATTTTACCAAACTGCCCATTAGGAACTGGGTGCTATCTGACCCACCAAATCATAAAACTGGGTGTTCCCAGAAGCATTCCATTATAACATGGAAGTGGTACATACTAGACAGGTCTGAGTGGCTCCAGAAGTCCCAAATAAACTACCTATGGGTCACATCCCACAGGACCTGTCCCTACTGCTTTGCTGCCATGCCTGCAGCTATTCCATGATCTCATGGGGACTCCCTGTGACCATAAAATGAAGAGGAAAAAAGCACAATATGCCAGCACCAGCCTGAAGTGGACAGCCACTCAGGGAAAACTCTGAAAGACAGTAGGGAGGGGAGATCTTCCCAAAGGCAGAATTTCAGACAAGGCATCTGGTGGTCCATGTTGTATGGAAGGAAAGATGGCCTATGATATGGGTCTACAGTGGTTCATGGGCAGTGGCTAACAGACTGGTCAGCTGGTCAGGGACTTGGAACGAAGCAGACTACGTAGAAGACGGCACCCATCCCCTGAAGAGAATGTTCTCATAACCCTTCTATGGATGTCAGTCAGCCTCTTCCCCAGCCACCCAGTGCTTGTTCATTAGGTCTAAGTACAAAGTGGCCATGGAAGCAAGGTGCAGGCTCTTGTGTAGACTTTCCTTCATAGAGACTGCTCTGGCCACAGCCACTGCTGAGTGCCTACCCTGCCAAAGGCAGATGCAATGATGGCACCACTTCCCAGGGAGACCACTCAGCCCACGCCAGGTGATTACACTGGGCACTTCTATCATGGAGGGGACAGAGATTTGTCCTAACAGAGACAGACACATATTTGGGGTATAAATTTGCCTTCCCTGACCACAAGATTCTTGGAGGCTGCCATAATCATGACACCAAAACTAGACAAACAAAGATGTTTTTTAAAAGGAAGTAAGATGGACAGAGGGAAGAAAAGAAAGAGAAGAAGGAAGGAGGGAAGGAAGGAAGAAAGGGAAGACAGGAAGAAGGGAGGAAGAAAGGAAAAGGAGGAAAAACAAATCTCCTTACAAACCAAATGCAAAATTTCTAAATAAAATATTAGTTAATAGAATCCAGCATTCTATTAAAAGAATAATAGTAATAACCAAGTGGAACTTATTTCAAGAATATAAGCATGGGGCTTCCCTGGTGGTGCAGTGGTTAAGAATCCACCTGCCAATGCAGGGGACATGGGTTCAAGCCCTGGTCCGGGAAGATCCCACATGCCGTGGAGCAACTAAGCCCGTGCGCCACAACTACTGAGCCCGCATGCCACAACCATTGAAGCTCGCGCGCCTAGAGCCTGTGCTCTGCAACAAGAGAAGCCACCAAGATGAGAAGCCCACGCACCGCAACGAAGAGTAGCCCCACTTGCCTCAACTAGAGAAAGCCCAGGCACAGCAACAAAGACCCAACGCAGCCAAAAATAAATTAATTTTTTTAAAAAAAAGGAATATAAGAATGGTTCAAGAGTTAAAAATCTCTTCTTACCACATTAACAGATCAGTGAGAAAAATTCCATTACTATCTTGATAAACACAGGTTTCTCCTACTATCCAAAAGTAGAGCATTCCTATGAAACCTTTCGTAAAACAAAAAAAGGGGGCAATAAAGCTAGGAAGCGATTACCTTAGGATACATCTTGCTAAAGGACGCACAGAATAAATCGAGATAAAGCACAGATGCTGGGCTTCCCTGGTGGCGCAGTGGTTGGGAATCTGCCTGCCAATGCAGGGGACACGGGTCGGGCCCTGGTCTGGGAAGATCCCACATGCCGCGGTGCAACTGGGCCTGTGAGCCACAACTACTGAGCCTGCGCGTCTGGAGCTTGTGCTCCACAACAAGAGAGGCCGCGACAGTGAGAGGCCCGTGCACCGTGATGAAGAGTGGCCCCGGCTTGCTGCAACTAGAGAAAGCCCTCGCACAGAAACGAAGACCCAACACAGCCAAAAATAAATAAATAAATATTTTTTTTTTAAAAAAGCACAGATGCTCACAGACATGGTTCACAGCTTCAGCAGCTCCATGCTGAGGTGCTGAGTATCTTTCCCAGGGAGGGAGCTTGGTGGGGCCGTTCTATGCTCAGGGAAGCGGCTGCCTCTATACCAGCTCATCTGGCTGCAAAACAAATGCTGAATGCTAGTTTCGATTCTTGCCTGTTTTGTAAAAGCAAAAATCCTCTTCAGATTTCTTTCAGTTCAAAGCAAAAACAGATCATTGTAATGCAAGTCTTTGTAAAAGTGAAGTGGTGTAAAGCGGGGGATACCTGTGTCTATAAGGCATTTTATACCGGTTGATCCCATTCCTGATTTTATTTTAAAGTTGAAGAATAGAAAGAAGCTTGTTTAACTTCATAAAATTAAAAAATGTCTCGGGGCTTCCCTGGTGGCTCGGTGGTTGAGAATCTGCCTGCCGAGGCAGGGGACACGGGTTCGAGCCCTGGTCTGGGAAGATCCCACATGCCGCGGAGCAACTAGGCCCGTGAGCCACAACTACTGAGCCTGCGCATCTGGAGCCTGTGTTCCACAACAAGAGAGGCCCCGATAGTGAGAGGCCTGCGCACCGCGATGAAGAGTGGCCCCCGCTTGCCGCAACTGGAGAAAGCCCTCACACAGAAACGAAGACCCACACAGCCATAAGTAAATAAATAAATAAATAAATAAATAATTTAAAAAAAAAAAAAAAAAAAAAATGTCTCCCCACAAACCTATAGCAAGAAACAAATGCCATAGCCTGAAGTATTCAATCAGCAAAAGACAAAGATATAAATGTTGGAAAAGAAAAAAAAACTGACAATATTTTGCAAAAGATGTGATTGCCTGCCTAGAAAGTTCAAGAGAATCAATTGGTAAGTGAAGAATTAATAAAAGAATAAAATAGAGAGCTATAATCTCAACATACAAAATATCAATATTTTGCATTTCAAGTAAGTGGAAGAAAGATGGACTATTGAACAAATGTTTTGAATAAATGGCTAACATTTGGGGGAGAAGTTTATATCTTGTATCATATCAGACACAAAAATAAATTTCAGACAGATCAATATATCAATATAAAGGATAAAACTATAATAGTACTAAAGCAAAATATAGGAGTGTTTAGAATCTTGAGATGGTGGGGCAGGGGGATGGATTTTAAGAAAACCCCAAAGACATAAAATAAAAGAATAATATAAATTCCAGAAACAGAAATCCAAGAAAACTAAGCAGGCAGGATTATCAAAGATATAATCTGAAACCAGTCCCAGAAAAGCAGGATACGAGTTTCCAGATTAAAAGTGTCCACTAGATGGAAGAAAGGCCTTTCAAACCATAATTCAAAATCCACTGGGGATGAAATATACAACATGATGACTATAGTTTACACTGCTGTATAGTCTATTTGAAAGCTAAGATAAGAGAGTAGATCCTAAAGTTTTCATCACAAGAAAAAAAATTTTTTTTCTCTTTTTTTCTTCTATCTATATGAGATGATGGATGTTAAGTAAACTTATTATTTTGCAATATATGTAAGTCAAGTTATCACATTGTATACCTTAAACTTATACAATGCAGTATGTCAATTATATCTCAATAAAACTGAAATTAAAAAAATAAAATAAAATTGGAATTTTAAAGATAAAGAAAAAATCCAGAGGCCACAATGGCCCTGCTTCCTGCCAACTTGGCAAGCCAAAGCTGCAGACTTGCTCCCAAGAATGGAGAAGGAAGCATGAATACCAGGAACTAACCATCCCCCTCTCCCAAAAAAATCTCTGAGAAAGCTCTGAAAAGACAAAAACTTAAGTAAAGCCAGAAGTTGCAATGAGAAGGCAGGTTGGAGAGAGCTTTTTACTTCATCCCCCAGCCCCCAACCCACCCATTTTCTTGGGACACCACGTCCTCCCTAGAAACCCGTGGTAACTGCCTGGACCATGGGTGCTACAGATCGTGAGGTGGTGTCAGGGCAGTGTAAAACTCTGCTGAGATAAAAGCTGACGGAGAAATACTATTCCACCATAAAAAGGAATGAAAATTTTCCAGCAGTATTGAAACATTACTGATATATAACATTGTATTAGTTTAAGGTGTATAACATAATGGCTTGAAATACATATATATTGCAAAATGATTGCCACAATCAATTTAGTTAAATTTTGACATGGATGGATCTTGAAAATATGCTTAGTGAAATACGCCAGACACAGAAGGACAAATATTATCTGATTCCACTTACATCAGGTACCTAGAATAGGCAAATTCATAGAGACAGAAAGTGGAATAGAGGTTATCAGCGGCTGTGGGGAGGGGGAAAGGGAAACTAGTGTTTAATGGGTACAGAGTTTATGTTGGCGATGATGAAAAAATTTGTGGTATAGATACTGGTGCTGGATATACAACATTGTGAATGTATTTAATTATTTAAGGCCACTGAATTCTATGCTTACAAAGGGTTAAAATGGTAACTGTTATCACATTATAAAATATTGTGTATATTTTATCACAATAAGAAACATATTGCTAGGAAAAAAAGTTGATGAAGAGAGGTGTAGGCTCACAGGGCATCACTCCTCCACTTTTCCGCTCCAGTCCTCATGGCTAGAGGATTACAACCTATAGAAACTGCCTCTTCTTGGTGCTGCCTTTAAACACGGGGATTCGAAGGTAAAATTCAGAGCTGAGGAGATGCCCGGTGGTGGCAGCAAACAAGGAGTGATCAGTGGTGGTTCTGTGGTATCTCAGAGTCCATCTTGGGGCCCATCCCCTTTCACTCCTTAATCACCAATCTAGAACCTCACCTTCATCCAGCCCTTCTTCAATCTCATGGCCAGCTTAAGTGTCCGATACCCTCAAAATAGCTAGACATGCAAGGAGTACAACCAGCTCAAAAGGCACCAACATGTACTAGAGAGAGAGAGAGAGAGACGGATAACATATATCATCTGAAGCAAAAGTGTTAGAGAGGACAAACAGAGACTTTAAATAAGCTTAAGGAAACTTCAGGGGACTATATTAGCAACAGGAAATGAGAACAAAAAGTACTATAAAACATAAGTGGAAATATTAGGTATCAAAAATGTAATAGTAGAAATAAAGATCACAATAGATGGTGTAAATAATACAAGAGGTAGTACTGAAAAGAGAATTGGTCATTTGGAATATCAGATAAAGGAGTTCTCCCAGAAGGAAGCTGGAAAGGGTAATGGGTTAGAAAATATTAAAAGGAACAGAAAGAGATTTAGAGGATAGAGGTAGAAATGTCAATATTTAGATGATAACAGACCCACAAAAGAAAGATAAGAAGGAATCAGAAGAAATTCCTGAAAACAAAAATGGATATAAATTTCCCAGAATCAAAGCAAGATGGAAGTTCTTGAATTGAAAAAGTCACAGGGTGACACAGAGGAGATGTAAGGAAAAACACCACGCTAGATACAGTATAATGACATTTAAGCAGATCAAAGACAATGAGAATATTTGAAAACTTCTAAACAAAAGAACAGTTCACCTACTACTGAATAAGAATCTGATTGACATCAGACTTTTCAATAGAACACTGAGTGACACAAAACGAGCAAGTCAAATTTTTCAAAGTAAAAGAAACTTGAACCTAGCCAAATATCCAGGCAAATTTTCACTCCAGTATGAGAGCGTAACAAAAAAAAGAAATCATTTCAGGCAAAGGTCCTCAGAGGTTTTCTCACACAATGATTCCCATCTGAAACAAAATTCTGATTTCCTAAATATGACTCAAAATCCAAAACCAATAAGGACAAAGACGTATATATTTGATTACATTAAAGTATGAATTGCATGGCAAAAACCACCACAAAGTGAAAAGATAAATGAGAAAAAAAATTGAAACTTATAATACAAGGGATTATTATGGTTAATATATGAGGATCTTCTAAATGTTGAAAAGAAAAAATATCAACAACCCAATAGAGAAATGGACAAAAGAACTGAAGAGACAGGTCACAGAAAAAGAAATGGAAATGCCACTCAAATCTATGAAAAAAACTCAACTTAGCTTATAATAAGAGGAGTGCAACTTAAAACTACATTGAGATATAATTTCTCATCCATCACGGTAACAAAAATCTAAAAACTTAACCATACACCCTATTGCAAGGTTTTGGGGAAACTGTCACTCTCGTATACTTTGGGTAGGAGCCCACATTTTATAACCCTGTGGAGCAGAAATTGACAATATCTAGCAAAATTACATATACATTTACCCTAATAGAAAAAAATATATCCACACAGACATATTTGGCCCAAACTTAGAATCTTGAGTTATGGAAAGCCACAACTGGAAGAATTTTTGAGAGAAATAATAAGTCAATAATGCTAGCATACATTCTCAGAAACTGAGAGAACGGTAGGAAGTAATAGAATCAATAATTTTAACACACCTCTCTCAGAAACCAATAAACCCAGCAGATAAAAAAAATAAGCAGAGATATGAAAGACCTGCACAATGCTTTTTAAATGTATATGTGTGTATGTGTCTAGAGCCACAATAAACCGAATCTTATAATTTTCAAGCACATTCAGAACACTTATAAGAATTAAACATATGATTGCACCGTAAAGGACACTTTAATAATTCCAAAAATTCAATATCATACCAACTGTGTTCTCCAACTCTAATGGAAATGGAAAGAAAGAAAGAGAGAGAAGAAGGAAGGGAGAGAGAGAAGGAGGAGGAAGGGAGCTGAGAGGGAAAAAAGAAAAGGAAAAACAAAGAAAGAAAGAAAGTAAATAATGTATTACTAAATAACTCTTAGCAGAAAGCAAACTAAGAAATATTTAAAACTGAACCATAGAGATGTTAAAATTTGTGGGACTCAACTAACACAGTACTTGAAGGAAAATATATATCTCTAGATACATTTATTGGGAAACAAGTAATGTTAAAAATAAATGAGATGAGCATTCAACTCAAAAAGTTGGAAAAAGAACAATAGACCAAATCCAAAGAAATGAGAGGGGGAATACAATAGAGATAATTGTAGATTAAAAGATAATAGGAAAGATTAGTAAAGGAACAGATATTTATAGCTTATAAAATGCTAATAATTTTTAAACCTAAACAAAATGGATAAATCCAGAGACAAAATTTAAGATACCAAAACTGCACAAGAGGAAAGATAATTTGAATAAATTGGTAATTATTTTTTAATTGAAATGGTCATCAAAGACCTCCTCCAACTCAAGACTAGACCAAAAAAAACCAAAACCTATTTTATAGGTGAGTCCTTCCAAATTTGCAAGGCAGAACTGGTTCTTCTCCTTATACTAGTTGTTCTAGAACTGCATTTCTAATACAGTAGCCACTAGCCACCTGTGGTTATGGGCCCTTGAAATGTGGCTAGTATGACTGGGGAACTGAATTTTTTAGTTTTATTTCACTTTAATTAATTTTAAGTTCAAACTGAACAACTGATACTCAATTCCATTATAGGAAAACTTTTTTTAATGTTGTTAACTTCAGCATTTATTAAACTTATTCAGTTGTGGAGTCTTTTTTATTTTTTTTTAATTTACATGAAGTTAATTAAAATTTACTGCCTTTGGTGTACAGTTCTGTGAGTTTTGATACATGCACAGAGCAGTAAAACCGACACCACAATTCCAATACAAAACAGTTCTCTTGCCCCAAAACTGTCCCTCATACATCTCCTTTTTAGTTAAACCCTTCCTCCACCCCTCACCTCCAGCAACCACTAATCTGTTCTCTGTTCTCATAGTTTTGCCTTTTCCAGAATGTCCTGTAAGTGGAATAATAAGCATGTAACCTATGGATGTACCTATTAGAAAGCTTTTACGGACGTCTGAAATAACTCAGGTATGTGGATCTACTTTTTCAATTATAAATTTATGAAATCTAAATACAGATCATATATTTCTTATAAAAATATACAAATTAATTACATTTGTTCACACTAGCTTAAACCAACACAAAATTAATGTAAATAAGATATCACACACAATGGCAAAGATATATGTGGATATAAAAATTATTTATAAATTAACCAAGTGGTACAAGTATGTACAAGACCACTATGAAGGAAATTTAAACACTCTTTTAAAAGACATAAAAGATCATCTGGGGCTTCCCTGGTGGCGCAGTGGTTGAGAATCTGCCTGCCAATGCAGGGGACACGGGTTCGAGCCCTGGTCTGGGAAGATCCCACATGCCGCGGAGCAACTAGGCCCGTGAGCCACAATTGCTGAGCCTGCGCGTCTGGAGCCTGTGCTCCGCAACAGGAGAGGCCGTGATGGTGAGAGGCCCGCGCACCGCGATGAAGAGTGGCCCCCACTTGCCGCAACTAGAGAAAGCCCTCGCACAGAAACGAAGACCCAACACAGCCAAAAATAAATAAATTAATTAAATAAAATAAAAAAAATAATAATAATAATAGCTTTAAAAAAAAAAAAAAAAAAAAAAAGATCATCTGAAGAAGTGAAGAAACACACCAACGTCTCCTTCATATTAATCTATAAATTTAATGCAATTCCATTATAATTTCAGTTGAATTTATTACAGAACTTAAACTTACTCTGAAATATTTTGATACTAGTAATGGCAGTTTATTCAAACAAAGCTTCCCACCAGGAAAAATTATAATGCAACTTCAAATGTTTCTTAAATCTTCTTTAAAACAATTGAGAGATTCTGATTCCAAGTAAGATAGAGTCAGCACAGCCCTCTCTGTCTCTCCCACTGAATGAAGCTAAAAACTCTGGATACAATCTGTGGGGCGGCTCTCTGAGGGTCTGAAAAATAAGTGGTGATGGACAGATTGAAGAATCCAGAACTCAAGTACAAATGATCTGGAGGTGGATTGCCTGGGGTTCTTGGCCTCCATAGCTCCTGGTCTGGATTCAAAGGCAGCACAAATCCTGGAACTGGATACTGGGCACCAACAGAAATTGCTCCAAGAGAAGCCCTCCCTTTCTTGTCTGAGGAGCAGGAAGAGAATCCCTAATGGAAAGAGAGAATGGAGAGTACGCCCAGGTTGGTTGGTTGGTTTTCTATCATGGCCCTGGCCCCAAGTGATTTCAGTCTTGAAGCTGCAGTCCTGTGCTTTTTTATTCCTCTCTCTCCTTCCACCACTTAACCATGAAGACAGACTTCTTCACAGAAAGTGTGCAGAGAAGGGAGACTGCAGTCCTGATATTCTAGCCAGAGGACAAGGAAGGGGGCTCCTAGGAGTGAGAGAGTGTAGAGGAGATTGTGAATAGGGGTCCCCTAAAGTGGTATATGAACTCCTAGGCTCACCCTCCAAGTCGCACATGCGTGGATCTGACCCCAAACAGGATACCAAAGGCTTTGAGAACTGAATTACAAGTTAGGTCAGTGACCAGGGCTCAAGTCAGCTATGAAAACTGAACAGATATCAGAACCCACAGAGGGCAGGTTGGAACTTGTAGTCTAAACCTAACCAAGTGAATTGCCTGCTAAGAAAAAACAAATCTCCACAAGATTTAAATAATACTCAGAGTCTCATAGGATATTATACTCGAAATGCCCAGGATACAATCCAAAATTGTTTAACACACAAAGAACCAGCAAGTTGTGATCAATTTTCCAAAAAAAGGGCAATTAACACACCAATTCATGATGACCCAGGTGCTGGAATTATCAGATCTTAAAACAGTTATTATAACCAGGTTCCAAGATGTAAGGGCAAGCATTCTTGAAACAAGTAGAACACAGACTATCTCAGCAGATAAACAGAAGCTTAAAGAAAAGAAGCCAAGTAAAATTTTTATAACGAAAAGTATAATCACTGAAATGAAAATTTACTGGATGAGCTCAAGAGCAGACTGTAGAAGAAAGTGGAAAGAATCAGTGAACTTAACGACAGACCAATAGATGTTACCCAATCTGAAGAGAGAAACTAAAAAAGATTGATATAAATGAACAGAGCCTCAGGGACCTGTGAGACAATAAGACAATACCTAGTGGTCTAAAATCCATGTCATTGGAATTACAGGAGAGGCAAAAGGATGCACTACTGAAAAAATATTTGAATAAATAATGATTGAAAATTTCCCAAATTTGGTGAAAGACCTAAATCTACAGATTCAGGAACCTCAGTGAAGACCCAAGCTGAATAAACCCAAAGAAATCCATGCTCAGAAATATAAAAATCAAACTGCTAAAAATCAAAGACAAAAAATTTTAAAGCAGCCATAAAAAAGACACACAATGTAAAGGGAAACAATTATCCAAATGACTGGAATTTCTCATAGCAGATTTATTTGGAAAAACTGGAAATAATCCAAGTGTCCATCAAGAGGGTGAATAGGTAAATTTTGGTGTATTCATACAATGGAAAACTGCTCAGCAATAATAAGGAAGGAACTGTTGATGCACACAACAACAAAGATAAATCTCAGAATAATTATGCCGAGTGAAAAAAGCCAGACATAAAAGTGTACATAGTGGGGCTTCCCTGGTGGCGCAGTGGTTGAGAATCTGCCTGCCAATGCAGGGGACACGGGTTCGAGCCCTGGTCTGGGAAGATCCCACATGCCGCGGAGCAACTAGGCCCGTGAGTCACAACTACTGAGCCTGCGCGTCTGGAGCCTGTGCTCCACAACAGGAGAGGCCGCGATAGTGAGAGGCCCGCGCAGCGCGATGAGGAGTGGCCCCCGCTTGCCACAACTAGAGAAAGCCCTCGCACAGAAACGAAGACCCAACACAGCCATAAATAAAATAAATAAATAAATAAATATTTTTTTTAAAAAAAATCTGTGAGGCAGAGAAAGGTGACTGCCTACTTCCAAAGTTTAAAAAAAAAAAAAAAAGTGTACATAGTGTATGATTCCATTTATATAAAAATCTAGAAAATGCAAACTACCTATAGTGACAGAAAGCCAGGGCTGGGAGGATTATGCAGGAATGACTGGAGAAAGGGATTATAATGAGGCATGGGGAAAATATGGGGGGGTGATGTTCGTTATCTTGATCATGGTGATAGTTTCAAAGGTATTTGCATTATGTCAAAATTTAAAGTAATTACTAGTTCATTCATATGGATGAATCTCAAAAATATCATGCTGAGTGAAAGAAGCCACATATAAAAGAATACATGCTGTATGATTCCATTTACACAACATTCTAGAACAGGAAAAACTGATCTATAGGACCTCCCTCGTGGTGAGGTGGTTAAGAATCTGCCTGCCAATGCAGGGGACACAGGTTCGATCCCTGGTTCAAGAAGATCGCCACTGCAATGAGAAGTCTGCACACTGCAACTAAGAGTAGCCCCCGTTCACTGCAACTAGAGAAAGCCTGCACAGAGCAACAAAGACCCAACACAGCCAAAAAACAAAAACTGATCTATACTAATAAGAAGGAGGAGGAGAGAATGGTTGCCTGCCCCTGGAGTGTGGGGACAGAAATTGACCAGAAAGGGGCATGAAGGTGATGATAATGTTCTTGATACAGGTTTAGGTTACATGAGTATATTCATTTGTCAAAACTTACAGAATGGAAACTCTAGATTGGTGCAATTCACTGTATGCTAAAGTGTTTACAAATGAAGTGTCCTGATATCAAAAACTTACTTTAAAATATACTTTTTAAAAAAAGATGAATTGATGGATGAATAAGGGGAAATAAGGATAAATGGATCAACATGTGATAAAGCGATATAGCAAAATGTAAATTCTAGAATCTGGGTGGTTTGAGGGTGTTGATTCTATAATTCTCTCAACTTTTCTGTACATTGAAATTTTTCATAATAAAATGTTGGGAGGAAACACCAAAAACAAAACTATTTGTGTATCTCAGTCTATACACATATAAGTAAATGCAAAGGAAACAGTCTATATGGACACCCAGAAAGCTTTTAAGAGTGGTTATTGCTGGAGAAGGGAAGGATGGGGGGAGACAAAAAGTGGAACTTTTTTCTTTTTTGTGTTTTGATTTTTACAGTGAACATATAGACATGTAACCATGTGTAATTTTTTAAGAAAAAAATCACCATGTGAGCTTCCCATAAACTCACATTGCAGGTATCATTCTGGCACAGAAGAGCAAATCTAGGGCTAGATGGATGTAGTGGTCCATGCAAGGTTCCCAGAGAGACTGGGAGATCAGGAACGAGAACCCGTCCTGTGATCCCGCAGGTAAAGAGACCTTGATGGAAAGGCCTCAAGTGGGTTCATCACATCTCCCACAGCCCCCTCCTTCACAAATAGCTGGAGTTAACATTTAACACCAGCATTCCTTCGCTACTATTCACATGGCAGGAGACACACTCGGCCAGGCTCTCTGAGCTCTGGGCCACACGTCCTACCCCATTCTGGACTGCTCCACCTGAACATTTCTTCTCTCCCACTCCACCACACATCCACTCACCTGGGTCAGAAAGCTGAGCATATCCTTCAATTCTCCCTCCCCCTCACCCCCATGTCTCACCAATATCCAAGTCCTCTAGACCCTCCTTCTCAAACATCTCTGACGTTAGACTGCTTTTTGTAATCCCCACTGTTTCTGTCTCATTTCAGATCTCCTCATCTCTCACCTGGATGACCATGAATGGTCTTCCAACTGGCCTACCTGTCTTTGATCTCATATGCCCTCAAACCACGCTGCCTGCCATCATACTTTAATTTCTAGAGCACAATCCTGAACAAGTCACTCCCCTGCTTTACAAGCATCACTGTCCCTGTTACTCACAGGATAACATCAGCATCCTCCAAGGTCTGCACTCAGGCATTTTTCCACACCCACTATTACCCATTCCATCAGTCAAAGCCCACATCCCATTCTGCACAAGTTGCAGGTCTTAGAGCTATTTCAGGCCTCTGTGCTTTACTCTGACTGCTTCCTCTGCCTACCCCCAGCTCTGATGGAGGTGAGCAACTGCTCGTCTTTCAAGACTCAGGCCACATTAGCTCCCTGTGCATCCTTTTTGGCACTTCCCCACCACCGCCCAAGAGGGTGACCACTGCTCCTCTGTGGATCAGGAGGTATTGTGCTCTGCTACCCCTTCTAGCAGAGCCCCTCATGGCACTTTTTGTTTGTGTCTATCTCACTAAGGTGGAAATCATCAGTCTTGGTCACCTCCAGTTCTGGTTCTTCTAGAACCATGGCATGCATCCACTCTCACAGATGAAATATGAGCAGAAGAGCATATGGGTCACTTCTGTGAGGAAGCCTTTAGGAGCAGGTCACTTGGTCACTTTTCTCTCTGTTCCCTTCCTCCTGCGGAGGTAATAAAGGAAGTTCCAGAGTCAGGGGCACTCAGCCAACTGGGAGAACTCTAAGTGAGAAGAACAGAGGACAACTCTGCCAATCAAGGTGGCTGTGTGATGTAAGCATGAAATAACAATAATTTTTGTTGTTTAAAATCACTAACATATGGGGGTAGTTTGTTCTGAGCACTGGTGATACAGCAGTGAACAAGAGAAATAAGCTTCCCTCGGAGCTACATTCCAGTGAGGGGAGGAAACAATACCAAAAAAAAACAATACCGAAAAACAGGAAGATGTCTGAAAATGTCGTAAGTATTAATGTTATGAAGGAAGTAAAACTGTGTGAAGTGACAAAGAAGGCCTGGAGGCTGGAAGGGTGTATATATTTTAGAGTGATTAGGAAAGGTCTCTCTGAAAAGCTGAATTGAGCTTGGATATGAAGGATGATGATCAAAAGTCAGTAAGGCTAAGCCTGGGAGAAAAATCATTCCAAGCAGAGGGAGAAAAGCATATGCAAAGAATAAGCCTGATGTGTTTAAGGAACAAAAAATTCATGTATAACTTAACAAATCCACATATAATGATACAAAATGGGATCAGAAAGATTCGCAAGTATCAGATCACATAGGGCCTTGTAGACTGTGATGGCTACATGGATGGAAAAATGCATATGAATGGATTGAAGGTTGGATGGGAGGATGAATGGATGGATGGGTGGGAAGATGGATATGGATGAATGGAGGATGGATAAAGATAAATGGGTGGGTAAGAATGGATGGATGGATGCAAACTGTCAAATCCTGGATTGTTAGAAACCCAGATCCATTTTAGACCTCTAGATGGAGCCAAACATTGATATTTGTTACATAGTCGTGTGTGTCTTTCTTTTGGCATAAATTTTAAAGTATTCATGATATTTCTCACTGGGAAGTAGAAAAGCCTTCACCTCTCCTTAGAGCAGAGCAGAGCTTCCAGACTAGTGAAGCTATTGGGCAAGTAGCTGTTCAGAGATGCTGATGTTTTTGGCCCAGGGGTGACCCAGTGAAGTCTGGAGAAGCCAGACTCCCCAAGTGCTACTTCTGCAGCAAAAAGCCCTCCATCCATCTACAATGCTGTGTTGTACAACAAACATTATCATGTTCTAAGTGAGTCATGATATGAAAAAGATTAGGAGGCACAGCCTTAGAGAATGAGAATCTCTCATACTGATAAAGGAGTAAAAAGACCAAAGAGTTTGAGAATACTGGTTCAGGAAATGACCTGGAGGAGCCATCTATCCTAACAAGTAAATATCCATCCTGGACTCTCCATTTTAAAAATAATTTGCATATGGGGGACTTCCCTCGTGGCCCAGTGGTTAAGAATCTGCCTTCCAATGCAGGGGACGGGGGTTTGATCCCTGGTCGGGGAACTAAGATCCCACATGCTGCAGGGCAACTAAGCCCATGCACGGCAACTACTGAGCCCACGTGCTCTAGAGCCCATGCGTCACAACTAGAGAGCCTGCACACCACAACGAAAGATCCCACATGCCACAATGAAGATCCTGCATGCTGCAACTAAGACCCAATGCAGCCAAATAAATAAAAAAATAATCATTTTTAAAAATAAAAATAATTTGCATATGGAATTAAATGATATCATTCATTCCTTCAAGACACACTTAATAAGCACTCAATCTGTGTCTGCTCTGTCATAAGAGTGAGTGTTATTGTCAGGTGGTCGCTTTTCTCAAGGAGCTCCCACTATAGAGAGGAGCCAGACAGGCAAACCAAGGATTATCATACAGCAGTAAACAAACTGTGCAACTAGCACACAAAATGAAGTTCAGGTTCACTAGGTATACATCATTTAGAAATACTTGCAGCTGCAAGTAAGAGATTTACTGTGGCTTAAACAAATAGAGTTATTTACTTGACTATTCCCTCATGCTTGTCACATTATGATGCCAAAATAGCTGCCATAGCTCCAGGCATCATGTCTACATTCAAGGCAGGAAAAAAAGAGAAAGGAAGTGGATCATCAGCTGATGAATACATAGACAGACATGGTAAATGTTATAGGTTTTTCCCACTTATCAGGAAAAGCAAAAGACTTCCCAAAAGCCCCAATACATTAGTTACAGTTCATTGGTCAGAACTATGCCGCATGGCACCCCTGGCTACCAGGGAGGTAATAAACATGAGTATCCCGTGTAGGGCTTAGTCTACTAACAAAATCAGCATTCAATTAGCAAAAAAGAAGAGGGAATTGATATTGGGCGTGCAATTAACAGTGCATCTATACTTAATAATCAAAGAAATGCAACTTAAGATGAGACATCTTTCTCATTTATCAAATTGGCCCACTTTTCTAAAGGTTGATAAATATCTAGTGTTGGAAAGATGGAGGAAAGTGAACATTTTCATAACTCCTTGGTAGCAGTGTACAGTCTTCATTTGACAATCTACTGCAAATCAAGATTTTTTTTAATGTTAATATTTTGACCCAAAATTCCATTCCCAGAAAGTTATCTAGGAGATAAGTACGCAAAGATAGAGTGGTATTTAAATATTGAAAATTAGGAAACTATCCACATATCCAACAGTAGGGAATTGATAAAATAAATGAAGATACCTCCATGTAACTGAGCTGGAACTTATGGGGACAGACCCCCTCCCCCATATCCTCTGCTTTAGCTCCTCTCTGAAGTACCCAGATAATAGTATCTGATGCACATGATGAATATTTCCTGAGTTTTTCAGATGCTAAAGCCACCAGGGAATGGAAGCAATTAATTACTTGATGATCATGAGCACAGAGCAGCCCCCAGAACTTCAGGAGCCTAAGGATTGATAACATTAACCACCTTTTTACATCAACCAATCAGAGGATTGTACACGATCTGATCACGTACCCTGGGATGCCCCTCCCTCACCTTGCCTTTAAAAATGCTTTGCTGAGGACTTCCCTGGTGGTGCAGTGGCTAAGAATCCGCCTGCCAATGCAGGGGGCACGGGCTCGAGCCCTGATCAGGGAAGATCCCACATGCCGCGGAGCAACTAAGACCATGCGCCACCACTACTAAGGCTGCGCTCTAGAGCCTGGGAGCCACAACTACTGAAGCCCGCGCGCCTAGGGCCCGTGCTCTGCAACAAGAGAAGCCACCGCAACGAGAAGCCCGTGCACCGCAACGAAGAGTAGCCCCCCGTTCGCCGCAACTAGAAGAAGCCTGCCCTCAGCAACAAAGACCCAGCACAGCCAAAAATAAATAAATAAAATAAAATTAATTAATTTAAAAAAAAATGCTTTGCTGAAACACTTTGAGGAGTTTAGGAGTAACCCATTCTCCTTGCTCAGGCCTGCAATAAACCTTTCTCTGCTCCAAACGCCAACATTTCAGTTTGTTTGGCCTCACTGTGCGTCGGGCACACAAACTTTCATTCAATAACATCCATACCATGTTGTGTGATCAATTTTTTTAATTAATTAATTAATTAATCTGGCTACATCGGGTTGCCTGCATGTGGGATCGTTTTTTTGTTGCTGCACACGGACTCTTCATTGCAGTGCGGATGCTTAGTTTTCACGCAGCATATGGGATCTTAGTTCCCCAACCAGGGATCGAACCCGCGCCCCCTGCATTGGAAGGCAGACTCTTAACCACTGGACCACCAGGGAAGTCCCTGTACAATCATTTTTTTAAGTTAGGATTTGATATAAATGTTCAGTGTTAAATATGATAACTTTACCATGGTTATGTAAGAGAATATCCCAGTTTTTAAGAAATATATCCTGAAGGATTTAAGTGTAACAGGTCATAATTGTACGTAATATACCCCCAAAAAAGTTCAGGGTAAAAATGTACATATATAAATACAGATAGAGAGACAGCACATGCAAATGATAACACATATAGAGTGAAATGTTAACCACAGGTGAATCTGGGTAAAGGGTATACAGTTGTACTCTGTGCCATCTTTATTCTTTGCAACTTTTCTTAAGATTGAAATTATTTCTAGATAAAAAGGTTTTTTAAGTATTAGGATCTGGAATCTCCTTTAAAGTACATCAAAAAATAAGATGGATTAATGGATGGACACAGGGATAAATACATAGACATGGTAAGTGTTATACGTACTCTGTTTAAATTTTTTCATAATAAAATGTGGGGCAGGGGAGAGTACTAGGTAAATTTATATGATCTGTTATGGAAAAATGTTACCAAAACAGAAAGTCCATTGTTTTTGAAGTCCCTGGCAGGCGCTTTAAAGCCCACCTTTCTGGCCCTTGGTATTTCCTCCGAAAGCATGAGCTGGGCTGCACTCAAGATTCTCTCCACTGTTCCATGGTGACTGCAAGGTGCTAAGCAGGGAAAGGACAGGTCACTCATTGACATAATGAGGGCTCTCTCCCTTAGGGACACATTATGCAAATTCATTATGCAAATTCATTATGCAAATGCTCAGGTTAACTTTTTTATAAGTGAGCTATCTATTTTTAATTAATACAAGATTATTTTCATAAAATAATTGTGATACATAATAAGAAAGTTATATTTGATCTCTGCTCCTGGTTCCCAGCACAGAGCACTTAAAACTCGTGTAATTTCCTGAATGAAAGAGAGATGGGAGCATCTTTTGTTATTCCTAATAAGCCCCTTTCAAACATACCTGAGTTTATGTTAATGAGGTGACCCTTAGAGGATAAGGGCTGGTTGCCAGAAGAACCAACCCTGTGATTAGAGAGTTGGAACTTTCATGCCCACCCCACCCCCGCCTCCTGGGAGGGGGAAGGAGCTGGAGATTGAGTTCAGTCACCTATGGTCAATAATCAATCATGTAATTGAACCTTCATTAAAACCCTAAACAATAGGGTTCACATCAAGGTGCTGACAGGGTAATGCACCCAGAGAGGGCGTGGAAGCTCCAAACCCCTTCCCACATACCTTGCCCTATGCATCACTTCCATTTGGCTGTTTCTGAGTTATATCTTTACCATAAACAGTAATTAAGTTAGGCATTTTCCTCAGTTCCGTCATTCTAGCAAGTTATGAAACCTGAGGAGGGGGTTGTGGGAACTGCCTATTTATAGCCAGTCAGTCAGAAGTACCTGTGTCACTAAGCAAGGGCTCTTATGCCCTCAGCACAGAAAGCCAAACTCCGACAGCAGGTGTTTGCAGCAAAGTAAGGGTTATTTGCAGGCATCAAGCAAGGGAGTGGGAGACAAGCCTCAGATCCACTCCAACCTTACCTTTGAGTTGGGGGTGTTTTTGAAGGGAAGAACAAGAAGCTGGGATTAATCATCGTCTCTGTGACATTTCTTAATCGTAATTCAGGGGTCAGGACTGTCTCCAGTTTGAAATTCTCTAGCCAGGTGGTCCATGGCTTGGGGGTCTGTTAGCTCATCTTGCCCTGGAGAACAACCTGAGTTTGTACATTAATGATGATATCAGTCTTAGGGGGACTCAGTCACTGGAGGCCTAGATTGGCATCTGAATTGAGGGAACAGTCTTGTAGGACTGAGCCCTTACCCTGTGGGATCTGCACTAACTCTGGGCAGTTAGCGTCAGAAGTATGTGAGTAGGAAAACTGAGTTTCCTTTCAGCTGGTTACCCTTTCAACTGCCATACTTTGACGCCATCTCAGCAACAGCACCTACATCCCATTCAGTTATAACCAACCACCACAACAAGTTCTACAGTCCTAAACTCATCATCTTGAGGATATTTTACCCAAGTCCCTGCAGTACGAGGCCATTCAGAGAAGCAGAAGTCTCGGTAATGTTAAAATATTCACTAATGAGTATATTAATATTATCACTTATAAAATATATTACCACTTATAAAATCCATCCCTACTCAAAGCTCATTTCCTGCTGAACCCCAAAGCATCATACCTCATGTACTGGGCCAATGGCTAGCCAGTCTCTAGCTGAATGTCAGATGTCCACAATGCAAATCAATTGTACAGTGAAGCCGTAAATCTGCACACAATGCAAGAATTCAACAGAAGGTAAACAAAAGTGATGCTCAAGTCCCACCCAATCCCACACAAAGCCACTGACCCGTAAGATCGGCAGAAAAGAAAACCAATGCTGCTGATCCAACAGGAGCTTCAACACAGAATGGTTGAAAACAATAGTAAATTTAGAACATATTAAAAGTGAAGAGTGAGCTTAGATGGGCTCAAACATAGAGTAATAATATTGCAAAATAGCTTGTTTGTTCCTATGAGACATCCCACAAAAATATCTAGAAGGACGATAGCATGGTGAATGGGATAATTACTTTTCCACTTTGGGCCAACTAGCTTGAGTACTAGCTACATGAAAAGAGATACAAATAAAATGAAAAGGTAGCCAAAATAAGGTATGGTTTATCTATCGCAGGATTAAAGAGGCCTTGAGAAAAAATATGAAGCCTAAATATTTTTGGACCCTCTTTCTGACTCCACTGTGAGTCAGATGTGAAATGAATAAAGCTATATAATGTGATTTTCTTCAGAAAAATTGTGCAAAAAAAATTAGCACTTATTCATTCTTTACTCATTATAAAAATAGTACATGGCTGCAAACACATTCTAAATTTTGATAAATATATGATAAAGGTAACATATTTTTGTTTTCATTATTCAAAATAAAATCTCAATCAAGCCTTTTGTGAGGATTTTTCAGTCTTTTTGTTTTGTGGCCACACTGTGCGGCTTGCGGGATCTTATTACCCCGACCAGGGATTGAACCCGGCTCCTCGGCAGTGAAAGCACTGAGTCCTAACCACTGGACCACCAGGGAACTCCCTAGGATTTTTCAGTCTTTATGAAACATTGGCTTCTATTTCATATGGATTCACTTTTTTATATATCTTTTTCCTTTTTATTATGAAAAGTCAGACATTCAGAAAAGTAGAGAGAGTACATAATAACTCTCCTACACTCATTACCTAGATTTCAAAACTGTCAAGATCTTGCCATGTTTGCAACAAATATTTTCTTGTGCTGAAGTATTTTAAAGTAAATTACAGACATCATGAGGTGTTACCACTTGATACTCTAAATCAGCTCTAAAAACTAAAGGCGTTTTCGGGCATACCCACAACCCATTATCACATTGAACAAAATTAACAATAATTCCATAATATCTAATATGCAATCTGTATTCAAATGTTCCCAACTGACAAAAAGAAGTCTTTCCAGCAGGTAGTTCCAGTCTCATCAGGGTTGCCTGTTCCACCAGGTGCAGGGGGTGCTGCCCCTTCCGGGAGTGTCTCACTGTTTACTACAGGTGCTGTCTCCCTTCTTCCTTTCTCCCCTAGGTTTCCTAAAACCCAGTCACACGCGCTTCATTGCAAGTGCTCAGTGGCCACCTGTGGCTCCTGGCCACCGTACAGAACAGCACAGATCTAGAACATTTACATCCAAGGGTTCTATCAGACAGTGCTGTTCTAAAAGCTTGTTTTGTTTATAGGTAAACACTTATGGCAGAAGACCATAGCCAATTGTGTGTGCTTCATATTGCATTGTTCAGAAAAATGATTTGACCTTAATTGGCCATTCTTGGCTCCAGGGTACCAACTATGTCCAGATAGTGAAACTCTCCTAGATTATGAAATGCAAGTCAAAGTGTACAAAATATATACATGTGAGACAAAATTAGTAAAGTACTCCCTACTGATAGGCCAACTCACAATCCCAATGAAGCCACGAGGATCCATCTCTTTGGCTACCACTTCGGTCTCAAGCAAGTCACCCAAACATCCTGGGATGCTGCATAACTCAACCTCTAGTCCACACCAAGGAGAAAATGAGCAATCTGCAACTGCAGCACAAAGACAAGACAAAGCCTCCTGCCACAGAGAAGCAAAGGGAGACTTGAAAGCAGGAAGGTGAAAGGATCAGCCCTGGGTCTTGGAAGTCCTTGGCTGAGGTGTCTAGAACAGATGGAGGAGGTAAAGCTGCAAGGCACAAGGAGGTGTCCTGGAGAGTGACTACAAACCAGGCAAGAATCCACTCAGGCAGTGGTACTGGGCATAGACGGGCAGGGCCTGATTTGAGAGATGGAGTCTGAGAATCCTCCAAAAGATTTTTTTTTTTTTCAGAAGATTTTTTTTTAAGTGAGAGTGATGGCAATGGGCAGAGGAAGGAATCACACTCAGCAGGAGGCAGCAGACCAATGAAATCCAAGACACGACAAACAAGTCTGAGAAGGGAGGAGAAAAGGACTAGGTCCAACCACACAGAAGGCATTTGTTAAAATGCTCTTCTGGGCATATATCCAGAACAGACAAAAACTCTAATCTGAAAAGATACGTGCACCCCATATTCATAGCAGGACTGTTCACAATAGCCAAGTCATGGAAGCAACCTAAGTGTCCATCAACAGATGAATGGATAAAGAAGATGTGAGATAGATAGATAGATAGATAGACAGATAGATAGATAGATATGAAATAGAATATTACTCAGCCATAAAAATGAGTGAAATATTGCCATTTGCAGCAACATGGATGGACCTAGAGATTATCATACTAAGTGAAGTAAGTCAGACAAAGACAAATACTATATGATACCACTTATACGTGGAATCTAAAAAATAGTACAAATGAACTTATGTACAAACAAATACAGACTCACAGACATAGAAAACAAAACTTACGGTTACCAAAGGAGAAGCAGAGGGGGAGGATAAATTAGGAGTATGGGATAACAGATACACACTACCATATATAAAACAGATAAATACAATGATTTTACTGTATAGCACAGCAACTATATTCAATATCTCGATAAGAAAAGGACTTCTGTTATGTTAAACCACGAAGATTTGGGGGTTATTTGTTACAGCAGCATAACCTAGCCTGACAGAATATTAAAACTACTCCCCAAAAAAAGTTTACGTTTTTATGCAAAATGGAATTAGGTTCCAGCCTCTGATCATTATAAACAAGCTTTTCACCTACATGATTGTCCGGCGACACTGGAAAGTAATGAAGGATGCAGACAGTTCTTCCAGACTACCCAATACCCCGTCTACCCTATTCCAGTAAAGACCAGTAGCATCCCCTCAAACATTGTGAAATTCAAACAGCAAGCCCACAAATTCCTCAGTCACTCCCCACCCCACTCTCCCCACAGAAAGCAACTGGCCTCCAGGGACCAGACAGATAATAAAAACTAGTTAAAGGAGCTAGACCAAGATGCCAGAAGAACCTGGCTTCTAAAAGGGCAGCCATCTACAAACAATAAATGCTGGAGAGAGTGTGGAGAAAAGGGAACCCCCTCCTACACTGTTGGTGGGAATGTAAATTGGTACAGCCACTACGGAGAACAGTATGGAGGTTCCTTAAAAAACTAAAAATAGAGCTATTGGGTTGGCCAAAATGTTCTTTCAGTTTTTTCTGTAAGATGGCTCTAGTAGCACTTAGTTGTCTTTAACTTCATTCGAAACAATCGAACATGTCAAAAGTGGTTTGCGAAGTATCATGATGGAGATTTCTCACTGGATGATGCGCCACGGTCAGGTAGACCAGTTGAAGTTGATAGCGATCAAATCGAGACATTAATTGAGATCAACATTATACCACGCGGGAGATAGCCTACCTACTCAAAATATCCAAATCAAGCATTGAAAATCATTTGCACCAGCTTGGTTATGTTAATCACAATGTCATCTTTGATGACCAGGCAAAAACTGTCACAGTTCTGATCCATCCGCTGTATTCACCAGACATTGCACCTTTGGATTTACATTTATTTCGGTCTTTACAAAATTCTCTTAATGGAAAAAATTTCAATTCCCTGGAAGACTGTAAACGGTGCCTGGAACAGTTCTTTGCTCAAAAAGATAAAAGTTTTGGGAAGATGGAATTACGAAGTTGCCTGAAAAATGGCAGAGGGTAGTGGAACAAACGGGTGAATATTGTTCAATAAAGTTCTTGGTGAAAATGAAAAAAGTGTCTTTTATTTTTACTTAAAAACCGAAGGCACTTTTTGGCCAACCCAATACCATATTATCCAGCAATCCCACTCCTGGGCATATACCTGGAGAAAACCATACTTCAAAAAGATACATGTACCCCAATGTTCATTGCAGCCCTATTTACAACAGCCAAGACATAGAAGCAACCTAAATGCCCATCAACAGATGAATGGATAAAGAAGATGTGGTACATATATACAATGGACTATTACTCAGCCATAAAAATAAAATAATGCCATTTGCAGCAAGATGGAATGACCTAGAGATTATCATACTAATTGAAGTAAAACAAAGACAAATATCATATGATATCACTTATATGTGAAATCTAAAAAAATGATACAAATGAACTTATTTACGAAATAGAAACAGACTCACAGACTCAGAAAACAAACTTATGGGGACTTCTCTGGTGGCGCAATGGTTAAGACTCTGCCTGCCAATGCAGGGAACACGGGTTCGACCCCTAGACCAGGAAGATCCCATATGCCACAGAGCAACTAAGCCCATGAGCCACAACTACTGAGCCGGTGTGCTGCGACTACAGAAGCCCCACGTGCCGAGAGGTGCTCTGCAACAAGAGAAGCCACCGCAATGCAACGCCCACACACCACAACAAAGAGTATCCTCCACTCGTGCAACTAGAGAAAGCCCACATGCAGCAACAAAGACCCAATGCAGCCAAAATAAATTAACATATATACACGATACTATATATAAAATAGATAATCAATAAGGACCTACTGCATAGCACAGGGAAGTCTACTCAATACTCTGTAATAACCTAAATTGGAAAAGAATCTGAAGAAGAATACATATATGTATAACGAAATCACTTTGTTGTACACTTGAAACTAACACAACATTGCAAATCAACTACACTCTGATAAAAAACAATTTTTTAATTAAAAAAAAAAAAAAAAAGGGCAGCCAACATCCAATCCACCAGTTTGTTGCCATCAGAGAGTATACTGAGTTGCAAAAGACTTCTTATGTCTCAAGAGAAGGCCAATATCCAAATTTTAATGTAAAAATTTTTTGATTTCTAAATATCTGCAACTTAAATTCTTTTTTTTTTAATTTTATTTATTTATTTTTATTTTTGGCTGTGTTGGGTCCTCACTGCTGCGCGCGGGCTTTCTCTAGTTGCTGGGAGCGTCTGGCCCAAGCCACATAGTTGAGTAACAGATAATCATCACAATTATTCACGTCTGCCATGTGCTCCTTATTTAATTGGTTTTATTATTTTTATTATTATCACCATTTAACTAATTAATAGCAGAGTCCGGATCTTCTGATTCCCAGTCCACCACAGTGTGCTCGTTCCTGCCAAGCTGTAGATTTGTTATTTTTTTTAAAAAGTCCTGCTTTCCTGCCTCACCTGTCCCACAGTTTCCTTACCCGCTCTTTTAGGGCTTATTCTGAAAACTGCTGCAGAAAAATCACTAAGTAGAAGTAAAGCATGAAATGAAAATGAAAAAGAGGAAATAGTGTCACAAAAAAAACTACGGCCATGTGGGCTGTGCCCAAGCCAGGTTGGATGCACCACAACAAAAGGAGAAAGCCCAAGAATAACTTCCACGAAAACAAGTCGTCCCAGGTGATGAGAACGTGGGTGCTTCTTATGATTTGCACTTTCCCGAGCTTTTTTAAAATGAAAGAAAAGAAAGGAGGGCGGTAATAAGGAAGTCCCGTCGCGAACACGAAAAACTAGTAGCAAGGGCGCAAAAGCGCCCGCCCGCGCCGAGTCCGCTGCCTGCTGGGGCCACGTGACAAGACCAAGATGGCCGACGGGGAAGACCGCTGCCGGGCGGGGCAGGAGCCGGGGCCGGAGCCGGGAGAAGAGTTTGAGATCGTGGACCGGAGCCAGCTGCCGGGCCCAGGCGAACTGCGGAGGGCGGCGAAGCCGCGTGCGGCGGCGGAAGGCTGGTCGGCGCCCATCCTGACCCTGGCGCGGAAGGCCACTGGCAACCTGTCGGCGAGCTGCGGAAGCGCGCTGCGCGCAGCCGCTGGGCTGGGCGGTGCGGACGGCGGCGCGGAGGGCGCGGCGCGCGCAGGTAGGCTCCGGCCGGGCGCGACCCACGATGTTTCCGTGGGACGGGTGGCCGTTTTACGGTGGGAGCCAGGCTGGCAAGGGTGCTTAACCGACTCAGCCTGTTAGACAGGTTGTTAAAAAAACAGCCTGTTAACTCGCGTAACTACTCGTCTGTTTTCTTTATACCGTGTGTCCATGCCAAGATAAATACGTGGGCGTGGGTGGCCTGAGATTGGGGCGACTTCACTACTAGTTGTGTTCCCCAGGCAGCATTCTTATTCTCACTGGTGAACTTTATACTTTAAAATGTACGAGTTTAAGCTTAGGTAGTCCTTATTAATTTTTAAAGGACTTACTTAAGAAATGAAACCGTACTGTTCTCTGCTTTAAATCTCAAAATGCCATCCTGGCTCACACCTCCAGTTGTTGACGGCGCATCTCGACTCACAGGGGAGTCAAAGCACCAATGCGGAAGTAAGGGGGTGAGGGTTCCAGGTGAGCTCTACAACCAACTAGCTGTGTCATGCAGAAAAGTCACCACATTTCCCAGCCTGTTAAATAGGAACTTTGTGGTTCACCCAATGATCTCTTATAGTCCTTTTAAGCCTTTGTCATCTATAATAGAGTTTCAGCAAATGAGTGAGAATGGAAACATTAAATGATTATGATATTTAGAGTGTGACTTAGCCCTGTAAAGCCAAATATTTAGAGCTGTGCCAACCAATACAGTAGCCACTACCCACATGTGATGTTTAAATGTTAAAAGTTCAGTTCCTCAGTCACAACAGCCACATTTGAAGTGCTCAGTAGTCTACACGTGGCTAGTGGCTACTGTATTGGATTGTGCAGTGAGAACATTTTCATCACACAAAGTGCTGTGGGGCAGAGTTCACTAAAGACTGTGGAGTGCTCTCTAAGAAGCATTACATTATAGTGTGCCTTTGAGGTTCCTTTTTTTTTTTTTTAACAAGTACTCTTTTTTAATATTTATTTAATTTATTTTTTTGGCTGCGTCAGGTCTTAGTTGCAGCACTTGAGATCTTCATTGAGGCGCACACGATTCTCTCTAGTTGTGGCGCGCAGACTCCAGGGCACCTGGGCTTAGTGGTTTGCAGCATGGGGGCTCTCTCATTGAGGCATACGGGCTTAGTTGCCCCGCAGCATGTGGGATCTTAGTTCCCCAGCCAGGGATCCAACCAGCGTCCCCTGCGTTGGAAGGCGGATTCTTTACCGCTGGACCACCAGGGAAGTCCCTGCCTTTGAGGTTTCTTGATTCCATCCTGTCCAATGTATATTTGATGTAGAAGTCAGCACTGGCACCAGGATAGTGAATTGTGAGAGTTTCATTGGTTAAGAAAGATTAATGAGTAAAGTTTAAAATCTGACTTGAGATAGAAAACAATATTTCTTTGGCGATGGAAACTAGGACTAGAAGGTAATGAAGGAGCCTGTTTAACTCAGGAATCTAGTTCCCACTAGCTCGCTACCTTTACACACATCAATGGGTGTTTGACTCTATGCCCACCATTGGTGGTCAGTCCTGAGAGTCAAGGCATGGGGTCTTCTGGAGGCTTCTTAGTAAGCAAATAATACATGTTAGCTGTTTGGTGATAAATAAAATGTGCCAGTGCCTAGAACTGTGCCTAGCACAGAATAATAAATATTTGTTGAACAAATGCATATTTGAAAAATACTTGTTTTCTATTTATGGTAATGCTATAAATAATACCCAGCACTTATATTGTGCTTCCTAGGTGCCAGATATTAGTCTTAGGTCTGTACATACATTAGTTCATTTAATCTTCACAATAATCCTAGGTGATCGCTGAACTGGCTTCATGATGTGCAATCAATGCAGGCTTTAATCAGTGTGATTGTGCAGGGCCAGGTACTCAGAAGTGCCCCATGATAGAAATTCTTACTAATTTTATCTTTGAATTTGCATTAAGTGAAGTCTGATGGGACAAAGGAGCATGTGTGGGGGCCTTGGAGCCGGGCTTTTGTGTGGTCCCATCTTCCACTGTCTTCCTGGGACAGGTTCTCTGCCTCTCTGGTCCACTTGAACTGCCCTGGGGCTTCTCCCTACCCCTCCCTGACCACACTGCATGACCAGTGCTGCCCCAGGGAGGGTTGGGGTTATGCTGTCTGACTCTCAGGGCGGGGCCAGGTATGCACTGGCCTGCCCCAGGCTGGCAGCGGCACAGCACATTAGGCAGGCACTGGGCAGCAGCCTCTCACCCACCCAACCAGATAGGGACTGCATCCCTGCAGGAAATTGCTGTCACTTACGGCCATGGGAGGGAGAGGTTGACTTCATGCCTCCGCCCACGTAGCCTGCCCCACGTGGTAGGTACCGTTATTATCCCCTATTTATAAAGAGGGAAACTGCATTAAAGAGAAGTAATTTGACAAAGTTACTTAGAAATGGCAGAGCCAGGACTTGAACCAAGACAGGCTGCCTCTCAAGCCTGTGCTCTTAGTCACATCACCTCAATGCCTTGATGCCTTTAAATAATTTTATAAGTAAAATGCTGTAATATATACATACGGATTTTTAATTAGTCAATTTAAAGAAAATATTAAGTAAATAACTGCCACTCAAATCTGGCGAAAATTGTGAACATGGCTTACTGAGGGCAGAAGTGTGGGGAACAGCTGGGATGAGCTGTGTGGCTGGTCTCCGAGAGTAACCCAGATTTGAAGCCATCAGGTAGGACAGGAGTGGGGATGGGGAAAAGGAACTGAGCCCTGGGTAGCATGCTCTGCAGAGGCCTCAGAAAAGCAGGTCAGGAGAAGATGGCGGCCACCACTCCAGTCAGGGCTGGCTCATTTCATCTCTTTTCCATTGATCTGCGTATCTGCTTACAAAAGCAGTGAGAACAGAGATTATTCAGAGGGAGTGGTGAAGGAGCGGAGACTGAATGTGAGCAGCACTATTGCCAGATAAAATTTTTTTTTGGTGATACAAGTTTAAGGAAAATGCTGTGGAATGTCGTGGAATGTGGAACGCTTTGAATACTTGCTTTAAAATGTTATCCCACGTGGGGTCTGGTAGCACAACTTGCCACAATGATTGCATTCTCTGTAGTTATCTTGTTTGGTTTTTTGGTATTTTTTCTAAAGGTAATACACATGGTAAAACAAAAACAAAAAGCAAACTGTACTAAAGGACACTCAGTGTAGAATAAGTCCTCCTTCCCAGAAACTGTCCCCAATCCTATTGTATTTCAGAGTGTCTGTGCATGTAACATGTGCTTTCATCTCTATACACACAGTTTTCACACAAACCACAGTATACACACACAGGGTTCTACATCGTGCTTTTTAAAGTAATGCCTCCTCCTAAAGCAGCGGTCCCCAACCTTTTTGGCACCAGGGACCGGTTTCATGGAAGACAATTTTTCCACAGACTTGGTCAGGGGGCAAGGTGGGGGGAATGGTTTCGGGATGATTCAAGCACATTACATTTATTGGGCACTTTATTTCTATTATTATTACATTGTAATATACAATGAAATAATTATACAACTCACCATAATGCAGAATCAGTGGGAGCCCTGAGCTTGTCTTCACTTGCCACTCACTGATACGGTTTTGATATGAGTCTGCAAGCAATTGATTATGGTCTCTGTGCAGTCAAACCTCTCTGCTAATGATAATCTGTATTTGCAGCCACTCCACAGCACTAGCATCACTGCCTCAGATCATCAGGCATTAGATTCTCATAAGGAGCACACAACCTAGATCCCACGCATACACAGTTCACAGTAGGGTTCGTGCTCCTATGAGAGAATCCAATGCCGCCGCTGATCTGACAGGAGGCAGGGCTCAGGTGGTAATGCGAGCGATGGGGAGCAGCTGTAAATACAGATGAAACTTCGCTCGTTCACCCGCCACTCACCTCCTGCTGTGTGGCCCACTTCCTAACAGGCCACAGACCAGTACCGGTCCGTGGCCCGGGGGATAGGGACCCCTGTCCTAAAGGATGAATAACAAAACTCACTGAAGAAGTCATTCTTTAATTTTAAAAGTATTTAGATATATATTTGGCATTAGGTAGGTGATATGTATTATGCCTTTCTCTGTTGTCTTCCATGGCAAATTTTTTTTCCATGTGTCAGAGCACCTCTGCACAAGTGATATTGCTCCTTCCAAAATGAAGTACAATGACTTTTTCATTTCACATTGCTGAACTCCTTAAGCTAGCCATTGAGATAAGTGAAAATTCCGGAAAATTAGGAAAGTGTAAAATGGTTTTCTTCATTGTCAGTACAGGGTAACACCATACTGTATTATAAGATCTTTCAAGACACCAAAGGGCTAATCAAAACTAAAACTCAAATTTATAAAGAATCTAGTTAATTCTCTATAATTCAGAACCCGATCAAAAAAAAAAAAAATCTGTAGAATCCACTCCCTGAAGTGAATACTTATTCTCTACACCAAAGGTATAGAGCAGCCCTTTGAGATGTTTGTGGCTGGTAGTTGCATTTTTTTCCATCCTGCATAGTTTATACTTAAATGCTTTTATAAGCATTTAAAATTTTTTTAGCCAATTACCAGGTTTTCCATAAAAATCCAGATCACCAGCTTCTCCTGAAAACTCCCATCTGGCACATATGATCAGTCAGCATTCCTCCAGCAAGAAGGTGGCTGCACGTTCTCTCCAGCTTGTCCTCTCACTGCGTCACTCTTTTATGTTACAGGCCCAGCCCCTCTACAACAGTCAAGGTTGAGATCCCTGATCAGACCATTTACTTAGCAATTCAATAAGTATAGAATTTTGTGACATTCTGTGTGTTGTGTTGAACTATTATTAACAAAGCTTAGAGATGTGAATAGCTTAGCCAAGGTCACAAAGCTAATAAAATTGAGAGATGAAACAGCTTAAAGATCCTTCCAGCTCCAATTTTCCATGACCCTAAATTGAGCTCAAATGGGAATAGGTGACTAACCCAACCAGGGGATGGACACTGCTGTGTTCCCAGGAACGATGGTAGGAGCCACTGCCTTAAGCACTAGTCTTCACATTTTTTGTTCACATGACCCCCTAAAAAAAAATCTTCAGCTTTTAAAGTTGATACATAAAATTCTTCATCATAATTTTAAAGTTTAGAATACATTTTCTGGTTTATTGTAAAATTGACTTTTTAAAATAAAACCATGATATCATTCTTTTAAGTGTATCAAGTGGTATATAATTACCTTAATGATTTGATAACACTACCATCCATCTTACAAATAAATAACAAGTTAATTAATATTTGAAAATTTTACATTTTTCCCTTTTATTCCTTGGACTTGAATTTCCAATCCACTTATGTACGTTTTAAATTTTTTTTATTGGTCATCCTATCATACATCTCAGAAAAAATATGTAAATTAATTAAAATGTAATAAACTTTTCTTGTGACTAAAGCTGAGTGTATAAAATATTTTTTCTTGGGCTTCCCTGGTGGCGCAGTGGTTAAGACTCCGCCTGCCAAGGCAGGGGACACGGGTTCGAGCCCTGGTCCGGGAAGATCCTACATGCCACGAGCAACTAAGCCCGTGCACCACAACTACTGAGCCTGCGCTCTAGAGCCTGTGAGCCACAACTACTGAAGCCCGCGGGCCTAGACCCCATGCTCTGCAACAAGAGAAGCCACCACAATGAGAAGCTCACGCACCGCAACGAAGAGTAGCCCCCTCTCGCCACAACTAGAGAAAGCCTGTGCTCAGCAACAAGGATCCAATGCAGCCAAAAATACATAAATAAAATAAATAAATTTAAAAAAAATTTTTTTTTCTTCTGGAACGAATTACCATTAGAATTATTAGTAATGCTAAGTTGATTAAAGGAATATAAATATAATTTTATAAGTAATTATACATAAATTTTTCTTGGAATTACTTCTCTTCATGAGCTGGTGTTGGTTTTTTAATTAGCATGTACTTGTAGATGAATATATATATTTACTGATAAAATGTGATAAGACTCAATCAATTTTATTCCTCTTTTTTGATTTTCTATAGATGTGATCCTTGAGAAATCTGGCTCATATAAATAAGAAATAGAAATGGACAGGTTTTTTTTTCCCATTGGTAAATTCTACCAAACTTTTTTTTAAGTTTTATTGAAGTATAGTTGATTTACAATGTTGTGTTCATTTCTGCTGTACAGCAAAGTGACTCAGGTATGAAATGGACAGTTTTGTTATAGTAATGTTGTTCAAGTCTTTGAACTCCTTCTAAGTTATATGCCCCAAATCACATTGATCTAATGTCAAAAAAAATTTTTGCTCATTTTTGTTCAAATGAAAATCACCTTACTTGCAAAAGGATGCAACCTAGTCACATTAAAGAAATTTCTCTACCTCTGGGAAGTTCCCCAAAAAAGGCTTTATCAAGACTTATCAGATGATAATTATGCCTTATAATTCTTTCACTTTAACTCAGAACACTCAAAATGGTTGGGGATATCTAAACATTGCTTATTTCATTACACCTTGCCAATACAATATTTTTTGACAAAAAGAGTTAGTTTAGGGAATTCCCTGGCTGTCCAGTGGTTGGGACTGCACACTTCCACTGGAGGGGACACAGGTTTGATCCCTAGTCAGGGAACTAAGTCTAAGTCCCATATGGCCAAAATTAATTAATTAATTTTTAAAAAGTTAGTTTACATGTACTTGAAATCCATTTTCATTAAAAACTTGTAGCTGCAGTTTGGCTCATTTAATTTATTGAACGTGTCCATCAAGTTAATGGCATATCCAGGGGATGAGTATTGAGACTGACTGAAAACAATTAAATATATTCATATTTGTGGGGGAAAATTTTTTTTAACTCTCTAAATTCAGGATACCCAGCAGAGGGCTGGAGACCAACCCTCTCTCCCAAGACCAAGTTTAACTAAGTTCAACAAAACAATGAGAGACTGGAAGCTCTTCATGTTTTGGGTGACTTGATTAATCATCAAAGGAGGTTTCACCTCCATTTGGTGTGTGAGACTTTCTGCACCCCAGGTCAGTGCATCAAGAGGAAGATATGGGGGCTTCCCTGGTGGCGCAGTGGTTAAGAATCCGCCTGCCAATGCAGGGGACACGGGTTCGCGCCCTGGTCCGGGAAGATCCCACATGCTACGGAGCAACTAAGCCCGTGTGCCACAACTACTGAGCCTGCGCTCTAGAGCCCATGAGCCATAACTACTGAAGCCCGTGTGCCACACCTACTGAAGCCCGCGTGCCTAGAGCCCATGCTACGCAACAAGAGAAGCCACTGCAATGAGAAGCCCGCACACCGCAACAAAGAGTAGCCCCCACTCTCAGCAACTAGAGAAAACCCGCGTGCAGCAGCGAAGACACAATGCAGCCAAAAATTAAATAAATGAATAAATAAATAAGTTTATTTTTTTAAAAAAGAGGAAGATATGGGACAAGGAGTGAATTGCGGTTCTTCTGTAGAGTGGAAGAAGAAAGAGTGCCTGTGAAACTTGAGGATCTAGAAATCGACTTCCTTAAAATATCTGGGCCTGCCTAGCCCTCCGTAGGACTTGCTGCGTACGTATTCCCATTCGAACAACACTAGACTTCGTTTTTAGACCGGGGATTGGTATCTTCTCTAAGAATAAATCTTTACAAATTGCTTCTGTGGTTATTGGTCTATTCAGGATTTCCCCCTCTTCTTGATGGGGTTTTACATTTTCTATTCCCTTTGCCTATCATCCATTTCATTAAACTTTTCAAATTTATAAATGTAATACATAGGATTCTCTCAAAATTTAAAAATAATTATACCACTCCCACCCAAATGCTTTACTTAAAGTCCATTTTTCTTTTTCCACACCAAGATGAAAGGTTTAGACCGATTTTTTTTTCCCAGCAGCTGTCCTCTTGGGTTTTGATGAGAATTTAGAATTTTCAGTCCCAGGCTGTCTCTAGTCGCAACCATATTTACTTAATACCTGTATTATGAATTCACAGTCATAATATCATTCATTTCGATTTAGCTACACATACATATGCTCTTTTAACTATTTATATGTCCATATTATTTACTGCCCATGAAATAAAGCAGGTAGACAAAGGATTAATATCCAGAATATACGGACCAATAAAACAAAGGCAAACAAATCAAGAAAGTTGAAAGATTTAACAGGCAATTCATAGAAGGAATACTAGGAGACAAACATGAAAAGCTGCTTAACATCTGTAATGAACAACTGCAAACTAAAACAGTAAGATCCCCACCCCACCCCAATCCATTTAAAAGACCGAACGATGGCGCAGGTGCGGAGAGAGGGGCGCGCTGGCCCGGGGTATTTTTCCTGCCGGGAGTAGGTTATAGTTTGGGGTCTATGTTTTTAATTTCTCGAGTGACAGTTTCCTGGGCTTGAGATGACACTTGGTAAGAATTTGTCATGGATAGCTGATATTGACTACAAACTTTTACTCTCAAAGTGACAAGGTTAATGGAGTTGAAAAGCAGCTGAGTTCATTTTATTCTAACGGTTTTATTTACAAAAGAAGTGTAAAACTCGTAATTGTCCACTAATTGTGGACGAAAGATGGGTAACAACGAAAATTTGAGTCCATTACTGAGGAACTGATGCTTCCCCGAGGGCTCCGGCTGGCACTCTCAGGCAAAACAACCGGCTCAGAAAGCCCTGTGGCCGGTGGGCGGACCAACCCAACCAAGCCCGGAAGCCGCTACCTCCGTCCTGGCGGAAAAGTCAAAATGGCGCCCGTGCGCTCCATGGGCGTGGCCTCGAGCTGGACTCCTCCAATAGGAACGAGAGGGGGTGGAGCACTTTCCCAGCAAGCCTTCTAGCTTGGGGCAGGGCTTCCTGGAGTTTGCGCCCTTCCATTAGTCAAAAATGGAATGGGGGTGTGGGAGAAGCCGTTCGCGGTGAGTCTTGGAAGGGTCGTCGCCGTAGCAACGCGCTGAGCTACCAGGGAGAGGCCTCTAGAGTCTGACCCTCGGCCCCCGCCGCCCACATGCGGCTGTGACCTCCCGGGGTCAGGGCCCAGTTGGCTGCGATCTCCACTTAACCCGCACGTCCGCGCTCCGAGCAGACCGCCTGGCCGGTCTTCCCTCCATTGTTCCGCGTCCAGCCTCCTCACCCCGGGCTACTCTCAGTCCACTAACGAAGCTGTACCCGCTTCTGTCCTCCAGCTTCCAAGTGCCAGATGATGGAGGAGCGTGTCAACCTGATGCACATGATGAAACTCAGCATCAAGGTCTTACTCCAGTCTGCCCTGAGCCTGGGCCGCAGCCTGGATGCAGACCATGCCCCCTTGCAGCAGTTCTTTGTAGTGATGGAGCACTGCCTCAAACATGGGCTGAAAGGTGAGCCTGAGGGCGGGGTCGGGGGCTTGAAAAATTCGGGCTAGCTGTTTCCCAGCATCATCAATGCCAAACGTTCTGGGTGCTGGTGTTGTTCTTGTGCACACAAGACAAACAAGGTCCCTGCCCACAAGACGCGACATTCTAGAGCAGCGCTGTCCAATAGAAATGCCATGCAAGCCACATGTGTAATTTCTAATGTTCTAGTAGACACGTTTAAAAAAACCGAAAAGAAACAGATGAAATTACTTTTAGTAATTTATCCCAATATAGCCAAAATATTATCATTTTGACACATATAATCAGTATAAACCTTACTAATGAGATATTTTGCATTCTTTTTTACACTGAGGCTTAAAGATCCACTGTGTGTTTTACACTTACAGCACATCTCAATTGCACTGGCTACATTTCAGTAGCACTTGTGGCTAGTGACTACCTTGGACAGCACAGTTCTAGAAGAGGAGACAGACAACAAACTCAGAAGCAAACATAATTACAAAATGCTACAAATTCAGGGACGCAAAATAGGTTAAATGATAGAGAATCAAGGGAAAAACCTTTCAACTAGGGTGAGAGGTAAAGGTCTTTCTGGGGAGGTGAAATGTGAGCTGAGACCTAAAAGAGAAGAAGGAGTCAACCTTGCAAATGTTTGGGGCAAGAGCCTTCCTAGAAAGACAGAACAAAACAGGTGCAAAGTCCTGAGTGGGACCAACCTTGGTTTCAGGAAGACACCAGGTAACTGAGGCATGCTGAGAAGGAGGAGGTGAGGTCAGGGCAGTTGGGATGGGCTGGATCATGTAGGCCTTTATAGGTCAGGTGAGGAGCTGGATTTTATTCTAAGAGTATTTAGAGGATTTTCAGCAAGGGAAAAACAAGATCTAACTTACATTTTTAAAAGAAGTTCCAGCTATGTGGAGGACAGATTAGAAAGGTGGGGAGGTGATGGTATTAGGAGCAGGGAAACCCATTAGGAGATTATTGCAGCAGTTCAGATGAGAGATGGTGGTGGTGATTTGAAATCAAGAATTGACTTTGGCATCATGGTGGTGATGATTTGAAATCAAGAATTGACTTTGGCATAGGAGGGAGAAAGGGCAAGTATTTCACAGGTGATCATTTGAGCACTTGTTTTATTTCATGGTCAATAAATACTTGAAAGAAAGAGCCTAGTGGGTATATCAGAGAAACCCTTTCATTAGAGGAAGGGAGAGCTCATTTGGTACCTGGCCTCTCCCAGTCCCCAAGACTGAATCAGAATGAGTAAGCAGTGCAGCTCCACAGCATTCATTCGGCTTTTGGGAGAGAGACTGTGGGACCCTGAAGACATTTTGCAACCTGTTCTTATGAATAACACTTCTGTTTTCCCTTTTAGTTAAGAAGAGTTTTATTGGCCAAAATAAATCTTTCTTTGGTCCTTTGGAGCTGGTGGAGAAACTTTGTCCAGAAGCGTCAGATATAGCCACTAGTGTCAGAAATCTGCCAGAATTAAAGTGAGTGAGAAGTAGTTACATCGATTTGATGTTTTAAGAAAACTTCCTTGTATTTATCAATTTCTCTATTTCTTGCTGATAAAGCGTTTTCTAATTTAGAACAAATTGTAGCAAAAGCTACACTCTACTTAGACTTTAGTCCCAGCTCTGCTGCTCATTCTCCACATAAGCTTGAGAAAATTTGCCCCTCTCTGAGCCTCAGTTTCCTTTTCTTTAAAATGGGGACAATGATTTCTGCTTGTCATACAAGGTCAAATAGTGGAAAGGTGTTGTCACCCAAAGAGCAGTTACAGGAGGAAAAGGAGTTGTTACACTCCTGGAATTGCTGCTTCAGATGCATGTGGGTGCTCTGTGACCACCTAGAGGGGTGGGATAGGGAGGGTGGGAGGGAGACGCAAGAGGGAGGAGATATGGGGATATATGTATATGTAGAGCTGATTCACTTTGTTATAAAGCAGAGACTAACACACCATTATAAAGCAATTATACTCCAATAAAGATGTTAAAAAAAAAAAAAAAAAAGACTCACAGATGCACCTGGGCAGTTTTCTGAATAATACAGTTTGGAACAGATTTTAGATTCCAGGACAAAAGACATTTGTGGAAAGGCTGGCACTAATGAATCGTTTGCCTTATCTGTGTTTGCCCTTGGGATCCCTACGTATAGGGGTCATATGTTTATCTGCCTAACAGTTTAGGGAACAATTTGGCAATTTTGTGGATTTTGAGATTATCGTTCTCTTAAAGTGCCAGTGTTTTAAAATAGCGTTCTTGTAATTTTACACGCTTTTGTGATGGAGTGCTGTTTTGTTATATAATTTTGACTTGGATTCTTTCCATTTGCATTTGTTTTATGTAATTTCAGGAAGAATACTGAACGTCTGAGTCCTGGATGATACTAATAAACTAATAATTGCAGAGATTTAAAAAAAAAAAAACTGAATGGAACACAAAAAGGCGTATCATGGAATCTGCATTTAGAAAGGGCCCTGGAGATCCTTAGGCCAATGCAAAAGTTCTCCCGGCAGAGTCTTTCACAGGGGACTCAACTGTCCAGCCTCTGTTTGACCTTCTCCTGCAGAGCCAGCTTATTCCATTTTCAGATAATAATAATAGCCACCACCATTAACTAAGGGCCTGCCATGTGCCAGGCATTGTGCTAAGGACATTTCATTATCTCATTTTATCCTCCACAAATCCCTAGGAACTAAGCTGTTGGTGTCCCCATCTACAAGTGCAGAAACTGAGACTCAGAGTAGTTAAGTAACTTCCTCAAGGTCCCTCAGCAAGGGAGTGGTGGAACCAGGAAGAAAACACAGGTCTGATGTCCTCTGAAACCCTCTAAATCCCACTAAACTCCATCGTTGCTGAGCCCTGTGCATTCATAGGACTTAAGCCTTCTGTCTCTGTCCCTGGTTCATCCCTTTGGGCCTATACCACCTAAGGTGAAAACCTTTAGCAGGTGACAACCTTTCATATATTTATTTGGTGACCCCTCATGAGCCTCCTTCTGCCTTGTTTCTTCAGTTCTTTTTTTTTAAATTTATTTATTTATTTTTGGCGGCTTTGGGTCTTCATTGCAGTGTGCGGGCTCCTCACTGCAGTGGCTTCTCTTGTTGCAGAGCACGGGCTCTAGGCACGCAGGCTTCAGTAACTGTGGCTCGCGAGTTCTAGAGCGCGGGCTCAGTAGTTGTGGCGCACAGGCTTTGTTGCTCCGTGGCATGTGGGATCTTCCCGGACCAGGGATCGAACCCGTGTCCCCTGCATTGGCAGGCGGATTCTTAACCGCTGCGCCACCAGGGAAGTCCCTCCACTTGTTCTTTATGTGGTCCTATTGTCCATCCCCTTCCAGTGAGCTCACTCCCTCAGGAGTGCAGCACTAGACCGTGTCCCTGGGCGGCCTGGTTGGATGGAGCAGGGCTCTCCCTCCTCCTGCACTCAGGCTGTTTCCACTTAGGCACGGGAGGCATTTTTGAAGTCTTGTTGTGCTAACAAAGAGCTTATTGTCAGCTAAACTCACTGCTTCTGTTCCCTGTGGATGCTAAACAAGTAAGTAGCTTAAGTACCAGAATCCTCCCTCTGTCTGCCAAAAAGGAGATACACAGTAGCTCCCTCCTCTTGATGCCTCTGGAGGACTAGCCTTGTTGGGAGCCACGTGAGAAAAGGCTACTGCTTTGCTCTATAAAGAGCTGCAGTGTTTTTACTATTTCATTAAATAGTAACAAAAGTTCTAAAATTTCTGCAGTTATTTTGGAACTTATGACCAGAATTTTTTTTGAGGGTAGAGACTATTTGCTCTAAGGTGGTTTGAAACTTGCAGGACGAACTTTGCATCCTGAGAGACATCCCTCTAGAGTTTAATGTCCTTGTCTAATTGAGATAAAAATATCTTTTACAATATGGCCTATCACCCAAAATATTTCATTGTTTTCATGTCATGGTTTATTATTAAACATACTGTTACACACTGAATAAGATTACACTTAAGATTGGCACTTAAACCCAGACAACAGACAAAGCTTGTCTCTCTCTTTTTTGAAAATTAAAAACAACCTCTTTGGGGACTTCCCTGGTGGCGCAGTGGTTAAGAATCCGCCTGCCAATGCAGGAAACATGGGTTCGATCCCTGGTCTGGGAAGATCCCACATGCCGCGGAGCAACGAAGCCTGTGCTCTAGAGCCCGTGTGCCACAACTACTGAAGCACACATGCCTAGAGCCCAGGCTCTGCAACAAGAGAAGCCACCACAATGAGAAGCACGCACACTGCAACGAAGAGTAACCCCCGTTCACCGCAACTAGAGAAAGCCCGCGCGCAGCAACAAGGACCCAACACAGCCAAAAATAAATAAATTCTAAAAAAACAAAATAACAAAAAAAACAACCTTTTTTTCTTATTACATAACTTTTAATTAAGAAACAAAAAAGGTGCTTCTGTTAGCTTACTACTCAGAAAAAAAAAACTACAATTACTATCTTGGTCAGTATCCTTCTAGATCCTTTCAGTGCATAGTCGGACAGACAAATAGATAAGATTCTATTTTTATGCCCCTCCACCTCCCCCAGTGACCTCATTATTGCACTGCTTCTCATGGAAGACAGTTTGGCACTATCCACGAAAACCACCAATACATCTACCCTTTGACCCAGCAATTCCACTTCTAGGAGTTTTATCTCGTAGATCTAACACATGAAAATGACACATGTACAGAAATACCTGTTGCAGCATTATTTGTAACAGCGGAAGATTAGAAACAGCCTAGATAAAAACCAGCTAAATAAATTATAGTGCAGTCCAATACTGAAACACTCTAAAGCTATGAAAAAATGAACGAAAAATTCCGTGTCTGGAAAGAATTTCAAAATGACAGATATTCAGTGAAATAAGCAAGTTGCAGAACGGCATATATAGCATACTAATTCTTTTGTGAAAAGGAGAGAAAAATAGAATTTACATTTATTTTCACATGCATAAAAATGTTTTGGAAGTGAGCCTAAACTAAGAGCAGTATATTGTACAGAGGTGGGGAACTGGGGGAAAAAAAATCAAGTATTAAATTGTACGTACTGTTTTGTAGCTTTTTTTCCCATTTAATATTAGATTTTAAACCTTTTGCCATGATAGTCATCCACATCATTTTTGTATAGCTCCTCCCACTTTGCGCTTTGTGGTTGTCTTCAAATTCTCATTATCCAAACAGTGCAGTGGTGACCATCCCCAAACATACGTCCTTGTGTACCTCCTAAATTATTTCCTTATATTACTAGATGTAGAATTTTGATAACCTGCTGTCATTAAATTGCCTGCTAGAAGAATTGTACCAGTTTGCACTCCCACCAAGTAGCACATGTCAGTGTCCATTTTTCCTATCATGCCAACATCAGATATCTTTTTTTTTTTCCTACTTTATTTCCTTTCTTTTTTACTCTGGCTTTACATCATTTATTGAAGGGAGAAGAGGGGAATCCAGTCTTTTGTATTGATTAAGTTGGGTGCCCTCTGACCCTTTGAGGCTGATATTGATTACAGCAGTACCTCTAATACTCTCTTGGGTGTTACAAATGCAGTTACTCTGCTTAGAACAGGATCTTTTTTTCCTTGAATAATGTTAGGTCTACAACTGGGAGGCCTTTTTTTTTCTTTTAATGTTTAAATCAGATCTTTTCAAAATCACACCTTTGAGATTGGTTGCACAACAACGTGAATGTACCTAACAGTACCTAACAGTTAAAAATGGGTAAGGTGGTAAACTTTATGTTATGTGTATTTTACCACATCAGAAATAAAATTGTACCTTTGAGCTAACGCCCTAGAAATCTTGTGAGACTTCAGCCCTTTAACAACTACGTTCTATATTCGTCTTTTGAAAGAGAATTTATCCATTATACAATCTAACCTGGTATTTCCTGGCTACCTGTGAAATTTTATGAATACATGCAAAGTTTTATCTAATTGTATTTGTTCCAGAAATCAGATGTTTGTGGCTTAAATTTTTTTTCCTATTTTTTTTGGGGGGGGGGTTGCAGAATACATGCCCATGATACAGACTTAAAACAGTACCCAAAAGAATGCAGTGAGCCATTTCCTCAGCCTTCCCAGGCAGTGCGCTCCCCCAGCCCCCAGGGCAGCTCTATTACAGCGTTCTCTGCATTCACAAGCATGTGTCTGCGTGAACATGTGTTTCTCCTTGGCTAAGTTGGTTTTTTTCCCTTTGTTTTTTGTTGTTATTATTGTTATGCCATAATAGTTTGATTCTCTGTTTGAATTCCAGGACAGCTGTGGGAAGGGGCAGAGCTTGGCTTTATCTTGCACTCATGCAGAAGAAACTGGCAGATTATCTGAAAGTGCTTATAGACAATAAACATCTCTTAAGGTATTTCATCACCTATCTTGGCTTAGCTTTTGCTTCGTAATTAGAACACAGTTCTGTAGATCATTCGGCATTAAAACAAGAATGTATAATGTACAGTTTTTATTCAAATTATTATTAAGTGTAACTATTCTGTGGCTTAGTTTTAAAATAGCAGTATTTTATTTTTTGATAGTTTTAAAATAGCAGTATTTTATTTTTTGAGCACTGATGTCTGGAAGTCTTTATGAATGAAGATGTATATTTTCATTTTGAAAAGTCATTTTGAAGATAGTTCTTCAAAAATACCTAAGATTAGGTACCCTGACAGCATACTACATTAAGTTTCAACAAAATGGTATTTGATTGGATGATAATAGGGGAAAAATGACTTGAACTAGATTCAGTGGGCAATCTTAAAGTATAAAAACCCTGCTTTTTGTAAAAGAACATATCTAGATTACCTGTTTTAGGATTCCACATTCAGTTTGTAAACTTTTATATCTCTTGGCATCAGTAAAGACGAACTGTCTATCTCTGAAATTTATGACTGGGTTCATTTTTTATATTTATAACTCTATAAACAAAAGTAACCATTATAAGAGGAATTTTCTCCAGGATATGAGCATTTACAAGGAACAGATCTCTCCAGAGATAATTCTCTTATGTAACTGAAATAAAAATGTCTTTTACAGTATGGCCTGTCACCCAAAATTTTCCATTGTTTTCAAGTCATGGCTTATTATTGAACATATCTTTTCATGATAAATACTGATTTCAAATAGTTCACGTACTTTGTACTCTTCTTTGAGTGCCGCTATACTGAGTAACACTGAGGTACACATTTTGTTCTAAACAACTAATTCTTAGGATAATAAGTTCTCATGTACTCACACACACGATGGTACATTAGCTGATCGCTGGTGACCAGAGCAGTCATGGGCGGAGCCTCACTGTAATGGCTGAGGTGACTTGGAGGTAAGGAAGTAAAAGCAGCCAGTGTTGTTCCATGGGACACAGGGAAGAGGGAAGAGTTTTATCCTTGGATGGGTGGTGGGGGAGGCTGTGGGATCCCACTTTATGCTGACATGAATGTAAGTGTAGAAGTAGTTCATAGCAACACAAAAGAAGGAGCCAGGGTGGACAGGAGGGGCAGAGTGATGTTCAGGAACACAGGAGCCAAGCGATGAGAAGGACTGGGGTCCAGGGTCCAAACAGAGGAGTTAACCCTAGACCAGAGGTAGGAGGAGTCCATTTTAAGCCACGGGAAGAGAGGAGAGGCCAGAGAAGAGATAGCAGCACTTAAAGTGGGAGAGGAAATAGAAGGAAGAAGGGAATTCACACAAGGGAGCCTCTGGCTCCTGATGAAGTTGGCAGCCAGGCCATGAGCTAAGAGGTGAAAAGGCAGAGTAGGTCCAAGAGAAGGGTGGTGAAGGTGTTGCTGTTGTATCAATCTCTTTCAGTGAGTTCTATGAGCCTGAGGCATTAATGATGGAGGAAGAAGGGATGGTGATTGTTGGTCTGCTGGTGGGACTCAATGTGCTTGATGCCAACCTCTGTTTAAAAGGAGAAGACTTGGATTCTCAGGTAAAATGGGAATTTTGACGCCAGATCGAATGCCTTGTTTGGGCCAGGGATTTTACATAGGCTCTGGAGGCATATGCTGAACCTAAGGAAGGGGCAGATGGCAGGGGGCATCTGGCACAGGGCCGTGCAAGGTGCTGTGCTGGACCAGAGCGGGGAGCAGCTGGCAAAGGTCTTGGGGAAGGGTGAAAAATAGCTTGGGCAAAGGCACAGAGGCACACACAGAGAGCATGGCATGTTTGGGAACGGGAAACAGTTCTCCATGGCTAGAACACAGGATGCTCGATGAGTGAAGTGAAGGTGGAGGCTGGCCCAGTTGTTAGGCCATCAGTGCCATGTTAGAGGCTTCAGTTTTTGTCCCTGGAACTTTGGAACTTAAAAACCTTTGGAGGTATTTAAGCAGTACACTGAAATGATCAGGCCTGGGATTGAGAAAGATCAAGCTAGCAACCATCCAGTTCCTGAGTTAGAAGCAGCCAAGAATAGGGAAAGCACAAACATTGAGCAGACAAGTCTGGAAGCCCCAGGTTGCATGGGGAGTGGGAAAATAGACTCAGGAGAGATTTGGGAAGTCAGATGGTAAAACGGAGCACAAATGAAAGTAGGCAGTAAGATGCAGAGTGCCCCATGGGGTGGGACAGCCCTCTTGCCATGGGCTTTCCTCTTGCACGGGAGCTGGTGACCAGGGCTGAGGCCTAAACTCGTGGTGGCAGGGACTGTAAATCAGGACACCCTGCCCCACCGTCACCTCCACCTCTTCAGGGCATCTGTAACTGGGCAGTGGCCCAGGCTTCTTCCCACTACATGTTTGGGCATGACTCTAAAGTTTCCCCAATCTCTGCATGACCAGGTCAGCTTTTTTTTTTTTTTTTTTTTCTTCCCAGTAGTTTTCTTGTTTTTGCCTGTTAAATATTTCTCAAAAAATACAAAGAAGTTTTTTTGAAAAGAAACAAAATATCACATATAATCCCATTACACAGAAAGAGCTAATTCAGTGTTACATTTCAGGATACATCCTTGCAGCACATGAAGAAAGGTGTATGTGTGTATTTATGTTTCAGAGACAGATGTTTGGAGTTTTCTTTTTTCATTAAACCAAAATATGATTATTCCAAGCACACCATTTTGCAATTTTTTTATTTAATAATATGGTCCACATAGCTCTTGATGTCAAGAGATATAAACGATTTTAAACAACTGCATAGTAATCCATTTTATGAATGTACCATAATTTATTTAACCAATACTTATTAATGTAAGTTGTTTCCATGTTATAACAATGATGTTATAAACATCCTCATACTTCTTTTTACTCATGTCTGTTTATTTTTTTAGGATAAGTTTTGAGGTTGCTGTGTCAGAGTGTACACATTCTGCATGAGTGTTGTGATGATATGTGAGCATTCTTGGTCTTTTTTAATCTGAGAGAAAAACAACTCTTCATCTCAAATTTATATTTTTGAGAACTAGGAAGATGAAGTATTTTTTTCATGTTTTGTTTGCCGTTGGTGGTTCACCTGTTCATATCCTTTGCCCATTTTTTTAAGTTTTCCACCTTTTTCCACTCCTTTATTATAGATAAAGGATATTTACCATTTGTCAGAATATTTGTTATAAATTTTTTTTTTCTGCTGTCTCGGGGCTTGTTTTCCCTGTAGACTTTTTTTTTTTTTTTTTTTTTTTTGGCGGTCATATTTAATGTACTTTTCCTTTATACCTTATAAGGTATTGTGCTTAGAAGGTCCTTCCACGTCTAAAAATTAACCTAATTTTTTAAATCACATGTATATTTTTTACACTTAAATAATCTGCCTGTTATTCGTTTTTGTTTTTTTTTTTTTAATTTTTATTTATTTATTTGGTTGCACCGGGTCTTATTTATTTATTTATTTTTATATTTATTTTTGGCTGTGTTGGGTCTTCGTTTCTGTGCGAGGGCCTTCTCCAGCTGCGGCAAGCGGGGACCACTCTTCATCGCAGTGCGTGGGCCTCTTCACTATCGCGGCCTCTCTTGTTGCGGAGCACAGGCTCCAGACGCGCAGGCTCAGTAGCTGTGGCTCACGGGCCCAGTTGCTCCGCGGCATGTGGGATCTTCCCAGACCAGGGCTCGAACCCGTGTCCCCTGCACTAGCAGGCAGATTCTCAACCACTGCGCCACCAGGGAAGCCCCTGTTATTCGTTTTGACATAGTATGAAGTAGAAGTCTAGACTTCTTATATAAGTACAGTAGTAAACCAGTTTTCTCAATATCATGTATCAAATATTATTTTCCTACTAATTTAAAATTCCACCTTTATCATGTGTTGAAATATCCATTATGCTCTGAGGCTTATTTCTGGACTCTCTATTTAGTCTCTGGATCTTTTTATTTCTGCCAGTAATGTAGTGTTTTAATTACCAAAACCACATAGTGTGTTTTATGCTCTGGCAGTTCACCTCTTGCCTACTTTGTTGTACTTCTTTTTCAGATATAGTTGAGGCTGTCCATTCTGCCAGATGACCTTGAACATCATTTTGTCAGATTCCAAAATAAAAATTTAATTGGGATTTTTGTTAAGCGATAGATGTGATTGAGCCCCCTGGCCTATTCTTATCTTTAATACCTCTCGTATGTCACCATAAAGTATGAGTATTTGCTACTGCACCCTGAGGGATCCTCTTTCTCATGTTTAGGAAGTACTGTTCTATTCTAACTTACTTTATATTTTTATTTAAAAATGAACATTGAATGCTATCAAATACCTTTTTTGGCATCTATTGAGATGTCATATCCATTTTTAACCCATAGTTTTAATTGAATTAATTCTTAGGTTTCCTATTGTGATATCATAAAATAAACCTTACTTGGTCATCGTGCATTATTCTTTTAGTATACTCCTAGATTTAATATGTCTGGGGTTTATTTGGAAATTTTGTATTTCTACTTAAAAGTGACACTGGTCTGAATTTTCCTTTTCTATACTGTTTTTGTCACTTTTCAGTGTCAGGATTGTATGACCTCATAAAATAAACTGGATGATATTCTTTTCTTTCTTGTTTTCCACAACAGTTTATTAGAGCAGGAATTATTTTTCTTTAAAGGTTTGTTAAAACTTGCTGGTATGACAGTTTCAGCTTTATGCAAAAGCTTTATGGTCCTCATGCTTTGACCACTTTAATTTTTGCATAGCTTTGGTCAATTTATTGGTTTCCTAAGTCTTAGAAAAATTTTTAGTCATTTATATTTTTCCAGAAATCATTTGTTTCATTCAGATCTATTAGTTGCATGAGAGTATTTTCTTACAGCTTTTTAAAATCTCACTTTTCTAAATTGTAATATTGTGCACTTGGTAGAGATTTGTCTACTGTGTTGAGCTCGAAGAACCAGGTCTTGCTTTTACCCATCACTTCTGCTTTGAGAGGAGAGCTTTATCTGTTTTCTAGTCCATTAATTTCTACTTTGGATATTCTTTCTCATTCCCTCTATTGTTGCTTTTTTTTCCAGTCAAATATATATTTCTTTTTAAATTATTTTTGTATTACAAAAGAAATGCATGCTTGTTGAAAAAAAGTTAAGCAATTACAGAAGCATGTAAAGTGAAAAGTGAAATTCAAGCTCCCCTTCTCCTCTCCCCCTTCAGTCCCACTCTTGTCCCCACAGATAATGGTAAAAATTTGAGGGACTTTTTCTACTTTTCCTATGCATTTATGTATACATAGGTTTTGTTTTTAATTAAATCTTTTCTGGTTTTCTGTTGCAGTGTAACAAATTAACAGTCACATAAATGATTACAGTCCCTCATATTTGAGGGATGGCTGAGCTCAGCACGGCGACTCTTAAGCACGCCTGTGATCACAGGCAGTTGGTGGCTGGGGCTGGAGTGGCTGAAGGCATATGCACTCTCACTCTGTCCTCTGGGCTGAGAAGGCTCAGGGAGCTGAGGCTGGAGCAGCAGGGGCTTCTTGGGCATCTCTGTCTACACGTGGTCTCTCCACGTGGCCTCCAGCGTGGTGCCTCAAGGTTAGCCAGACTTTTCCCATGGAAGCTCAGAACTTCAAAGGTTCTGGCCCAAGGGAAAGAGCCAGGAGGAAGCTTGTACTGCCTTTGTTAACCTAGCTGCAGAAGTCACAGCATCCTTTCTGCTGCTTTCTGCTCATAAAGACAGGCCTTACTAGCCACCCAGGTTCAAGGGTCAGGAATATAGATTGGTGGGAGGCGCAACAGAGGAGTTGCAGAAAACATCATGTATAGCTTTGGTTTTAACATAAGTGAGGTTACTATAAGGGGTTAATGCTGTACATAGTATTCTTTGAGTTAAAATTTTATCCTGGAGCTTTCTTCATTTCATTACATATTCATTCCCTGCATTCTTTGTTATGGTTGCATAGGGTTCTGCAATATGGCTATAACGTGACTGATTTAAATATTTCTCTATTGATGGACCCAATTTTCCTATATTTCAAAGGAATGGCTGCACTTACTCACATTAGAGTGGATGGTGGCAGACTAGGGCTCTCATTCACTCTCTCTGAAGTGCTTTATTTCTGGACAAAGCCCCTGACTTTGAGATGTTGAGGGGTCTTGGAGCCCCTAGTTCCCCACAACAGCAGAGAATTTTCCCTGAAATACTGACTGGACCTTTTCACCCCAGTTTGGGGGAAGAAGGAGTCAGAGTTATCAGTTAAGGTCACCACTTTAGAGATCCAGGTCTCTTTTTTTTTATTACTTTGTACCCAAAGAACTTTGTTGATCTTTGTCAACAATTTGATTGTTGAATAAATGCAAGAAACAAATCATAACTAGGTGGTAAAATTTCAGAATATTCCCTTAAATTCTGATTTTTAGTAAGTTTTTCTTCTAGAAAGTGATGGGGTTATTTTTCTTTTGGTTTGTTTGACTGATTGCTGCTTTAAGCTGGTTAACCTAACTGATTGTCAGGTTATCCTAACAATCCTATTGTTTTATCCTGAGATAGGAAGGTAAATACCCTGAATTTTAGACTGTAAGGTTTGTGGAAAGTACGAAAAGTTATTTTTCATTTAAACTGGTACATTTTATTTCTATCAGGTTGGAGTGATCGATTTTTCTCTCTACATTAAAGATGTGCAGGATCTTGATGGTGGCAAAGAGTAAGTTCTGTATTGTATGCTGTTCTTCACGTTTTTAATGAAATTCTGGCAAAGAATGCTACTTTTTAAAATTGAGGTATAATTAACATATAACATTATATTAGTTTCAAGTGTACAACATAATGATCTGATATTTGTATATATTGCAAAATGATCACCACAATAAGTCTAGTTAACATCCATCACCATACATAGTTACAAAAAATTTATTTTCTTGTGATAAGAATTTTTAGGATCCACTCTCTTAGCAACTTTCAAATATGCAATACAGTATTATTAACTACAGTCACCATGCTGTACATTACATCCCCAGGACTTACTTATTTTATAACTGGAAGTTTGTGCCTTATGGCCCCATTCACCCACTCCCCCACCCCCCCACCTCTGGCAACCACCAGTCCCTGTATCTGTGAGTTTGGTTTTGTGTTTATTTTAGATTCCACATATAAGTAAGATCATAAGGTATTTGTCTTTTACTGTTTTACATATTTCACTTAGCATAATGCCCTCAAAGTCCATTCATGTTGTCAGAAATGGTAGGATTTCCTTCTTTTTTATGGATGAATATAGTATTTTATTATATGAATATACCACATCCATTGATGGACAGTTAGGTTGTTTCCATATCTCGACTGTTATAAATAATGCTACAATGAACATGGGGGTGCATATACATTTTCAAGTTAGTTTTCATTTTCTTTGGCTAAATACCCAGAAGTGGAATTGCTGGATCATTTAGTAACTCTATTTTTTAATTTTTTGAGGAATTGCCATACTGTTTTCCATAGTGGCTGCACCAATTTACATTCCCACCAACAGTGCACAAGTGTTCCCTTTTCTCTGCATCCTGGCCTACACTTATTACTTCTTGTCTTTTCGGTGATAGCCATTCTAATGGGTATGACATGATAGTATATTGTGGTTTTTGATTTGCATTCCCCTGATGATTAGTGATGTTGCATCTTTTCAGGTAACTATTGACAAAGAATGCTACTTTTGTTTTTGCGTTGTTTGAATTTTTATTTTTTATTTAGCTATTTTTAATTACAGTGGCAATACATTCCTATTCCCATTGTTTAAGGAATTAGGCTCTGTGGAAGAATAGAGAGTACAAGGCAAATTTCCCCATTAACACTATCCCCTCGTCTCCATCTCAATCCCACTCCCCCTGCTTCTTCAGAGGAAGCTACTCATGCATGACTCCTTCCAAGCCTTTCTTTACTGCCTTGCAGGTATATATTTGTTGGTAGTGTAATTTGCTTTATGGTTTGGATGTAAATGGAAAGGTACTATTATATATTTAAGTTGCCACTAGACTTATTCTTTGATCCTACTGTGTCTTGGATGTCTTTTCATGCCACATTGTAGCTCTACCTCATCCTTGTTAACAAGAGCATTAAAAGAAGTTATCCTGGGAAAAAAAAAGCAAACAATGTATATAACATGCTACCATTTATGTTATAACAAAAAAGACATACAACCATATTTATATGTTGTACTTCCATATACATGGATCATTTCTAGAGAGGCGCATCGACCTGAAAACACGACCACCTGTGGGGAAGAGGTCAGGAGGCAGGCATGGGAGGGAGTTTCACTGTAAACCCTTGCACTGTGTTTGAATATTTTACCACATACATCTGTTACCTGTCTTTCACACGTCTTTGTAATGAGAACTCTTCCTTCTCAGTGCCCTGGCAGTGCACCTTACCAAGGAAGGGACCAGCGGGAATCCCATTAATGCTTCATGCACCCACAGTACAAGGATTCACTCACTTGAAATTTAAAATATATTCTTAATGTCAAAAAGAACTGGAAATAAACTGATTATCCACTATTAAAGGAATACAGTCAGCCCTTCAACCTGCAGATGTGGAACCCACAGATATAGAGGGTCAGCTGTGCTATGCCATTTGTATAAGGGACTTGAGCATCTGCAGATTTTGGTATCCACAGAGGTTCTGGAACTAGTCCCCCGTGGATATCTAGGGACATCTGCAATTGAATGAATTGTAGAACATCTGAAGTATTCCACACTGTGTATTATACAGACATGAAAGAAAAGAAATTTGACCTACTGTGTAGTAGATTTAGAGGGATTTCCACAGGTATTATTGAGTGAGAAAAGTATAATACTGAGAAGTATATATATCCCATTTTTTAAAACCCCAAAATTCTCTAACATATATTTTATATTTTAATTGCATATACTATATGTAAAAACATACGTAGATATTATGATTATATACACAAAGGATACTCAACAAGCTGTCAGTATGTGTTACCTGGGAGAGCTATGTAAAGGGCAGAAAGGTAAAAGAAAAAAAATGACTGCACTGACCAGCAGATCCAGCACCTGTGGCATGAACCTGGGTCAGATGATCCCATTTATGTACATATGTATGTAAAGAAATTGGTGGGGGGAGCCGAACTTTAAAATGATGAAGTCTTTTTTGCTTTTTTTATAAAGATGTATGAAGTTTTGTCTTGTTGTGTTTTGTTTTTTGCTTTTTGCTTTTTTTTTTTTTTTTTTTTCATGCTGCACAGCTTGCAGGATCTTAGTTCCTTGACCAGGGATTGAACCTACCCCCTTGGCAGTGAAAGCGCGTAGTCCTAACCACTGGACCGCCAGAGTTCCCAGAGTCTTTTTTTTTAACCCAGACTAATCAGCTTTGTGTTTTGAAGAGTCTTGTGGTCTTCTTTTCTGAGGCAGCTTCTTTTCCTTCAGTATAACAAGGGCTGCTTCATCTCCTAACTCGAGAGCCATTTACATGTGGCTTTTGGTGTTTCTACCTTGCATGCCAGTGGCTTTCTCAAATGCTAGGGGAGAGGTGGGAGGAGCGTCTGCAGGGAGGTTCCTCTCCAGGCAGCCTGTTTCCAGTGTGTCCCATGTCTTCCCAGCCCACCTTGCTGGTTCACTCAGGACTGTGCAGATATTACTAAGCTCTAACCATCTCTTGGTTTCCTGATGACATTTGTACTCCTACAAGGTGACTGGAAGGTTGGGGGACAGTTACAAAGTATTAACCCTGAGTAAAAAGAATTTCTCTCTTTTTATGTTCTTTTTAAAAGACATGAAAGAATTACTGATGTCCTTGATCAAAAAAATTATGTGGAAGAACTTAACCGGCACTTAAGGTAGGACTTCCTCCTTTTTCCAGTGTTGCGGTTCATTCTCAGTGCCCGATAATTGCCTCATGGAACCTTTTTGAGTTGCCATATATTTATAACTAACTTTTTTCCAAACCAAGAAAAAAGGTTGTCGTTCAGTGCTCATGTGTACAGACTGTAGAAGTATGATTTCTTGATAGAGAGCTTTGGGGAATCCTTTGATCTTTTGTTCTGTGTAGTTATGCAAATTAGGGAGTAATAAATGAAACCTCTCCACCCCTTAGCCCACCGCAACTTAGTTGGAAATCACTGCATGGGAAGCATTATTGCTGCTGGGAATCAACACACATCCCTCCAACGTTCTGGGCAGGAAAAAGGGGTTGAAAACCACTGGGCTAGACCTTTGAGACCAATTCAATAGTGATAGCAGGTATCTTTATCTTGAATTTTCATTTTAATTGGAAAGCTGCTCCTGTGTTTCATGAAACACTAGTTGTCGCGGGTGTTGATGGAGAATGGATGGAGATTCTCAGCCTAACGTGTTTGGGAAATATAATTCTCTCTCTGAACCCTCTTTAGAGAGTACACTGTGCACATTAGCAGTTCTCTGCGGGAGCAGCCTGTCTGGCCCCCGAAGCCAATGAAACAGGCAAAGGAGCTAGTGTGTTCTTCAGAACATACCTAGGGTAGTGCTGCTCTGAGCTTTCCTGAGGTGTGACGCTGGCTTTTATTTTGAGAGTGAGATTCTTAATCCATTCTTAGTTTATTGAGAACTTTTATAAGGAATAGATGTTGAATTTTATCAAATGCCTTTTAGCATCCATTAAGTTAATCATGACTTTTATCCCTTAATCTATTGATGTAATATAGTTTATTAATGGATTTCTTCGTAGGGATAAACTCTACTTGATCATAGCTTTAATAATTTAATCATTCTCTTAACATGTAACCTAACATAGTTGTTCCATAGTTTCCCCTCTGGCATGGTATCAGGGTTATGCAGCTTCACAAAATGAATCAGGAAGCTTTGCCTTGTTTCTGTGCCTGGGAACACCTTCTAGTTCATGAGCATTATTTGCTCCTTAAAAATTTGAAGCTTAAAGCCTGTTTGGAAGCAGTACTTTGCCAGCTTTTCAGTTTTTCCTTAGCTGTTCTAGCTTTTCTCCTCGTGAGGATATATCTTTTTTGATAATTTATGTTTTCTAAGGAAAAATAGAAATTTTATTGATATTTTCTGAGTTATGTAGCTGGTACAGAATTGAAAATGGCATACTCTTAAAACTTGTAATTCCTTCTATATGTTTTGTTTTGTTGACTTTTTCATTTTGTGTCAATTTGTATTTTTATTTTTCTCCCGCCCAATTCTTGAACCTTGGTTCATTAGCCTTGTCAGGTTTGTTTCTTGGTAGCCCCCCTCACCGGCAAAAAGCCCCAGTTTTTGGCAGTAGGGTCTGTTGCCTAAAAGTGCAGGCTCTGGAGCCAGACCACCTGGGTTCATAGGGGTATGAAGTTAAGTGAGTTTTTCAATATAAAGTTATGGTTTCCTCATCTGTAAAACAGATTAACAATAAGATTTGCCTCACAGAATTGTGGGGAGTTGATGCATTTAAAGTGCTTAGAACAAAGAGGGCCTGACACATTGTCCAAAAAGAAAACTACTACTATTATTGTTGTGGTTATTATTGTTGTTTGTCAAGTCTACATTAGCTTTTTACGTATTTTTCGGTATGAAAGTAGTGCATATTACTTAAAGAATATGTGAAAAATGGGACAAAGTATAAAAAAGATTTAAAAATCACCTTTGCTCCTACTACCCAAAAGTACCAATATCTTGTTATGAATATTACTTTAGATATATGACTGCCAGCGCGTTTTGGTTCCCATATATTGTGTTGGGGGAAACGCTGTTTTCTTTCCAGTTGTCTAAACAAGAAATGGGTAGCATATTTGGAGAAAACATTGAAAACTTTTCAGTAAAAAAAAAAAAAAAAAATATATATATATATATACACAGCACACACACACACACACACACACACACACACACACACACACTGCATACATATATATTTAGAATTCTCATCTATGAGTTAATTGGAGGCCCTTTGACTCTCCATTTCATACAGGAAATCTAGGAATCTCTATCCTCATTGTTTACAGATTGGGAAAACAGTCAGCTTTTATAAGTTCACATTTACTTAATATTTTCTTTTTTACAGCTGCACAGTTGGGGATCTTCAAACCAAGATAGAAGGGTTGGAAAAGACTAATTCAAAGCTTCAAGAAGAGGTTTGTAACTTACTGAAATTCTTAAAACAGAATGATCCAAGAAGAGAAATGGTATGGTTGGTATATCTGACCAGAGCTTCTCACTGGTAGGAATGGGAATTGCTAACCTTGGGTTGAGCTGCACAGGACAGACATTCTCAGAATTTCATATCCTCAGAATGTCCGTGTTCTGCCCTGGCCGGGGCTCCCATGAGCCAGTGCAACTGATCATGAGCCAGTTCTAAGTGACTTAGGTTTTATCACCTCACAGTGGTCCAGTAGAAGACAAGTCCTAGTTGGAAAAGCCCTACTCCTTTTGTGAACGTGCTGTTCTCTTCCTCTTTTCCCACCTTTCCTGTGATGTAGTGTGTCTCCCTGCTGCCCAGAAGGCACAGGCTCTTTTATGGGGTAAAAGTATCCTCGCCCACCCCTTCCTTGTTTCGGCCTCTCCAGTGTGGTCTTTCTCTGCTTTCTCACTAGGAAGAGAGAGAATGAAAGGACAGGAAGAAGGAGGGCTGAGGCCGAGGAAGAAAGCTTGCTGCCAGCTGCCCGGCAGTCTCCTTGGTGGACACATCTTGTCTCCTGTTAGCAGGAGGGGGGTTGCTCAGCCTTTCTGAGGCTTTCCACAGGTAGCGGTCCCTGGCTGCTCGGCCCTCCCCACCAAGTCTCACCGGGAAGGAAGAGGGCTGTGAGGGGGGCCAGAGAGTGACCCCCCCACAGTGTGGAGGCAGGTTACAGCTGAAAGGAGAGTCGCAGAGCACACCTTTGTAATGGAGGACCCAGTTTAAGGCTCACTTTAGACTTCCTGCGCCCTCCTGAGGGGCCAGGCCTGAACAGCTTTCAGGAGAGGAGCTCAGATTTGTAACAGAAGAAAGAAATTCAAAGATGGGCATCATGGGAGAGACTTCATCGCCCTTAGAGCTGAAGGACTCGAATTCACCTGGGGGGTGGAGTGGGCCTTTGGGCCTCACTTTCCTCATCTCTAAATTGGGTGATAATTCAACACACTTACAATAGTATTGTAAAGATTAAATTAGGTTAATACCATTTAAATGCGCCTTGCCCAACACTTAGCATGTGGAGGCACCCAAGGAGACCTTAGTTGATTTTATTTTATTTATTTTTTAAATTTTTTTATTTTATTTTATTTTATTTATTTTTGGCTGCGTTGGGTCTTCGTTGCTGCACACAGGCTTTCTCTAGTTGCGGTGAGTGGGGGCTACTCTTCGTTGTGATGCAGGGGCTTCTCATTGCGGTGGCTTCTCTTGTTGTGGAGCACGGGCTCTAGGCGTGCGGGCTTCAGTCGTTGTGGTGCACGGGCTCAGTAGGTGTGGCTCGCAGGCTCTAGAGTGCAGGCTCAGTAGTTGTGGCGCACGGGCTTAGTTGCTCCACGGCATGTGGGATCTTCCTGGACCAGGGCTCAAACCCATGTCCCCTGCATTGACAGGCGGATCCTTAACCACTGCACCACCAGGGAAGTCCCCTTAGTTGATTTTAGAACGAGCGGATTCACTCTTTGTTCTCCCAGATGAGGTGGCATACTTTGTTTTTTTTTTATAATTTTTATTGGAGTATAGTTGATTTACAATGTTGTGTTAGTTTCAGGTGTACAGCAAAGCGAATCAACTATACATATACATACATCCACTCTTTTTTAGATTCTTTTCCCATATAGGCCATTACATAGTAATAAGTAGAGTTCCCTGTGCTATACAGTAGGTCCTTACTAGTTATCTGTTTTATATATAGTAGTTTGTATATGTCAATCCCAGTCTTCCAGTTTATCTCTCCCCGCCCTTTACCCCCTGGTAACCGTAAGTTTGTTTTCTACATCTGTAACTCTATTTCTCTTTTGTAGATAAGTTCATTTATACCCTTTTTTAGATTCCACGTATAAGCGATACTGTATGATATTTGTCTTTCTCTGTCTGACTTACTTCACTCAGTCTGACAATCTCTAGGTCAATCCATGTTTCTGCAGATGGCATTATTTCATTCTTTTTTGTGGCTGAGTAATATTCCACTGTGTATATGTACTACCTCTTCTTTATCCATTCCTCTGTTGATGGACATTTAGGTTGCTTCCATGTCCTGGCTACTGTAAGTAATGCTGCAATGAACATTGGGGTACATATATCTTTTAGAATTATGGTTTTCTCTGGATATATGCCCAGGAGTGGGATTGCTGGATCATATGGTAGCTCTATTTTTAGCTTTTTAAGGAACCTCCATACTGTTCTCCATAGTGGCTGTATCAATTTGCATTCCCACCAACAGTATAGGAGGGTTGCCTTTTCTCCACACCCTCTCCAGCAATTATTGTTTGTAGATTTTTTGATGATGGCCATTCTGACCGGTGTAAGGTGATACCTCATTGTAGTTTTGATTTGCATTTCTCTAATAATTAGTGATGTTGACCATCTTTTCATGTGCTTTTTGGCCATCTGTATGTCTTCTTTGGAGAAATGTCTATTTAGATCTTCCGCCCGTTTTTCAATTGGGTTGTTTTTTTGATATTGAGCTGCATGAGCTGTTTGTATATTTTGGAGATTAATCCCTGGTCTGTTGCTTCATCTGCAAATATTTTCTCCCATTCTGAGGGGAGGTGGCATGCTTTGAATGAAAGTCTAATTTAGCTTTTGAAACTGAACAACTAGCTTATTTTTCCTTCAAAGGCAAACAGGTGTAATAGAAAATGTACTTCAGAGAAAAGTATATCTCTCACTTCAGGGTGTGCTCCCTACGTCTTCAGAGAGTAGGATGGGAATTAGCTTATGGTTTTTGCCTGCTTCTTCCCTTGCAGCAACTAGCACCTTGTTTCAAGCCTTAAAGTTTCTTACTTGGGCACAGCAGTTATGTTTAGAAACCCCAGTCCTGGGTTCTGAGTCTGAGTGGACCTAGATGCTGTTGACCAAGAGGAGGTGAGGAGTTCAGTGCTTCAGGGCCCCCTGTTAGTGAATGATGCTAAGAGCGCAGCCAAGTATCGAGGGCAAATGTCTGGCCTCTTTCTCCTTCTCCGGCCTCACCTTCTCTCTCCAGGCTGGCTCAGAGGCTGGGAAAGGACAGTTTGGTTGGGGTATTTACTCGCCTCTCCTGCTAGCCTCTCCTCAGCAGGTACATGAAGGCACCTGCTCCTATACACTTTTCCCTAAACTACGTTAACTCGTTCAGGGCAAGGAAGATGTTTTCCTGGGGCACATCTTTAATGGTTTGGTTGTGATTCCTCTCCCAGATTCTTTGATTCTCTCTCTAGTGGTAAGATATCCTTTTGCTCATTGGCTAGAAAAACTAAAAAGAATGAAGAATCAGGGGGAAAAAAGCCCATTATCCCTTGGCTAAGTGACAGCTGTATATAGAGTCCCCATCTCTTCTTAAGCTTTTTTTGTTTGTTTTCGTTTTTCCTCTTAAGGATTTTTAACATAGTTAAGTTTTTTTCTTTAAACTAGACGTGAGAACATACTGTATAACCTGCTTTTTTATTTTTATTATATCATAAGTATGTTCTCAAGGCATTAAAAGCTTTTGTAAGTATTTTAATAACTACATATTTCTGTTTTATGCTTTTACTGTGATTTGTTAAACCATTTCTAGTATTGGACATTTAAGCTGTTTCTAATATTTTGTGTCCATAAATCTTTGCCCACGTGAAGTAGTATGCTATCATTTTTGTAAAAGAAGAATATCTGGGGAGGGCAGAGATGGCTAGGGGCAGGGGTAAGAGAGAGATTTTACTGTTTATGTTTTTATATCTTTGGAATTTTGAACCATATGAATGTATTACCTATTCAAAACAAGGATAAAAAATAAAATATCACATATGTGAAAATACATTGTCAATTGTGAAGATGCCAAATGTTAGCTTTTAATTTGAACAGTAAGATTCATTTTGATGTTAAGAAATCTAAAACTCTTTCTTAATCAGCTTTCAGCTGCAACAGACCGAATTTGTTCACTTCAAGAAGAACAGCAACAATTAAGAGAACAAAATGAATTAATTCGTGAGAAAAGCGAAAAAAGCGTAGAGGTGAGAAGTAGGCCTTGCAGCTGGGCGGCATGTTCCTCACTCAGACATGTCCATCAGAGATCTCAAGCTCAAAACGTGCAAAGATGCCTTGTTTGACACCAGAAAATCCTGCCGCAGTGCCCTTCCGTGTCACTCTCAGGCCACCTGGACCACTTGGGGTTTCCCAAGTGCACTGCTCCCTTGCCTCTGGGCCTTTGCGAGTGAAAGTTCCTGTTCTCTCTTCAGCTTCTCTCATGAGCCCGGTCCCCTGTGATGCTGCCTCTGGCACCCATCAGTAGGTCTGGACCCTTCTTCTCCCATGTTTCCATAGCTCTTTGCACCTCCCTCCATTATAGAATCCACTTGCTGTTGTGTAGAATTGCTGGCTTGCAGCTGTCTCACCTGATGACTTGAGAGTAGAGACCATATCTGATTCGTCTCGAAATTCACCCAGTGCTAAAAATGTGCTAGATAAATACTGAATGGGGACCTTTCCCACTCAGAACTAAAACAGACTATTCTGTTTTAAAGAAGATTAAATTGTTTTCTGCACGTACCTTTTCAAAAATCTATTGGCTTGCTCTCATCCTTCATGTTCAAAGATATTTCAAAATACCTTTAAAATTTTAACCTTTCTCTATTATGCTTAAAAAAATAGAAATTATGCTACTGTTTAAAATATATATATATGTTATATTTTTAAATACTTTGTAGTTAGCTTGCTTCTGTAAGCAAACCATTCCTCTGGTGCTCTTGTTTGATCACAGATAACAAAACAGGATACAAAAGTTGAGCTGGAGACTTACAAGCAGACTCGGCAAGGTCTGGATGAAATGTACAATGACGTGTGGAAGCAGCTGAAGGAGGAGAAGAAAGCCCGTTTGGTGAGTTTGCGAGCCTGAGAGTTATCAGAAAGATTCCTCAGTTTGTTCCTTCTACGTCACTTCTGTCAGCACTTTGCACACACATGCTTCAACCTGCTTTTAAAAACAAGTGAGTTTTTATGCAAATAAAGTTTTTAACGTGTGAAAAAAAATACTCATGGAGTATCCCTCATTGCCACCTACCCGCTTTCTGTTGACTTGATGCAGAGCCAGTGTTCACTGTAAAATGAGGAAAGGGGAAAAACTTAATCTAGTTAACGCTCCAGACAGACTTGTCTACATCTCCCTAACCTATTCTGACCTTCCATTTGTATTTTCAGCACTGCCCAAGATACAACATCAGTTAAGTTCATTTCTGTGATCTACTTTAATAATATTTTCCTTATTAATATCCTTTTCAGGAACTAGAAAAAGAACTGGAGCTACAAATTGGAATGAAAACCGAAATGGAAATCGCAATGAAGTTACTAGAAAAGGACACGCACGAGAAGCAGGACACTCTAGTTGCCCTTCGCCAGCAGCTGGAGGAAGTCAAAGCAATTAACTTACAGATGTTTCACAAAGTTCAGGTGGGACTTGGCTTTATGTCCACATCACAACCCGGTTTCCTGCTGCTTGTCTACAATGGTAGAGCTTGTCACGTGCTGCCTTTCCAGTCTTGGGTCATTCTTCCTGCAGAAGGAGAGAATAGACACATCTGTGAGGGCCTAGTATTTGCAGACCTGGTCCTAGGCCATCTTACATGTTATTGCATTTATTTTATTTGTTTATTTATTGATTTTTAATTTTTTTTTTTTTTGGCTGTGTTGGGTCTCCGTTTCTGTGCGAGGGCTTTCTCTAGTTGTGGCAAGCGGGGGCCACTCTTCATCGCAGTGCGTGAGCCTCTCACTATCACGGCCTCTCTTGTTGCCGAGCACAGGCTCCAGACGCGCAGGCTCAGTAATTGTGGCTCACGGGCCCAGCTGCTCCACGGCATGTGGGATCCTCCCAGACCAGGGCCGGAACCCGCGTCCCCTGCACTGGCAGGCAGACTCCCAACCACTGCGCCACCAGGGAAGCCCCGCATTTATTTTATTTGAGTCTCCCGGCAATCCCTGACAAAAGTTTATAAAATGGGGGAAAATACAAGTGACAAGGCAAAATCAAATGGCTAAGTCACATGTCCCTGGTGGCACAGCTAATAAATAGAGCTGAAAACTGAACTGTGTCTCTTGAATCTAAACCTGAACTTTGCCTGTCATACGTTCACTGTCCCCTTGCTGTCTGTTTCTGTCTACTTCAGGTACTAATTGTTTGCCCCAAGAAATGGAGAAGTGGATTAAGGATATTAGTTAGTATTGCCTTTTCAAGCTTTGCCAATAAATTAATCTTGCTGAGTCTCCAAGATCACCTCCCTCGTCATTTCAGAGTGGTCAAGGGGAGCTAGCCCAGAAAGAACCGGTCACGCCAGAGTTTGAAAGACAGCATCTAAACACTGCAACACTTTCTTGCCCAGAAGCTACCCAGAAGGATTCCATTCTGTGTCCTCAAAACTTTTCCTTTTTTGAAGTTCTCTTTCCTATTTTATTGCCGAAACAGTCCCACTTCCTTTTGCATAGAGTGGTTTCAGTCTTACTAGTAGTAACATCTATGTCAAAGATAATGTGAGAGCAGACGGTACAAATAAACTGTGCTATTTTGTCCATCTTTTTTTAAATTATTACAAAATTAATGTTTTTGTAATTGCAACAATGAAAATTGAAGCAAAAAGAGAAAAGGAAGAAAATAGTTTTACCCTCCCAACAAATTATCTGTTTTAATTTTTTCATGTTTTCTTCTGGTTTTGGTTGGCATATAGACATACTGTTAATACACGTTAGGGGAAACTAAACTACTGTAATAGCTTAAAGCATTTCAGACCAGCGGTTTTTCTCCCCACAGTCATTCAGGGATTCAGACTAATGGCAGCTCCAGCTCTCAAAGCCACTTGAGTTGTCACCATTCTTGGCAGCAGAAGTGGGGAGAAGAGCAAAAGTCCAGAGCCGGGGATTTGTCCTCAAACAGTGAGACAGCAGTTGCACCCACCATTTCTTCCGATCACATAGGAAAGGGCTAGTCAGCATGGCCAGGCCTGGCTGCAAGGGGAGCCTGGGGCTGTTGTTTCTGGGCTGCAGGCCAGGTGAAGGGGAAAGTAGGTGTGGGTAGATGTAGCTGTCACTACCAGTCGACCCCACTGAGCTACCGGCAAGCCCTGCTTCCTCCGAGTCCACAACCCTGGGCGATGAGCAGCAGTCTCCTTCAAGCCCACAGGGCCTGTGTTCCAACTAGAAGACTATCTGTCAGTCACGTTAGCCTGTCCTGCCCAGGGCGAACTGGTAGAGCAGAAACAGGATAACCACGATGAAATGCCTATTGGGAAAGAGGAAACAAGGGACACACCTGGCAGTCCCTGGCCCTTGGTGGTCATTGCATCCTCTGGGCAGGAACCGTGAAGGCTGCCCGGGGTACCGAGGACTCCATTTCTTAGCATGTCTGGCTACCGCTTCTGCCTTCCAGAGAGCATGTCCGCTGACCTCCGTGGCCCCTGAGGCCACCATCTTCGATGGCTCATGGGAAGTGGGTTCTCGTGGAGTGGGCTACACAGCTTTGACGGCCAGCTTCTTGCCAGTGTCGGTCTGCTGGCCTGGAGGTTGTATAAGGGATCCAACAGTCAGATATGTTTCAGGCCAGACTGGTGGTCTCTTGGACAGTCCAGTTCCCTCTGTCACAGCCTCTGGTCTGCTTGCAACCACTTGATCCACGTGTCAGTGACCGTAGTTATGAGTAAACACAGTTCCCACACCTGCTCCGTTTCTTTGCTCTGTCAGTCTTTCTCATGTTAGTGGCCAGTCATCTGGAACAACAGCCTGAGGCATGAGGAAAGCAGCCTACTCTGATCTTCGCTGCAGGATGTCACAGGGCCATCTGGCTCACTCTTCAGTCCTCTCTCTTCCTTCTGAGTCCAGAAGCAGTTGACTTTTCTAACCTGTGAGGCCCCTACCTTTGGCCTCTGTATCCCTGTCCATCTCTCCCTGCAAACCCCTTGCTTATAGCACCTGTTCACATGGCAAGCCCCACTGCACATCCTAGCATTCTGGGGCCCTGGCACAGTTGCGTGGATTCCATCTTCCAAGTTTGGGCAAGCGACAGTTTGACTAAATGTTTGCCATAACTAACGAGGGTCACAACATCTGCTTTGACAGTGCCAAACCCCTGGCTGCTGAGTCAGCACAGCATACGTTGGGTTACCTGGGGAAGCAGCACCCCCAAGTCCGGCTCTGGTGCTGCTGGAATTCTGGCTTCATACCCTTTTCTCCCTCTGAGCTTCAGATGCAGAAGGTTGAGTCAGTCATATCCCTCCGTTTGGGGCACTATAATAAGACACCCCTCCTGTTTTCTTATTTCCTTTTATCCCCCACCCCTACTCCCATCCTCTTTCCTCTAGGCCAACATTCTAAAGTGTTTATCTTTTTATTTATATTTGTCATTCTAAAACATGTTGTATCATTTTGAGGACATGAATTTTAATTTACCTAAGTGGTATTGTGCTGTGGATCTCATTCTATTCCTTACTTTTTCTCCCTCAGTGCTACATTCATCCGCATGTATATCTGCTGTTGGCTTCTTAGTGCAGTTTAGCTTCCCAGCGTTTGTACCCACTGTGTTTTCTTGCCCATTCCCCCGGTGACGGACAAACAGTTTTCCTCCACTGCGCTAGCACAAGCAACACCTTGGCAGCTAGTGTACCCATCTCCCTCTGAAATCTCTCTGGCAGACATAATTGTAGTGTCCTCCCAGCCAGACACTTCCTTTCTTCCTTTGTGTCCTCGGTTTGCATAAGCCCAGCCACACTGCTTTCCAGAAGGGCTGCACCAACACACGCTCCCTCCAGCTGTGTCCTGTGGTGCCTGTATTGGGAGGGTACAGTTGATTTAATGTTCATTTCTCAGTCTAGTGAGCTTGAGCATCACTTCATGTTGGTTAGCCATTTATGTTTCTTCTTTGTGGCTTGCCTATTCATATTTTTTGTCCTTTTTTCTTTTGGGTTTCCTATGTTTTCCTTGTTGATTAGTAGTAATTCCATGTATGGTCTAAATATTAGTCCTTTACTGGTTTACAGATTGTAAATATCTTCTCCTAGTCTGTCCTCTACTGTCCTTAAGTCCCTTTTTTTTTTTTTTTTTAATTAATTTATTTATTTATATATATTTTGGCTGTGTTGGGTCTTCGTTTCTGTGCGAGGGCTTTCTCTAGCTGCGGCAAGTGGGGGCCACTCTTCATCGCGGTACGCGGGCCTCTCACTGTCGTGGCCTCTCTTGTTGCGGAGCACAGGCTCCAGACGCGCAGGCTCAGTAGTTGTGGCTCACGGGCCTAGTCGCTCCGCGGCATGTGGGATCTTCCCAGACCAGGGCTCGAACCCGTGTCCCCTGCATTGGCAGGCAGATTCTCAACCACTGCACCACCAGGGAAGCCCAGTCCCTATTTTTGATGTAGTCTAATGTGTTGATTTTTCACATATGGTTTGCAGTTTGGGGGTTTTGTTTTAGAACTCTTTCTCATGCCTAGATGTCAAAGATATTCCACACTAGTTGTCTAAACCTTTCACATTTAGGTTTTTAATGTATCTAGAGTTAACCTTTGTATATGGCCTTACCTAGGGATCCAGTTTTCTTTTTCTCCATATAGTAAGCTGCTTAAAAGCTAATCATACTTTTCTCGTTGGTATGTTGTGCCACCTTTATCATATATCAAGTTCCTATGTAAATGTAACTATCTCTTAGGTCTCTATTCTGCTTGATGGTTTATTTGTCTGTTTTAATTGCCATAGCTTTGTAGTATGTTTTACTGTCTGGTTGGTTCTGTTAGTTTGCTAGGGCTACTGCAACAAAGTACCACAAACTGAGTGGCTTTACAAAAATTTGCCGTCTCACAGTACTGGAGGCCAGAAGTTTCAGAGTAAGGTGTTGGCAGGAGAGGTTTCCTCTGAGGGCTGTGAGGAAGTCAGTCCCATCCGTCTCTCCTAGCTTCTGGTGGTTGCTGGCAATATTTGGGGTTCCTTCACTTGGAGAAGTTATCACCTCCATCTCTGCCCTCATCTTCACACAGCTTTCTCCCTGTGTGTGCATGCCTGTGCCCACATTTCCCCTTTGTATAAGGACACCAGTCATATTGGATTAGGAGCCCACCGTACTCCAGTGTGACCTCATCTTAACTAATTATGTCTGCGGTGAGTGACCCTTTTTCCAAATAAGATCCTGGGTGGTACTGGGGGTTAGGACTTCAACATAATGGATTTGGGAGGGACACACTCGACCCATAACATAGGTCAAGACTGCCCACTTTTCCCCCTTTTTTCCCTCTTCTTTTTTTGTTTGACTTATCTATTTGTAAACATTTATCCTTTTTTTTCTTTTCTTTTTTAATTGAAGTATAATTAATTTACAGTGTTGTGTTAGTTTCAGGTGTACAGCAAGGTGATTCTTTTTCAGATTCTTTTCTATTATAGGTTATTACAAAATACTGAATATAGTTCCCTGTGCTATACAGTAGGTCCTTATTTATCTATTTTATATACAGTGGTGTGTATCTGTTAATCCCAAATTTCTAATTTATCCCTCCTCACCCCTTTCCCCTTTGGTAACCATAAGTTTCTTTTCTAAGTCTGTGAGTCTGTTTCTGTGTTGTAAATAAGTTCATTTGTATCATTTTTTTAGATTTCTATGTGTGATATATGATATTTGTCTTTGTCTGTCTAACTTCACTTTAGTATGATGATCTCTAGGTCCATCCATATTGCTGCAAATGGCATTATTCCCTTCTTTCTTATGGCTGAATAATATTCCAATGTATATATATACCATATCTTCTTTATCCATTCATCTATTTTTTTTTTATTTTTATTTTTGGCCGCATTAGGTCTTTGTTGCTGTGCATGGGCTTTCTCTGGTTGCAGCGAGTGGGGGCTACTCTTCGTTGCAGTGCACAGGCTTCCCATTGCAGTGGCTTCTCTTGTTGCGGAGCACGCGCTGTAGGCACGCGGGCTTCAGTAGTTGTGGCGCACGAGCTCTAGAGTGCAAGCTCAGTAGTTGTGGCGAATGGACTTAGTTGCTCCGCGGCATGTGGGATCTTCCCGGACCAGGGCTTGAACCCTTGTCCCCTGCATTGACAGGCGGATTCTTAACCACTGCGCCACCAGGGAAGCCCCTATCCATTCATCTGTTGATGGACATTTAGGTTGCTTCCATGTCTCAGTTATTGTAAATAGTATTGCTGTGAACATTGAGGTGCATGTATCTTTTTGAATTAGAGCTTTCGTCTTTGCGGATATATGCCCAGGAGTGGGACTGCTGGATCATATGGTAACTCCATTTTTAGTTTTTTAAGGAGCCACCATACTGTCTTCCACAGTGGCTGCACCAATTTACATTCCCACCAACAGTGTAGGATTTATTATTTGCAGACTTTTTGATGATTACCATTCTGACTGGTGTGAGGTGATACTTCATTGTAGTTTTTATTTGCATTTCTCTAATAATTAGCCAAGTTGAGCATCTTTTCATGTGCCTATTGGCCATCTGTATGTTTTCTTTGGAGAAATGTCTATTTAGGTCTTCTGCCCATTTTTTGATTGGGTTGTTTGGGTTTTTTGATATTGAGCTGTATAAGCTGTTTGTATATTTTCAAAATTAATCCCTTGTCAGTCACATCATTTGCAAATGTTTTCTCCCATTCCATAGGTTATCTTTTCATTTTGTTTATGGTTTCCTTTGCTGTGCAAAAGCTTATAAGTTTAATTAGGTCCCATTTGTTTATTTTTGCTTTTGTTTCCATTACTCTAGGAGACAGATCAAAAAAAATATTGCTCTGATTTATGTCAAAGAGTGCTCTGCCTATGTTTTCCTCTAGGAGTCTTATAGTATCCAGTATTACATTTAGGTCTTTAATCCATTTCAAGTTTATTTTTGTATATGGTGTTAGAAAATGTTCTAATTTCATTCTTTTACATGTAGCTGTGCACTTTTCCCAGCACCACTTACTGAAGAGACTGTCTTTTCTCCATTGTATATTCTTGCCTCCTTTGCTGTAGATTAATTGACCATAAGTGCGTGGGTTTATTTCTGGGCTTTCTATCCTGTTCCATTGATCTATGTGCTGTTTTTGTGCCAGTATCATGCTGTTTTGGTTACTGTAGCTTTGTAGTACAGTCTGATTCTTGACAAAAATTTTAGAATGAGGTATAAATTTCCTTTTTAAAAAATCCAGCTGAATTTCTTAAATGGGAATTGCATTGAATTTATAGATTACTCTTTTTTTGTCCTTTTTATTCCATAAGAGTTGCATTTTCTCTAGGTGAACTTCTCAATTCTGTCTAGTTCTTGTCGCTAGTGTGATGGGTGCCTTATTTTGGCTGCATCCCCTAGTGAGGTCTTGCTGATGTAGAGAAGTGCTTTTGTGCTTTATAGGTTGATCTTGTGTTTGACAGCCTTGCTCACCACCTAGTTCTAATAGTTTGTCTATTAATACTGTTGGTTTTAGATGTAATTGATTGATCATATCATAGGCAAATAAAGACAGTTTAATTTCTTCACTCTCAGGTTTTGTACTCCTCATTCTTTTTTGTTTCTTTTAGCATTGGCCAGGACCTCCATGACTACATTAAACAGTAGTAGGAATAGTAAGCAGACTTGTGGTCCTGATCTTAAAAGTAATGCATGTAAAAACTTCTCCATCAAGAATAATGCTTACTAGATGGTTGATGTATAATCTTTACTTAGTTAAGGAAGTTCTTTTCTATTTCTTGTTTGCTCAGATGTTTTCTCATAAATAAATATTGAATCTTATTAAATGTTTTGGGCTTTTTTGCATTTTATCTGTTGTGATAGTCCTGTTCTTTTTCTCCCTTATTTATGTGGCAATTTATACATTTACGTTCCTGGATTCCTGCTTGATTGTGATATATTTAAATATACTCTTAACTCAGTTAGCTAATATGTTATATGTAATCTGTGTGTTTATATATGAGACAGACCTCTTTCTTTCCTTTTACTAGCCTTATTTGGCTTCAGAATCATGGTTGGACTGGTACTATAAAATAAGATTTCCTGTTCTCTTTCTCTGAAATAACGCTTATAAGATAGAAAGTGTCTATTCTCCAAAAGTTTTGAGAACCCACCCATGTTGTAGGATTCATCTGGGCTGGGCCTTTTGGGCAGGGAGACTATGACTACCATTTCTATTTATTGAATGTTTACTGGCTTATTCATATTTTCCATTTCTTCTCAGACCAATTTTAGTATATTTTTATATTTTTTTCCAAAATATATCTTATTTGTTTAGGTTTTCAAATGTTTTAGTTCATAGTTGTTTATAACATTCTTTTGCAGAATTTTTAAATCTCTTTTATTCAGCATTTTCTTTTTGCATTTTCTGTCTTCCTTATCTGGTCTTGCCAGAGGTGTGTCTGTTCTCATAATCTTTTCAGAGAACCAGCTTTTTTTCTAATATTCTTTATTGTGTATTGTTATTATTTCTTTTTCATTGATTTCTACTCTCACTTTTATTATTTTCTTTCTTATTTCTTTGGGTTTGCTCTGTGGCTCATTTTCAACTTCTGAAATGCATGCTTAGCTCATCTGTTTTATCTTTTTTAATTTCATTAAACATTTTATTTAAAGTTTAAAATTACCTGCAATTACTGCTTTAGCTATGGCCCTCAAATTTCGACAGAAGTATTTCACCTAAAAAGCATGTTTTTCACATTTGTCATCTCTGAAATCAAGATGCATCTTATAGTCAATGGCATGACATGTTTCAAGTAGCAGTTTTTTCCTTCATAGTGGTATATAAAATTAGGGTGCATCTTCAATATAGTAAAATATTGCAGAGCGTTTTCATTGTCTTTCACCTCTAAGTATTTCATAATCTCTCTTCTGGTTTTTTTTTTTTCTTTTTTTTTTTTACCTCAATAGTTTTTAGTAATATGCTATTCCATTTCCAGATATGAGGTGTTTAGCTATTCTTTTGTTGCTTATGTCTAGTTTTATTACTTTAAAGCCAGACACTACAGTCTATATATTCTTAAGAATTTATCAGGACTTCTTTCTGTCTTCAGCCTTTCTGTATCCTTGTATTTTAAGAGTGTCTCTTGTAGGCACACAGAAACATGTTGCTCTTTTGCTGCCTCCTAGTCACTCAGCATCTGCCATGGTTAAAAGCCTGGACTCAGAAAGTCACATGGTTGTGAGTAAGAACCCAGCTGCACCATATTTGTGCTCTAACCTTTTCCCAGGTGCTTTCTATTTCTGAGCCTCCCTCTCTTGCTCAGAGAAGTGGAGGCTAACAACGCCCACCATGAGAACTCTGCAAGAGTCAGGTGAACACATGGATGTGCCTGACACATGAGAAGACTCAGTAACATTGAGTCAGATCTGACTCTGAAGTTCCTTTTCAAAAAGGGGCATGGACTGTTCAAACAGAGGGCTTCAGTATCTCCCTCTCTGCCTTTTTTTTTTTCTTTTTTTCTTTTTTTGGCCCGGTGGCTTGCAGAATCTTAATTCCCCAACCAGGGGTTGAACCTGCACCACAGCAGTGAAAACACCGAGTCCTAACCACTGGAACTCCAGGAAATTCCCCATTTGCCTTTCTTTATGTTGATGACGTGGGAGCCTTGGCTCAGTTTGTCTTCCAGGGCTCTGGGGGAAGAGCAGCAATTAATGAAACGCTCTTGAACGTGTTATAAAAACAGTACAAGAATAGTTGAACCCACTTGTAATCCAGAGCAGGCAGGGGGGTGAGGGAGAAGCAGAAAATGACCCTCTTTCCTTGCTTTTATAGAATGCGGAGAGCAGTTTACAACAGAAGAATGAAGCCATCACATCTTTTGAAGAAAAAACCAATCAAGTTATGTCCAGCATGAAACAAATGGAAGAAAGGTAAACACTTCCCCCTGGCAGATATTCCCTAGAAGGTGCTGTGCATTATCTGGGCCTGGGGACTTACTCAGAGTCTCTCAAAAGTACAGACAAGTTAGGATGACTGTCCTTCAGGTCTGTAGTCTTGCCCAGCAAGGGGACTGGATTCTCCAGCCTTGCCTAAGCATGTATTCATTTAATCAACCTTAGGGCTACATCACATTGTCCTCTCAGGGGGTCAGAACTATCCAGTGAGCTCAAATTTAAATATCAGGTCAGGACTTCCCTGGTGGTGCAGTGGTTAAGAATCCACCTGCCAATGCAGGGGACACAGGTTCAAGCCCTGGCCCAGGAAGATCCCACATGCCGTGGAGCAACTAAGCCCATGCGCCACAACTACTGAGCCTGCACTCTAGAGCCCGCGAGCCACAACTACTGAGCCTGCGCCCCTAGAGCCTGTGCTCCACAACAAGAGTAGCCACAACAATGAGAAGCCCGCACACCGCAACAGAGAGTAGCCCCTGCTCGCCACAACTAGAGAAAGCCTGTGCACAGCAACGAAGACCAAACGCAGCCAAAAGAATAAATAAATAAATAAATTTTTAAAAATAAATAAATACATTTAAATAAATAAATACATTTAAATAAATAAACAAATATCAGGTCAGAGACTTCCCTGGTGGTCCAGTGGTTAAGACTCTGTGCTTCCACTGCAGTGGGCACGGGTTCAATCCCTGGTTGAAGAAGTAAGATCCCACATGCCGCACCAAAAAATAAAAATTTTAAAAATAAATAAGTAAATGTCAGGTCAGTAGGGGATCAGAATAGGGTCAAAAAATAGACTCACACAAATACAGGTGGCTGATTTTTTTACAAAAGTGCAAAGGTAGTTCAATGGAGAAAGGATAATCTTTTCAATGAATGATATTGGAACAATTGGATATCCATACACCAAAAAATGAACCTCAATTTAGACCTCACACCTTTATACAAAAGTTAACTCAAAATGGATCATAAATCTACATGTAAAACTTAAAACTATAAACTTTTAGAAGAAAAAATAGGAGAAAATCTTTGTGGCCTTGGGTTAGACAGAGAGCTCTTAGACGTGACATAAAAGCACGATCCATAAGAGAAAACTTGATAAATTGGACTTTATCAAAATTTAAAACTTTGTTCTGTGGAAGACACACTTGAGAGAATAAAAAGACAAGTTATAGATTTGGAGAAAATTTGCAAATCACATATCTGACAAAGGACTTATATCCAGAATATATAAAGAACTCTCAGAACTCAACGAACAATCCAATCTAAAATGGACAAAGGACTTCCCTGGTGGTCCAGTGGGTAAGACTCCACGCTCCCAATGCAGGGGGCCTGGTTTCAATCCAGGGATCGCACTGGGGATCCAGGGATCGATTGGTCAACTAGATCCCACATGCATGCCGCAACTAAGAAGGCTGCATGCCACAACTATGAGCCTGCATGCCGCAGCTAAAAGATCCCGCATTCCACAACTAAGATTCAGTGCAGCCTTAAATAAATAAATAAATACATTTTTTAAATGGACAAAAGACTTAAACAGACCCTTCACCAAACAGGACATATGGATGGCAAATAAGCACATGAAAGGATTGTCAAGGTAGCAGGATACAAGATTAATATACAGAAATATGTTGTATTTCTTTACCCTAACAATGAAATGTCAGAAAGAGAAAGTAAAAAAAAAAAAAAAAAAAAAAAATGCTGTTGAAAATTGCATCAAAAAAAAAAAACAAAATACCTAGGAATAAACCTAACCAAGGAGGTGAAAGACTTATATGCAGAGAACTACAAAACATTGATAAAAGAAATCGAAAATCGAAGATGATTCAAAGAAATGTAAAGATATCCTGTGCTCTTGGACTGGAAGAATTAATATAGTTAAAATGATCGTACTACCCAAAGCAATCTACAGATTTAATGTGATCACTATCAAATTACCCATGACATTTTTCACAAAACTACAACATATAATCCTAAAATTTATGTGGAACCACAAAAGACCCTGAATTGCCAAAGCAATCCTGAGGAAAAAGAACAAAGCTGGAGGCATAACCCTTCCAGACTTCAAACGATACTACAAAGCTATAGTAGTCAAAACAGCATGGTATTGGCACAAAAACAGACATATGGATCATTGGAATAGAGAGCCCAGAAATAAATCCACACACCTACATCAATTAATCTTTGACAGAGGAGGCAAGGATATACAATGGAGAAAACACAGTCTCTTCAGCAAGTGGTGTTGGGAAAGCTGGACAGCCTCATGTAAATCATTGAAGTTAGAACACTCCCTCACATCATACACAGAAATAAACTCGAAATGGCTTAAAGACTTAAATATAAGACATGACACCATAAAACTCTTAGAAGAGAACATAGGCAAAACATTCTCTGACATAAATTGTAGCAATGGTTTCTTAGGTCAGTCTCCTAAGGCAAAAGAAATAAAAGCAAAAGTAAACAAATGGGACCTAATCAAACTTACAAACTTTTGCACACCAAAGGAAACCATAAACAAAATGAAAAGACAACCTACAGACTGGGAGAAAATATTTGCAAAATGATGCAACTGACAAGGGCTTAATTTCCAAAACATACAAACACCTCAAATGACTCAATAACAGAGAAGCAACACAATCAAAAAATTGGCAGAAGGGACTTCCCTGGTGGCTCAGTGGTTAAGAATCTGCCTGCCAATATAAGGGACACGGGTTCGATCCCTGGTCCGGGAAGATCCCACATGCTGCAGAGCAGCTAAGCCCGTGCACCACAACTGCTGAGCCTGCTCTCTAGAGCCTGGCAGCCACAACTGCTGAGCCCGTGTGCCACAACTACTGAAGCCCACGCACCTAGAGCCCATGCTCTGCAACAAGAGAAGCTACCACGATGAGAAGCCCGCACACCACAACAAAGAGTAGCCCCCACTCACCGCAACTAGAGAAAGCCCGTGTGAAGCAACAAAGACCCAACGCAGCCATAAATAAATAAATACAATACAATACAATACCAAAAAAAAAAAATGGGCAGAAGACCTAAGTAAGCATGTCTCCAAAGAAGACATACAGTTGGCCAATAGGCACATGAAAAGATGCTCAACATGGCTAATTATTAGAGAAATGCAAATCGAAACTACAATGAAGTATTACCTCACACCGGTCAGAACGGCCATCATCAAAAGTCTACAAATAAATGCAGGAGCGGGTGTGAAGAAAAGAGAACCCTTGTACACTGTTGGTGGGAATATAAATTGGTGCAGCCACTATGGAAAACAATATGGTGGTTCCTTAAAAAACTAAAAATAGAGTTGCCATATGATCCAGCAGTCCCACTTCTGGGCATATATCCAGAAAAGATGAAAGCTCTAATTTCAAAAGATATGTGCACCCCAATGTTGATAGCAATACTACTATTTACAATAGCCGAGACATGGAAGCAACCTAAATGTCCATCAGTAGACGAATGGATAAAGAAGATGTGAGATACATATATACACACACACACACACACACACACACACACACACACACACACACACACACTGGAATATTACTCAGCAATAAAAAAGAATGAAATAATGCCATTTGCAGCAACATGGATGAACCTAGAGATTATCATACTAAGTGTGCGTGAGTCAGGAAAAGAAAGACAAATACATGATATCACTTACATGTGGAATCTAAAAATGATACAAATGAACTTATTTACAGCACAGAAACAGACTCACAGATTTAGAAAACAAACTTATGGTTACCAAAGGGGAAGGGGAGGAGGGATAAATTGGGAGTACGGAATTAACAGAGATACGCCACTATATATAAACTAGATAAACAACAGAGATTTACTGTGTAGCACAGGGAACTATACTCAATATCTTGTAATAACCTATAAGGGAAAAGAATTGGAAAAAAAAGAATATAGATGTATACATATATATGTATGGTATAACCAAATTACTGTACACCTGAAACTAACACAATATTGTAAATCAACAATACTTCAGTTAAAAAAAAAAAAAAAAAGATGTTCAGCATCATTAGCCATTAGGGAAGTGCATGTTAAAATCACAATGAGATGCCACTGCACACCTATTAGAACAGCTATTTTTTTTTTTTTTTTTTTTTTTATGGCTGTGTTGGGTCTTCGTTTCTGTGCAAGGGCTTTCTCTAGTTGCAGCAAGTGGGGGCCACTCTTAATCGCGGCGCGCAGGCCTCTCATTATCGCGGCCTCTTTTGTTGCGGAGCACAGGCTCCAGACGCGCAGGCTCAGTAATTGTGGCTCACGGGCCTAGTTGCTCCGCGGCATGTGGAATCTTCCCAGACCAGGGCTCGAACCCGTGTCCCCTGCATTGGCAGGCAGATTCTCAACCACTGCGCCACCAGGGAAGCCCGAGAACAGCTACATATTTTTTTAATGACAGTACCAGGTGCTGGAGAGGCTACAAAGCAACTGGAACACTCATACATTACCAGTGGGAATGCAGAATGGTACAACCACTTTGGAGAACAGTTTCTTAAAAAGCCAAACATACTCTTACCATATGATCCAATAATCCCACTCCTGGCTGTTTGCCCAAAAGAAATAAAAACTCATGTTCACACAAAAACCTGTACACAAATGCTTATAGCAGCTCTGTTCATAATTGCCAAAAACTAAAAGCAGCTCAGATATCTTTCATCAAATGAATGGATAAACTGGTACATCTATGCAATGAAATTCTACTCAGCCATAAAAAGGAATGACCACTGATACACACAAAAACTTGATTGATCGCAAAGATATGCTGAAAGAAGCCAGTCTCAAAAGGTTATATGAAGTATAATTTCATGTGTATGACATTAGGGGTGGAGAGAAGGTGTGACTCAGAGGAGCAGTGCCAAGGTGTTTTGTGGGGTGATGGAACTCTTCTGTATCACCTGGTAGAATGGATTGTGGTAATGGTTACATGAATTTATGCCTGTGCTAAAAAAACTCCAGGAGCTATTCACAAAAAGGAGTCAATTTCACCACATATTAATTTTTAAATGTAAAAGAAAGCCGGCAAGAATATGCAAAAATTATATGGTAAATGTGAGGATTGATCCTTTCCTTACAAAGATTTGGTTCATTTGGTCTAGGTTACAGCACTCAGAGAGGGCAAGGCAGGGGGCCGAGGAGCGGAGCCACAAGCTGCAGCAGGAGCTCGGCGGGAGGAGCAGCGCTTTGCAGCAGCAGCTCTCCCAGCTGCACGAGCAGTGGTAGGAGCCCTGGCGGCAGCAGGTGGCCGAGCGGTGCGGGAAGGACTGGGAAGGCCATCTCCCAACTGGGGCAGACAGTGTCCCAGTGTCCACTTCAGAGGTGGCCCCTGCAAGGCTAGGATTCAGATGAGAGAAGAGATGTCTATGCCCTGTTTCACGAATGAGAAAAACGATTGCAGGGGGTTCAGTATAGTCCCCAGGGCTACTCAGCTGGTGAGAAGGGCATCAGGATTTAGCTGCGGTTCACTTCCTACCCCTCTGTAGCTTTCTCTTTGCCCCCAACCCCCCAGTATCCTCCATTGTCAGCTGGCTCTGGGTTGGAAAAAGCAGGATAAATGTTGCAGAATAAATGTCTCTTTTCCTCAGGTCTCCATCTCAGTAGAGGGTTCTGTGTGTGTGACCCCAAGTGTTAGAGCTCTTTTCCTCCCTCTCCCTTCGCCTAACTGTCAAGTGTGTGCCTGTGCCTGCTTTCCATGACATGTTCCTGGTCTTTCCTGTGGAGGTGCAGATGGCCCTGCGGGAGAGGGAGCCTTATTTCCATGCTTCGTTGAAAGGTCTAGATGCTCACGTGGCAATTCAGATTCCTGTGAACCCCCCATTTCTTGAGTGGTGACCTGGGTTGTGGATTGTGGACCTCCATGAAAACCTCTCATTGAGACTAACTCAAGTTCATTTTGCGAAAACAGCTCAAGTCTAGAGAAAGAGCTGAAATCAGAAAAAGAGCAAAGACAGGCTCTTCAGCGAGAATTACAGCATGAGAAAGACACTTCCTCTCTACTCCGAGCAGAGCTACAGCAAGTAGAAGGATTAAAAAAGGTAAGGCAGACTGTCTTGGGGAGAAAAAGAGCCTCTGGCATCTCCAGAAACTCCTGCTCAGGAGCCTCCCGTTGGGCAAGTGAGCCACACGCACGACTCGTGAATCCGCAGCTGCAGGGCCAGTCCCCGCTGTGCGCCAGCCGGCTCCGGGCCTGGGACACTGTTCCCACATCTGCTCTAGGAGGAAAAGGCAAAGACGCATCATAATCCAGTGAGCAAACCAGAGAGACTCGGTAACGAGGACAGTGAAGAGAGTAAAACAGGAAAATGTCCCCACACTGGCGTGGCGGGTGGCCTGGGAAGAGAGTGACAGTTAAGCAGACAATTGAATGCTGAACAAGGGCCAGCCATGCAGAGCCACCAGGAAGTGTGAGGGTCTGTCGCAGCAAAGGAGCAGAAAGAAGGGCTGTGTGGCTGAGGTGTGATAGCAGAGGAAGGAGGGCTTGAACGGAGGCCTCAGGCGGCCTTCCTGCACCACACCTTCCCTGGAGGAGGATCCCTGCAGCGGGGGCAGTTCCCAGACCTAGATTTTGTCTTGTTGAGCACGGTAATGGGTACCGCCGCAATCTGAGAGAAAGGCCCTTTGATTTCCATTGGAAAGTACCTAGAGCCCCTCATGGGAGAGCCTGCTAGGCCCAGTGTGGGGATTGCTAGGGAGGGGAGAGCTTCCTCAAGAGCCACTCCAGCTCAGAGGTGGGAGGAGAGGACTTCTAGAAAGCTCTGCTGCATGATGGAACATGCCCCCTTTACTTCAGAATACTTTGATCTAAGATTTGAATTACACACACCCCTGCAAAAGAAACAAAATAATGTGTCTAACATCACTGGGAAGCCTCAGCATGCCCTTGTGAGCCTGTGTTAATAGGCTCTGGAGCACAGGGCCCAGGAGCGGCTAAGGGGGAACGGCCACCACTCAGGCCTAAGCCCTGCTGCTGCCCTGGGGTCAGCCCTGAAAACCCAAGTTACTTTTCTGGGTCTTCGTCTCTGCCCTTGCCAGCCTGTGTCCTCAAGGCGTGCTGGCCCCAGATTACAAATAGTCATCAGCATCATCCCCAGCGAGTTTCACTCCATGGCTCGGGGCCCCCGGAAGGGCTCGCCACTCTCGGGGCCATGAAAGAGATCCCAGATCTTGGCCTTCATCAGCCTTGCTCATTCATTCTCAGGAAGTTTTGACCAGCCCTTTCCGAAAAACAGTTTATTCCTAAACTAGCTTGCCCTGATGCAAATCTGTCTTTTCATAGAAACTCAGATAGACAAAGCCTTTTTTGCACTGTGAGGGTCTGTTTTGAACGTTTCTCGCCCCATGTCACTGTGTGCACTGCAGAGCCACTCCTGAAGCGCTCACCTTCCAGTTGCCCATTCTGGTGAAACATGAGGGAACCCATGAAATAACCCTGTCTTGAAGAAGGTTAATACAACAAAACTGTTTCTTGCTCTTGAAAAACATTGCAGGGACTTCCCTGGCGGTCCAGTGATTAAGACTTGGCGCTTCCACTGCAGGGGGCACAGGTTCGATCCCTGATCAGGGAACGAAGATCCTGCATGCCTTGTGGCGTGGCCAAAAAAAAAAAAAAAAACACAACAGAAAAAAAAAACGAAAAACATTGCAACCTGCTTGTCACTATTATTACTAAACCTTAAAAAAAAAAAAAAAAACGACTTTCAAGTCTGTGTCAAGCACCTGGTTTGTTCATTTTAGGAGCTGCGGGAGCTCCAGGATGAGAAGACAGAGTTACAGAAGGTTTGTGACGAGCAGGAACAAGCCCTCCAGGAAATGGGTCTGCACCTCAGCCAGTAAGAACCCCACTCCCTTTGTCTGCCGCCTCCATTAGGGCCACTAGGCCTCCCTCCCCCTGGAGAGTCACACCAGCCTGCCCACTGCATCACTCAAGCCCCAAACCTGTGTCCTCTTGTTAGAGGAGGGAAGACCAGTCGGGGAGGCCTGCCAGCTATTCAAGGGTGACCCCCACCACCAAACCCAGGAAGTCAGGCCCCAGGGACGCAGCACCGGTTTGGGTTAATTAATTCATCAAGAATATCCTTTGCTAGTGACTGGAACCCTCATGTTCACAAACTTAGTATCTGTGTCCCAAGGGAACAAGACGGGTGATGAGAGGGTTGTGTGTTTGGCTCCAGAGGGAGGACTATGGCTTGAGAATGTAAGCCTGCCACAGTGCAAGTATGGTGACCGCTGAACCTCTCTTGAGACTGGATACTCACATCTAGCAGAGTCTGTCTGTCTGTCTCCAATGGGTGATGCTGAAGGAGTGTAGACCCTGCTGGTTCTGTCTCCCCTTCGACTTGACAGCCGTCCTTCCTGGTGTGCCAGTCCTGCCAGGTTGCTCTGGACAGTCTGATAGGTCACACTGCAGACTGTGGAACTTGCCCGTTTGTGTGATGATTGCATTTTTAAACCCAGTGTGTAGCTTTTTCTCTTCAAGTCAGGACTCTTGGTTGCCGGTGACAGATATCCAACTCACACTGGCTTGCTTAACCAAAAAAAAATCATCAGGAATCAGTCTCTACCTCCAGCTCTGTCTGTCACTTACCTCACAGGTGGGTCTGGCCCCCACGGGGGCAGGGTGGCACCCAGCAGGGCTGTCCGTCAGAGAAGCGAAAGTTCCTCTTTCCCCATCACTCACACAGAGACCCCAGGTTGACTCACTGCTCCCACCTGAGTCCTGGTGCAGGCACAGTGAGCAGCACAACCCCGGGCTCAGGCCCAGTGCAGAAGACACTGTGACCAGAAAAGGTCCAGAGATGGGAACTAACGTGAGGATAAACCAGAAACACACTAAAGTAGTCCACACATGTGCACAACCTTAGGATTCTTCTGTCTGGAAAATTGGAAGGTTTCAAGCAGTGCTCTGGGCTGGCCCACAAAAGTATGAAGAAAAACAAGAAAGGAAAATGTTATGACTCTGGTGGGAATGTGGTCTTTTCAGTAGTTTGACGTGAAGATGCTGCCCATTCGCCATCCTCTCCCACTCACCATATCTTTCTAGATCAGCTCAGGGCTGCTGGTCCCTTGTGCTCTGAGGGCTGCCTGCCACCTCTCAGGCCGAGTGCCCTGTGCTGCTGCCCGCACCGTGGGGAGAGCTCCTGGAGAGCGGGCAAGGCCAGGAGTCAGCCCCACACTCAGAGCACAGGCCAGCTCTGAGGGCGTCCCTGAGACTAATGAGAACCAGATGTGGAGGCTGGCGTGGTGCTGGCTTCTTGGATTTGCAGTGGTGTTTAGACAGACGGATAGGGAGGTGTCCTCGGGGTGCCCTCCCCCCTTCTCAGGTGGCCAGCCCCACCTTTTCTCCTGCCTGTCCTCTTCATGTTGGACAGACAGCAAACAGAGTCAGAGACACACTCCTTCCTAGTAGGCCCCAGGCCTCAGAAAAGCGGACAGGCTCTGGTCTTGAAAACGCACCCCTGCACTTGGCAGCCTCCCAGCACTGCTGCCTGACCCAGCTTCAGAATGTCCTTCACAGCCGGGTTGTGTAGGTGTTGCCATGTCAGGGATACGTACCACGGCAAGGCTAGTGCTTTCTCCCCTCCTCCCTTCTTTTTGCAAGCCAACACCAGATGACAGAGAAGCCTGTTCTCAGATGCCTCCACCAACTACAGGCACAGCTGCCCAGTTTATCTCGGGAACATCTGGATTCTTTTCAAATTGTATTTCCCAGGAAAGTTCTTATATGTTGAGGCTGCCATCTTGACCTTGTCCATCCCAGGCAGCCTCTGGCCCTGTCAGCCCACTGGCCTATTTCTGCAGCCAGTCAGGGGACAGAAGGAGCACCTCCAAGCATTCCTGAAGGCCACAGGGTTTTTTCTTTTAAAGGCCTTGATGTTTGGTTTCCTAATCCTTCCCTAGAAGTCTAGCCTGTGTCTCAGAGGCCTGCCTCTCTGGCACTTAGATTAGGCTAATCCAGTGGCAGTTTAGGCTAATCTCAGCTTTTAAAAAAAGGCTTTGACAAATACACATGTTTCGTTTTATCTGGTTTAATTCTTCCAGTTTAGACAATGTTCAGTCCTGTCTTTTATGTGGAGAACTAAGGAATTATTCTTGCACTAACAAGAATGCAACAAGGGGACTTCCCTGGTGGCACAGTTGTTAGGACTCTCAATGCCGGGAGCCCGGGTTCGATCCCTGGTCAAGGAACTAGATCCAGTATGCATGCCGCAACTAAGAGTTCGCATGCCACAACTAAGGACCCCGCGAGCTGCAACTAAGGAGCCCACATGCTGCAACTAAGATCCGGTGCAACCAAATAAATAAATAAATATTTTAAAAAAGAATGGAACAAGAACAAACAATCATGCCCCCTGAGCCTGGCCATTCTAGACAGAGCAGGCAGCAGGAAAGGGGCTGGTGAGAGGCCTACAGATTCAGGTTCCTGCCATGGGGGAGCCCACGCCTGATACGGGAGCTCCCCCCTCCCCCACCCCGACTTAAAGCACATGTCACACTCAGGAATAGTTGCCCAGAGAAGCCAGAAACATGGGCTTTTATGAGATAATTCTCGATTTTTAAATGCTTGCAACTATTTCAAAGTCTTTTTAAATCCTTGCCAATTCAACAGTTTGTTCTTAGGCCAGATTCGGTCCGCAGGCTCAGCCTCAGACTGCGCCAGACATGAGCCAATACAGTGAGATGACTCTGGGATTATAAAAAGGTGGAAAGAAATAATTTTACAAGAACTCATGTTATCACACTCCCCCTCTTACAAGTCTTGTTGACTTCACAAAGCCAAAAAGTTTTTGTGGGTTTACTTCGAGTTTGAAAGCCCCTCTAGTGAGGCTATGAATCTCTCTCTTTCTCGCTCTCTTTTTTTTTTAAGGTCAAAGCTGAAGATGGAAGACATCAAAGAAGTAAATAAGGCACTGAAGGTACTGGATTATTAATGTTATTAACATAAGAATCACTACTCGTAGCTATTAGTCAGCTCGTGCTAATATCCTAGCGTGCTCTTAGGTTTTCTCACAAAAATCAGGTGAGAATGTGTGGTTGATTGGTGGTTATTGTCACTTATTTACAGATAAGAAAATGCTGCTCAGAGCCATGTAACTTGGCTGAGATGACGATGCTGCAAGTGGCAGGGCCCAAGCTGGAACCGAGGTCCTCTGGTTCTGGTTTCTCTGCTGTCAGCTGTAGTTTGACATTAGGCCTAGATCATAGGTGCCCTAATGAAGGAAATGAAAAGTGACAGAAAGAGATCCAGGTTTGTTTTTTTCTTTTAATAGTGAGAGTAAGACCTTTCCCTCCAGGTGAGGGGCCAGAGGCCACACTGGCCCACTAAAGTGCCCTGTGCTATTTCTGGGAACCACTTAAGCCCTGAGCTGGGCCAAGTTTCTGGACCATTTCGGGTAGGGCAGAGTGGCACACACAGCTTAAGGAGAGCAGGAACATGTGGTCCAGGTGACCTCGTGCAGTACCGAGCTGGCCTGCTGGGGCTGAGAGAGTGGAGAGGAGGGGGCAGGAGCTCCTAGCCTTCAGCCTCAGCTCTGCTGTGGCAGCACTGCAGAAACACCCTCTTCACAAGGCACCCTCCAGCATATGCTAGAGCAGAGATCCTAATGCCTCTGACTACCAGGGCACCTCAGGTCAGAAGCAGCAAATTGTCACAGCAACTAACAGCAGCCTGGACTTGTAGTTCACATCAGTTTGCTGTATCCTCCCTTGTAGACTGAAAGCTCCTTGGATGTCATTGCTGTGAGCTGTTTATCTTTGTATCCCCTGCACTGCACAGAAGTGTTTGCACAAAATGTCAGCTGACAGTGCCAGAGGGAGGATAAAAATCATAAAATGGGACTCTAGAGCTGCGTGGAACTAGTGGACTCAAGGTTGAAAGCCCTGGGTGCGGTGCTGCAGCTCCCAATCATAAGGTCTCTCTGTGTCATCAGGAAAGTGATGGCCAACAAAAGCCAAGGAGCCATGAAAGTACACAGGGCCCTTGACCCCTGACCACCTCAGTCCCTGAGGCTGAATAAATCGCATATCCTAGTTTTCCCTTAGAAAGACCTCCAAAAAGGCATCTCTCTAAGCCTCAATTGGCTCCTGGGCAGAATGGAGACATCTGCCTCCCACGATGCCCTGAGGACTGGGGGCTCAGCGTGTTGTGGAGAAGGGCTTCCTGTCTCCACAGCACGTTGCCTTCTGTCTCACGGTGGGGACTGTTGTCACGGATTTTCTAGTCTGGCTGACAGGGTTTGCCCTTCTTCCTCCTGCCAGTTCAGGAGGCACTTTGGATGATGTCTCAGCCAGGGTTGGAATTAACCAGATCCTGATTCTGGTTACCTCAGCCACAGGGCATTTATTGAAACGGGGTGGCTGAGTCTCAGGTTAACGGAAGGCTGGAGAATCTGGCTTGAGGACTGGGGGCAACCTGTAGAGAACAGGAACCAAGAGGGCAGGCAGGCTGCAGCACATGAGCTCCAACTGTGGTCAGGGTGGGGGACAGCCCCGTGAGGCCACTTCTAGTGGAGAAGAGGCAGTCCCGCAAAAGCAAACCAGGCGCTATTAGGAAGGGACAGTGGATGCTGGGTTGAAGGATGAACACAGCTAAAGGTTCATCGGGAGCCAAGCCGTAAAGTGGGATTCTGTGGTGTTCTTTCCTCCTCAGGGCCATACTTGGCTGAAAGACGATGAAGCCACGCACTGTAAGCAGTGTGAAAAGGAGTTCTCCATTTCCCGGAGAAAGGTATGTGGGGCTGCCCTCCACTCGCTCGCCCAGGGGCCGAGTTCGTGCCCTGCCTGGGCTCTCCTTCCTCTGGTTCTGGAAAAGGCCTGTGGGACTAGGCCCCCTGCATTGTGTTCATGCCCACTGGTCTGCTGGCCCATGCAGACCACCTTCCAGCCTGCCCCCTCTCAGGGACCCCAGCCAGTAAGTTACAGGCCTTGTCTCCATCACAGTCCTCTCAATGATTTGGGAGTTGGGGCTGCTTGTTTGCAGAAATGGTCTAAGTGTGTACATCAACTGAAAATTCTTTGGGAGCAATAGGACCAAAATCTAAGTTAGGCAAAAACAGAATCTATGGGGAACCTATGGGCAATAAGTCTCAGGACAGGCATCCAGGTGGCACCAAAAGGTAACTGGCAATCTGGGCAGGGCACTTGCGCCGGATGAATGCCTGTGTAGCCTGCCTTCAGGTTCCGGGAACAGAAGGTCTTGGGCCCAGCCTCTGGTCCAGGGTTGACAGGGCCTTTATTGACCAGTGGGGCAGGATATAGATCTCACACAAAATACAGAGCCTTTACTAAGGCTCCCCACACTGAATGGCCCAGTTCAAGGTCCATTGTCTAGCCTGACTGTGGGAGTGGGGGGGCAGTTGGCAGAAGTGATGTATAGAACCTGGAAGAACAGGGGACACACACGTCCTTGTCTTGGTGTCTGCCATGTGCCCAAGGTTCATGACAGCCCTGTTTACAAAAGCAAGATGCCCTTCTCAGGAGGGGCTGGCTAAAGAAACCTTGGGTCACCACCATGGAATGTAGCAATTGCAGAGAATGAACCCGGGCTCTTTAAGTAGCACAGACTACCAACTCAGTTAAGAGCTGTCAAGTCCAATAAAACACAAAGAAAAAGAACCTTAACTCACCCCTCCAAAACTCCATGGATTTTACAGGAACATAAATGTAGAAACGAGGTCTACAAGAACCCCTTCCAAATTGGTACACGCCTCACTGATACATGAGGGAGGGATTTTAAAGCATTAAACTTTTAAGGTTGATAAACTAGAGCGGGTGTGCAGACCCAGGCAGCTCAGCGTGTTCTGAGCGCGAGCTCTTTTCCATCCTCCAGCACCACTGCCGGAACTGTGGCCACATCTTCTGCAACACGTGCTCCAGTAATGAGCTGGCCCTGCCCTCCTACCCCAAGCCAGTACGTGTGTGCGACAGCTGCCACACCCTGCTCCTTCAGCGCTGCTCCTCCTCCACAGGCTCCTAAGGTGGGGGCATCAGCAGGGCCTGCTTTCTGGACCAGTTGCCAGCCTGTCTTCATGGGCGTGGGCGGCCTCAGAGCAGTGCCAAACACTTTCGGTCTCGAGGTGGCCAGGGGCTTGGGAGGTTAGTTTCCCAGGAGAACAAGATCCTCGCCTGGGCTGCTGACACTCTGGAACACAGCACGTGGGACCAGAAGCTGCGCTCCTCTCATTTCCAAATTGTATGGATTCAGCTCCTCTGGATTGAAATTCTTCTCCCTTGACACCACTGGCTTTGGTTCAGATATAACTTCATGATTTTGCTATTGTCATTTTTCAGTTTCCAAAGAATTAACCTATTTTGCAGCAGACCCACTAGTGTAGCGAGTAGTCAATTCCCTTCCCTCCCCGCCACCCCAGCATGCCTTCCCTGCTTCACAGTCAAGAAATCTGCTATTTCACACCCTTGTGAATATCCATCATTAGCCCTGCAATAAAATCATTTATTTTTCATAGTCAAGAAATTTGCTGTTTCACACTCTTGTGAATACCCATCACTAGCCTTGCAATAAAATCATTTATTTTTCATTCTGGTGCAGAAAATGAAGGAGCTGTGTCAGCTTCACAGGATGCCCCGAGCAACCCCCATTTCAGGACTAGAGGCCCTTGGTGAGGGCGGCTGCATTCAAGGTGAAGACCTGAGCCTGCTGTGTCCTGGGGTGCAGGCTGCTCTGCCCAGTTGAGCCAAAGACAAGTTGGGCTGTTAAGTCCAACAAGCACAGAGAAAGTACCTGTCACCAAAGCCCAAAAGTTGTTCCCTTATATGTTTGGGTTGGCCAGAAAGTTCACTCGGGTTTTTCCTAACATCTTAAAGAAAAACACGAATCTGTATGGCCAGCCTCCAAAACTGTGTGCCCAGCTCCAAAGCTGCATTCATTCCAAACTGCAGATTTCCACAAGGTTCCAAATAACCACAATGTTTCTAGAGTTCTTTCAAGTTTCTAATTCTAGTCCCTTTTCTTCCTCCAATAAGGCATGGTTTTCAAAAACTAGAGGACCAGGGGAAGGAACCCTCCTTGTGTCCAATTCCCCAGACATGGAGTAACTCAGTAAGATCTCAGGGGCAGCAGCTGAACACCAGTGTTCAACAGTGCCTCCCCAGAAAATTATCAAGTACAACACTTCGGTATCCCCAACCCAACTGAAGGTATGCACCCAGCCTTCAGAGAGCGTGTGGCAGGGCAGGCGGACTGCAGGGCCCTTCGTGCATACCTTCCACAATGCTGCCATCTACAGTCTGTAAATTAACGACTATCATTCCAAGCAGTTTTTCAGAGTATACTCACCATACTCACCTCACCCAAGAGGAAACCTTCAGCAGTCACAGCAAGTAAAAATGTACACATGTGGCTTCAAACAGCACAAGCCTATATTCACAGCTCCGATTCTTAATTCTAACCTCAATACAGCGAACTTTTTCTATTAGAGGGATGATGAATGAGTGGCAATTCCCAAACTAGTGTTAAGTATCTGAAGGGAAACCTAGAACTACACTTGTAAGAACTGCTTACTACTTTCCTAGCAAATGTCTGAGTTCTCACCTACGATAATGGTTTCAATTACTGATTTAAACGAATCATTTGTTCTCCTAAAGTACAACTTGGTATTCTACTTCAGAAGCTTTGTAAATAAATGGAATAATGTCACTCTTAAGTAGACTTGATCTTGAGGAATGAGGCAAAAATAAAGGTTGAAACCTCAATGTGAAAGTCCTCTATGAGCTAGCTCCTTCTAGAAGATACCCCATATAAGCAAAATTCGAAAGATGCCACCAGACTAGGAAGGGCAGCTCTAGTCAGCCACCCCTTGCCTCTGGCACTTCCTCAGCCATGCTCAAAGACTTCCATGGACATGCACAGCATGCAGTCAGGAGACTTCTGCCTCCCCCTTGGCTTTGTGCAAGTGCTTAGCAAGTCAAAGGCAATTCAGATCAGATCCTGTGCAGCCAGGCCAGACATACAAGTCCTTCCACAGGGCCCCAGAGCTACATTTACCTTCAGTTGCACTGGAGGGAAGAGAGATCTGAAGACATCTACAAAACGGCCACAACTGCCGAGCCTGTCTGCCACAGCCAGAGACGTGGGCCACTGTTCACCTACGCCCCAGGCAGGAATAGATCACCAAGAAACAGTCCACATGACACTGAAGCACAGACAAGACAAAGTGCAGTTTTTAAAAGGAAGATTTATTCAACAAGTTTCACTTAGCGCAATACACCTAAAAGGAAAATCACAATACAATGAAAAGATTTAAATCAAGGCCTCAGAATTTCATACGAACACCAAGACCAAAATCCTAAAGTACTGGTATTGCGTCTCAAATTTTCCCCATTAACTTAAAAAAAAAGCTTAAACTTACGTGCCATAGAGGTTATTAAATGAAACTAGAATTAACAAACATGCCAAATGTTTCACTTTTAATTGTAGACACAGCTATATTGAGTTTTACAAAAAAGCATGTCTTTCAACAATGCATCCAACAGTGTTCAATGTAATGTGGTGTAAGCAACATTTAACATAATTCAACTGCTTTAACCTAAATACACCTACTGCTTAAGTACATCCTACAATATAACTAATGTGAGAAAAGCTGAAAATTATTTAACAGTAATAGATTACTCAACCTAGTTACATCCTAAATGAATGTTTGTGTTCAAAAATACTGAACCTTAAGTCTTTAAAACAATCCTGATTTCCACTTAGAGTAAGCATAAATCACAAGCTTGTATTGCAAAACTGTTAAAACTTAAGTTTTGTTTTTCTTTTAAAAAATGTTGACCAAGAGTCAGTGATCAGGATCAATTACATTCCCCATCCACCACTCATACTGGACATGCTAGACATCCCTCCCATTCCGTTCACTCCCATAGATGCTCGGCTTCCACTACTGTAGTAGCTGCTGTTCACTGCTCCTTGGCTGCCTGCAAAGAGATCAATTTGACAAGTCAGGGTAAGTATCAGATTATCAGTCAACTAAAATATAGCATTCCAAGAAAAAGTTTAAAAAGTATACGAGTACAAATGGCTGCTGTCCAAGTGGCGAGAAGCATGTTTGGGAAAAGGGACTCCCGACGCCAAACAAGTCTCAATTAACCCCTTTTCTCTGCAGTACCAACTTGCCAGACTCTTGTGCTACCATTTAATTGGATGCTTCAGGATCAACGTGGAAAATTAAGTTTAAAGGAAAACTAGTGTTTTTCAAAAATTGCAAAATTACTTCATGTTGTTTTTAAAGCTAAACAAAGCATTTTAAAAAAAAAATTTACCATAAACATTCACAATGTGTCCATCGAATGGCATGTATGAATAGGGAGCACAGGGGCAATCTCTTGCTTTTCCTATTCATGGCGGGCAGGAAGTGAGACGACGAAGTTGGACTAAAGGCAACTCACTGTGCCCAAAATGGCAGCCTCCATGGAGTTAAATCAGAGCCATTGACTGCTATAGAAAGTGTTACTACAACATATCAGTATTTGCTATTGGGAATTTTAAATTATACTTTTTGAGAAAATATTTACCTATGCAATGTTTGATTGAAAATCACTGGAGTTTTCCTGTAAAACTTGGTCTGCAAAAGGATTTTGTAGGGTAAGACTATAATACCAAAATCACCATTCTTTAGACCAATTGAAAAAATTAATTAATAAAACCAATCCTAGGTTAACTGACTAGTAAATACGGTCCTAAACCCAACCACCATTCTATTATTTAAAATTCTCCCTCCATCTAAAATGGATTTATTGCTAACAAAAAGACAGAAAAAGTGAACAATTTTATTTAATGTTTTAACAAATGGAGGCAGATGTTTTCTGGCTCGACATTATTCAAAGTTGCAATAATGACTATTTTGAATTCATACAATACTTCCCCCTCCCAATGATTGATTCTGAAAGTTAAGCTATTTGAACAGTTATATTAGGATCAAGAGCATACATTTAATAACCCAATTTCACCATAAAGGAGCCTGAATATTCCCAACTAAAGAAACCTGCCTGAAACTTATTCAAGTATATAAAAAAACACACTTACCATATCCACTCATGCTGCTCTGGCCACCATAGCCGCCTCCATAACCACCACTCAGCTGCTGGCTGGCTGGGCCGCCATAACTGGACTGGTTTGCTGTTAAGTTAAGAGAACATTAGAACCTTGTTCCTTATGTAATGTGGTACCTGGTGGTACCGGGCTTGTAATTCTAAATCTATTATTTTCCAGTCTTGATCTTACATCACTATATATAACCCTCTGTGCCTCCTTCTGCCTATTGTCTATGACCAGACTACCTTTCTATCCATCATTTGAGCTAGTCAAACAGTTATAAACCACAAGGCCAACAGCATACACATCAGCAGTACTGAATCCACGTTTCCGTAAGTAGAGGCATTTTGACAAGACCTTATGAAAATGCTTAACTGGATTTAGTGGGACTTTCCCCCATAATTCGATATATTAAGGGTAGGTCAATACACAGGTATCACTAAACACCTGATTATGCCCCAAAATTTATTTTGATCCTGTGCTTTTTGCTAAATATTACTTTAGATTTATACCTCATATACAATTCAACTAGTTTCTTTCTGTAGTCCCCTCCCCCAAAAGTACTTCAAACTAATTTGTTATCTAACAGTTTTATTTAACTCACAAGGATTTAAGGCACATATACTATTCAAATCAAAACTTTTCTTTGCCTAAATTATGCTAAACTCCTTACATATAAATTAACTTAACTTATATAATTGACTTATATAGATATAAATGTTTTGGTTTTTAAAAAAACTAACGATATTTACACAAGCCCATGCCTCCCATCATTTGGCTACCATAAGCACCACCGCTTGCTCCTGCTGTAGAATTCAAGAAGAGTTCTACATATCTGTGTTCTGAAATGAGAGAAAAGGCATACAAGGTTAGCTTAAAAAAAGACACTAAAGTGATATTTACACAAACCCATGCCTCCTAGCATTTGGCTACCGTAAGCACCACCGCTTGCTCCTGCTGTAGAATTCAAGAAGAGTTCTACATATCTGTGTTCTGAAATGAGAAAAAAAAGTTGAAAATGTTTGTTGGTGAAATAAAAGGATAAGCACTTTTAGTTCTTTTAAGTAGATCTGTGAACTATAAATACTTTTAGTAAAAAAAAAAAATTCTAGCTGCTTCTTTCAGCTGATTTACTTCATGCAAGTTTCAAAAAGCAATCTTAAACATTCATGTAAATTGCTTTAAGTTTGTCAATTAAGCATATACCTTAGTCAGTGTTCTTATCACAAATTTTTTTTAATCATACTAACTTTAAAAATCCACGCACTTTTTAAACATCCCATAGAACCCTATTATTGAATTACAGATTTTTCTCATCCTTACTATTCCTTTATCATAATCATTAGTCACACAACTACCTATAAAGAGGCCTGAAGATCCTTAAATCACACTTACGCATATTTGCTTTGTCTTTTGACATAGCTGCCACAGCATCTTCATGAGTTGCGAACTCGACATCTGCTTCACCAGTTACTCTGCCATCGGGACCAATTTCAATATGTACTCTCACAGGGTTGAGTGGTGAAAAAAACTAAATATAAGGTATTTCAGAGAATCAAGTCAAATACTGTTACAGAAAACAAAATTTTAACATGCTGCTTCACTTAAGTAGAATAAGAACCATGTTTTTACTGTTATACTGAAATATACAACTTATGAATTTATCCTACACTTACATTATAAATGTCGTTCTCAGTAGCTCTGTAAGGTAATCCCCGCATGTGTACACAGTGTCCTGTTGTGCTCTGGAAAGTAGAGCCACCATCCCCGTATCTGTGATCTGACATTCCTGAAAAACAATAATTGAGGTCTAGATGAACAAGAGTTAAGTATCCCTCAGATGAGAAATTCAATTCTTACCTTACCTCTTCCAAATCTATCTGACCCAAATCCATAGCCATCATTATAGCCATTATAATCATCATAGCCTCCATAACCTGAAAGGCAAGAAGTACAATCACTAAATGAAAAGTCACATAAAGAACAGACCTTGTGACACCTGCGCAATACACATACCTCCACCATAAGCACCACGCCTCATCCTTTCAAAGCCAGCTCCTCTTCCAATGCTGTTATACCCTCTGCCAGCCCCAGGTCTGTCATAGGGACCTGGCCGCTGCATGGCCATAAGTTTTCGTGGTGGATCATAGTGAGTTCTAACTTCAGCTCGACTGCTCTTAAAGATTTCGATATACCTAAAGCATTGTTCATGAGGAAAGGGAGTGGGGAAGGGAGAGAAAACATTAGTTCATTTCATACAGGTATTCAGTTACACAAGAAAACAATGTAGTCATAGCCATGAAACTGACTAATATTTAAAGCCAGATTTCTTATATTTGTATAGGCAATGACCAGAAATTCACTCAATTTTAAGATTTAATGTAAACTTTATAGAAAAAAAATTCACTCCTCTAAGGCAGAGAGCCCAACCTTAGGGGTAGAGAGGAGTACTGTAAATAAATGTCTTAGGAGGGAAAGAATTCCACTCAACTTTCAACATTTCATGTCTTAATAAATCCATTGGCATCATGTATAGCAAGTGAGCTAAAAAGCCAGTCTCCACCAACAGTCTAGCCCACACTACACATTTCCTTCTGCCAATAAATACCCCAGCCTATGCTTTTAGTAGGAATCAGCATAGGTAAGCGCATGCTTCAATGAAAAATAGTCACAAGCAAAGAGAATAAAACCTTTTGTGACAATTTCTTGAAAGCTATGCTTATTAATACATATGCAGAAAACATTTATACAGCAAGAAAGTTTGTTGCATTTCAACTTTAAAAACAAGATCAGAAAGTATCACATTTTCTTATGGTAATATTAATTTACTAGGTGGAATTATTACAGCTAAAGCCAGGTTTGCATTAACATTTTTAAAACCATAGTCTCTCAACTCCAGTGACTGGGCTTAATGAGGAATCCTACAAAATTGTAAAGCAGACCAAATTAACTGGGGACAATTTCAAAACCTAAAATTTAATCTGAAAGCACTATGGGACTTTGACATAGGAAAAGTTTGAAAACTGTGGCAAAACATCAAATAATTGGGACTAGGAATCAGATTTTCTTCCTTGATTCTAAGCAGAGAGAATATGGATTTAATTGTTTACCATAAGAAAAGTGACAAATCCAACCAACCATCCATCCCCACCTGTGCCCTATTCTTTCCTTGTGTTTCTTTAGAGCCTTTTCAGCTATTTCCTGTGAAGCAAACTGCACGAAGGCCTCCCCCGTACTCCTCCCCTGGAAGTCCACCGGCAATGTTATCCCATTTGGCACGATTTCCAACCCTTCAACCCAAGGACAAATAACCCCAGTAGGGGGGCAATATTAACATCACAAGCCCAGAAATGATTCTTCTTATAGCTTTAAATACACCAGAATTTTAACTTTAGGTGAACGGTATGCTTTCAACAAGTACTCTTTAAAAATTCATTGCAGTAATATGAAGTTCCATTATAACAAACTATTAACTCAATTCTTAACACACCCCATGACATGGTATGTAAGAAAAAACTTGCTGAACACAGGATGCATTAAGAATTCAACAATTAAGAACACTTATTTATCTATGCAACTTAATGTTGAAAATTATACAAGAATTTAACAAATTTTCAAGCATTAAAGACAACAGTTTTACTAAATTCAAGATACACCTTTTACCTCATTTCATATTGCAATGTTTTAAAGTTAGTGGAACTTCAGTTTTAAGAAATTACATATTTAAACATTTAATATACAAATTGAAACATTGTTTAGTCATATAATTGACAAACATACAATCTAAGCTTTCAACAAACAACTGATCTAACACAGCACAATCATGCACTCTTATGCTCTAATAGTAGTAAGATTCACTTCTGGAAATTCCGTCTATGAAAAATCCTTTCCGTGGAAACATTCCCAAGCTTACAAAAAGGACTTAAAGCACTTTCCTAGAAGATATGAAATTATGTTCATATTTAACGATGTTGACAGATAGCATTCAATTCTCACCAATTTAGACAAAAACAATAAAAACAGACTTGATTGCAAAAATTCTGGCAAAATATTAGGACTTGATATGTATCTAGTTAAGTCAAGATTTTAACACATACTACACTAAACCATGAAAGGATTTCTTGTTAATTCCAGTTTATCACAACATGAATATTAAGCAACAGTATTTAAAATATATACTCTAACATTCTGCTAAACATTCAAATACTTTAGGCCCAAAACAATTTCAAAACACTTTCTGTACTTCAGATACTAAGACTACATTCAACCTACACTTATATTAGATTGACTTTCAGTAAGTTTAATTCCCTGGCTAAACCAATTGTTTCCGTAAGTTTTTTTTTTGTATAAACAGAATGAGATGATTAGAGAATTTCTGGTCCCATGACCCAGTGTCTCTTACAATATAGACACTTGCCATAAATTATAACAACCTAACATATTAATCTAATGTTAAGGGATCTTACCTTTAACTTGAAGTACTTAGCTGTACAGCAATGTGAGGAAAGTAGTTAAGTTGTTGAGGACAATCCTCAAAGATCTACTCTGAACTACAATACTAAATATAGGCAGTTAGCATTTTGGAAGTACTTAATTAATCCACCTTTAAGATGGGCTTAAATTATTTGAAGGTCTCCAGGAAGAAGAAAACATTAATTCATCTGCATATACTCACAACCTGTTTAAATATCTAAGCTACTCAACTTAAGGTCTATTCAATCACATGTTGCCAGAGGCTAGCCAGAACTCACTGCTCAGCAACAAACAGGACTACATACCTGAGAAGAACTGAACAATTTCTTCCTTGCTACATCCAAAGGGGAGTCCTCTAAGCCGTACAAAGCCATCATTGGCCGTGTCAGGACTATTTGGACCAGTATGCTTCAACACCCAATCCATTTCAACGTTGTTTGACTTGAATACTGAAAGAGGTGCTTAGAATTAGTCAACTTTGGAAAGTTAGAAAACCAAGTTCAGACTTCCTGGGTCTTTAGATAATCTAGGTAGAGCTGCCATAAACTCTTAGATGACCATTTCCATGCGGTCAAATACCTAAAATTCAGAAGGGGTAAGATAGATTTCTATTTGTTTAATGTTTTATTTACTGTTACTAGGGCAATGTAAATCAAACCTTCAACATATCTGTGTCCCATAGTTTCTCTGTCTTTTTTCAGGGCCAATTTGACTTCATCTTCTGATTCAAGTTCAACAAAAGCCTCGCCACTCGGTCTGCCTTCTCTGGTGTAGATGAAACGAATACCTTGAGCCCCATTTTGAATTTTGCAGTCTGGAAAGAAAACAACCGTTAATACAGAATTTAAAACTAAAAACCACCTCTGGGTGATGAAATGCCTATACACAACCCCACTACAAAGCAGACATTTGCAAAGCCTAAAATGAGCAAGGTATTACTAACTCCTAGGGTGTCTCTTTCAGTAATTAAGCAGTTTTCCTCTCATGACCAAACTTTCTTATTCCCTAGATATATTCCCAATCCATCAAGAAAATCCAGTATTCAAAGCACTTTCTTAATGAAATTATCTCCAAGTCCTCACTATTCAAGTGTCCATTAATCATCCTTTTTATAACTCCTCAGTAAACTTTTAAGTCTGGACCTTGTGATTTTATGGCATTTTCTGAATAAATGTAGTTTGGAGTTTTGATTTGGGGTATCTGACAGTTTTACCTTACTAGCAGCAACATTACAATTTCTTGCTCGAATCCGAATTGCAGGGCCAATACTCACCTGAAAGGGGATCAATGTTACCAAGCTAAAATGCTCCAAGTTGCACAGCTGAAGCCAAACCCAGTCTTGCCCACTGCAAGGTGGCTTCCAGTGTACTTGGTTCTTGTTTTACAGGTCGTTTTCCGTTACACACGCTAAATTCAGATAGTAAGTCAATACTACAAATATCCTTCCAAAACCTGTAAATTTCTCCCAAATGTATCTTTCAATCTAATCTTACACTAATAATGAGAACAAGAACATTTGGCAGACATTATTCAGGAAACCTACATACTGGGGAAAAAACTACATAGGCAAGAAAACTTTCCTGGGCTTCAGTGTCCTCAACTGTAAAGTGAGCCAGATCAAGAACTATGAGAAATAACTCTTCAGTTACAAAATCTTGATGAGGGAAATTGTCTGAAATTAAGAGATGACATTTTATCTTTCCAAAGTAGAATGCCCCTTTTCAAATAAACGCCAAAACTGGAAAGGTGTTATTATATTTGTTCAGCTGCTGGGCAAAGTTCTCAAGATTGAAGGGGAAATCCCATCTTTCCCCATTTATCCTTTCTAAAAGACATCCACAGAATGACTAGTACTTAAAGTAAAAAAAAAAAAAAAAATCCGCCAGAGGGGCCGCATTCCCCCAAGAGGGCCGGGCGGGCGGGGCTTTCGCAATTTCCATTGCGTAACAGCGGCCGGCCAGGCGCGAGCAGGACAGCGGGAACCGCTGCCGCCCGCGCCCCACCAGGGGGCGCCCTGGGCTCGGCCCCCCCCTACCCCCCACCCCGCCGCCGCCGCCGCCTCCCCGCCCGCCCTGAAGCCCGGGCTGAACTCCCGCCTCCGCTTCAGACTCACCAGAAAAAAACCGCTGCACTTCGTCGGCCGAACAAGACCAAGGCAAGCCCCGGACCTTCACCACGAATCCCTCCCCGCCTTCGGTGCCCAACATCATCGTCTCTTACGGGGTCCTGGCGTCGAAACAGCCTGCAAGACGAAGATGAGGATCAGACCTAAGAAATGTTAAAATTAATCAGCCCTCCAATCTCGAAACGCCCTGCCGGCCCGCGGCGCCTCCGTATAGGTCGAGCCCGTGCGGACGTTCCGACCCAGACGACTCCAACACCGAACGCCCAGTTGGCCAGCGGCCGGGTCCCCGAAGCCGCTCTGCGCACCAGGTACCAGTGCCCCAAGCCGAGGGGGCACCCGGCCTAGCGCCAGCGTGGAGGCAAGGAAATGGCGGCGACCGCTTCCGCTCCGCCTCCTCAGACATCTCACACAATAGAGTCGGCGCGGCCTGCAGGCCTCAGCGGCCCTGCCACGACTCGGCGAACCATTCCTGGTGTCTAACGGCAGCCCGCACCTTGCTAAAGCCCCCGCAGCCTCTACAGAGACCTTGGGACAAGCAATCCTCGCAAAACTAGCATCGTCGGGGGCCGCTAGGTGGTAAATACGGAACACCAAACACTCACCTGCAAACACAACTTCGGCGCGGCTGCGAAGAAATGGCTAGCAGGCGCCTGCGCAACCTAAATAAGGCCCTTTGAACAAGCTCTGCGCACGCGCAGCTAGGTGCCCGCACCGCCCCCTTGCGTCACACAGAGCTCGGGCGCATGCGTAATATTATGAGCCGGCCCACCTCCCGCCAGTAAATTACTAGACGCATGCGTATTTGGGTCAGCCCCGCCCACCTCCTTAAACCCGCCGGGCTTTTTTGCGCCTGCGCCTTGCCGCGATTATTCGAGCCTTAGCGGTTTGAGTTCCACGCGCATGCGTCTTCCTTCAAACCGTTCGCTCGACTTACCCGCTAGAAGGGGGAGGGGTATGGCGGCAATTAGTTCTCTACAGGAACCGTACCGGGCTCTGGGTTGTGATGAGGTGTCCCTAGCCTATTATCCGCAGTCCTAGCTGACCTGAAAGTACAAGCGCTCCCCTCCCTCGCGCCGCCTATACTCCTTTTCTCCCTAGATCCACCCCGTGACAAACTGGGGGCTGCGGGACTGCATACTTCCTGCACCCGAAGCCACCCCCGCGGCGCCGGGAGCATGTCCAAGTCCTTCGTGCCGCCACTGCCCCTTACCTGCCGCCGTTGGGCCTGGGGCCCGGAACCCAGTCCCGTACCCCGCTTTTGCCCTAACGAACTCCCACCCTGCGACCCCCGCTGCCTCGCCCCGGGGTCGGCCGGCTGGGTGCTCGCACGAGAGGGGGGCGCCGGATGCGCGTCCCGTCGCGCCTCGTGAGCGCAGGGTGAGCCGCCGGTGCACGACGGACTTCGCTCTCCCGAGCAGGTTCCCCCTTAATTCTCCCAAAGCTAAGTAGATACCGTTATGTCCATTCCCCAGGTGGAGGCGTTCAGTTCGGCGAGACTCCAGGGTCACCCCATGTGCGCATATGGCCCGAGACTAGTGATGTTCGTGATTTCCGGCAGCACTGCGGAAACTGGGACCATTCCCGTAGCCTTCCAGTCCTCCCCTTGTGTGATGCCGGCTGTCCTCCCCACCTCGGCCACATGCAATAAACACAGGGGTACCACAGCGAAGGCCTCTCTGAGTGCCACCACGGGAAGATGCAAGTAAAGCACGTTTTCGCCCCTACAATGGTCTGGAGGTCGTATCCGGTTTTAACAGGTTTGAGAAAACTGGAGAGGACATCAATGGAACAGGGAGAAGATGACCCAAGATAAGGTCCCAGAGGTAGGCGAGGCCCGATCCTGAAAGGCCATTTAGGCCTTGGCAAGGGTGATAACTCCAAGCACACGAGAAGGCTTTGGCAGGTCTTCAGCAGGGCGCAATAGGACCTGTTTGAAAAGGAAAACTCTGTTGCTGGGTGTGAAGGGGACTCAGACGGGTCAAGCATGGTGAATGATGCTCCTTGCTCTCAATTGCAAAAAGAGCTAGAGGAAATAGAGGGCATTTCGGCTGAAGTCACCAAGATGTGGGATTCCCAAGTCTTCCAGATTGAAGGTCTATCTCTGAGTGATTCAAAAGCAAGAACAGTTTTTGCTCTTGGGTGCTATCTCTCCAGGACATCACTAGGATATCTCTCAAGGTTTCTTAATAGGTTACAGCATTTGAGAGCTCTGGTCTAATTAAATGACTTAAGAAGGGAGTTCCCTGGCGGTCCAGTGGTTGGGACGCCACGCAGAGGGCCTGTTCAGGGAACTAGGATTCTGGAAACCGCAGGGCAAGGGCAAAAAAAAAAATGACCTAAGAACACTAGTTTCTGATTAGATGAGGGAAAAGCCCTGATCCCCTTGGTAGTGCATTATAAAATCATGTTTTCGGGAATTCCCTTGTAGTCCAGTGGTTAGGACTTGGCACTTTTGCTGCCGTGGCCTGGGTTGAATCCCTGGTCCTGGAACTAAGATCCCGCAAGCTGCGCGGCCAAAAAAAACCCTAAAAAGATACACAGTATATCATGTTTTCGCCTTTTAACAACACGGCTACACTTCTAAGATTTGTTTGTTTGTTTTTTGGCAGCCTGGCTCGCGGGATCTTAGTTCCCTGACCAGGGGTCGAACCCGTGCCCTCAGCAGTGAAAGCGCAGAGTCCTAACCACTGGACCGCCAGGGAAGTACCTAAGATGTTTATTTTTCCTAAAGTTTTCTAGGATTTTCTTCCATAATAAGTAGATGTAATGTATAATCATCATAGAAATATTAGATCATTTCCTCAGGATAGATTTCTAGGAGTAAAATTACTAAATGAAAGAATCTGAATATTTTTAGGGCTACTTATAGTAAAAGGTTATCGCACTTGACAACACTCTCAGCAGCAGGTGAGGGCTCCGGATCCCTTTGTTTTGCTGGCATTGAAATTTTCCTTTCCTCTAATCTTTGCTAATTTAATACTGAGAAAAACCATATCTCTAATTTGCATGTTTGATTATTAGTAAAATAGAATAAATTACATACAATTAATGCTGATTCCCTCATATAAATTGTCAGTTCAGCTTCTTTCTCCAGTGCTCTTTTGGTCTTTATTAAGACTATTACCTTGGCCATAATTGCCCCAAACATTTTTCTGTTTGATTACCTTTTAATTGTTGTTGTTTTTAATGTTTAGACATACAGAGGTTTTTCATTTTGGTGAAGTCAAAGCCATGGATACTTTGAGTTTGTCTTTAAGCTTAGCAAGCCCTTTCCTATACAGAGATGAAGCACATTTATTCATTATCTTTTTCACCAATTATAAAGCACATTTTTTTCAGTTTAACCTCTCAAAATAGGGATGTGCCTTAAGAACCAGTGGCGCGTCCTAGTTTAATTGGCGGAATTTTTTTATAAGTGGTACATAAAACATGGTGTGTCTTAAAATTGATGACCTCGGGACATCCCTGGTGGTCCAGTGGTAAAGAATCCGCCTTCCAATGCAGGGGACGCGGGTTTGATCCCTGGTCAGGGAACTAAGGTCCCACATGCCACGGGGCAGCTAAGCCTGCACACCACAACTAGGGAACAAAGATCCAACAAGCCACGTGGCTCTGCCACAAAAAAAGTAATGACCACTAAAAAGAGTCATAATAGAGCTGGAAAGAATGCAGGGAAGTGCCATGCCCATTGGACTGTAAATCGGTACACTAGAGGGCTACTGGCAATGTATATTCAAGGTCTTAAAAATATGCATTACCTTGGACCCATACATTCCACATCTACTTTTGCACAGATTTAAATTTGTAAGAATGTTCATCACAGCGTGAAATAGGTAAATTTTAAAAGCAACTTAAATGTCTAATGGTGTATTGAATAAATTATAGTACAACTTTATCATGCATTGTCACCGGGGTCAATATAGCCTCCCAAAGGGGCAAAATTGGTTCTTGATTGTGGGGAGAAGAGTGAATACATCTAGGCTATTACAATGGTTTTTAGCCACAGTCCCTAAAAAGATATACAGTATATCTATGCTATTAACATTTCACATGGGGGAGAATTAGGAAAAAAATTGTCTGAACAGGTTCCTTTGGGTGACAATCATAGGAAAAAAAAGTTGAGAAAAACTGATCTATATAATGCAATACTTTGCAGTTTTTAAAAATGGTGACTAGAATTATATTTTTGGAAAGATGTTTACAATATTTGCTGAGTAAAAAAAAAACAATGAAACAATAATTATTATGCATTATTATGAAGCAATAATACAGTATGGCTCAACTTCCTGGAAATATAATTACACACATGCATAAAGAAAAATACATATATGGAAAAGATATATGTATAATCTTATAAATATATTAAAAAAAATTTTTTTCTTCTCTGTATTTTCACTTTCTTCTTTTACTTTCTTCTTCTATTTTTTTTTTTTTTTTTTGGCCATACACCCCTCGCGGGATCTTAGTTCCCCAGCCAGGGATTGGGCCCCTGTGCCCTGCAGTGGAAGCGCGGGTTCTTAAGCCCTGGACTGCCAGGGAACTCACTCTTCTCTGTATTTTAAATTGTTTTAATGCTGAACACATTACTTGTAGCTATAAAACTTTAAAATTTTCTGAGTAGTAAGGATTGAGAACGTTTGAATGTGAGTTTCCTCCCATCATCCTAGCACCGCTGCATCAGCTGCCTCCGGATCGTGCTGAGGACCGGGGAACCCCACTTTGAAGCTGGAGACTGGAAGCATAGCGACGGTGGCTCAGTGGTTAGAACCTGGGTACAGAGTCCCAAAGCCATCCCAACCCGGTGCAGCATGGCTCGGCCCTTTCAGCTACATAATCATGGTTGTCTTAAATAAGAGCTCCTCCGACGCCTGGTGAGGGCTCCGAAACCATTTAAACCGCTCAGTGTGAATTCTGATATGTACTTTTCCTAAGTGCGATAGAAAAACAAAGGCGTCCCCACAGCCAGCCCAGCGTCGCAGCTGAGGGGAGGAGCTGGCGCTCCTGATGGAGTGAGGTCAGCTGCTGGGGTGGCCTGGAAAGGGGATCCTAACACGCCCTCTTCTGTTCTCTCAGCGCATCTCCTTTAGGCAGAATGTGAGAACCATTGGTTTTGAACCTTCAAGGTACTGGCCCTGATTTCCCAAAGCTTCAGCTGGGACACTCACTGTGGTTGAATCCTTCGGCCATGTGTTCAAAATGTACTGATGACTAATGTCATTACTTACCTTATAAAATGTTTTATTTATTTTTGGATCTGTTGGGTCTTCGTTGCTGCGCGTGGGCTTTCTCTAGTTGCGTCGAGCGGGGGCTACTCTTTGTTGAGGTGCGCGGGCTTCTCATTGCAGTGGCTTTTCTTGTTGAGGAGCATGGGCTCTAGGCGCGCGGGCTTCAGTAGTTGTGACATGTGGGTTCAGTAGTTGTGGCACGCGGGCTTAGTTGCTCCGCGGCATGTGGGATCTTTCTGGAGGAGGGATCAAACCCGTGTCCCCGGCATTGGCAGGCAGATTCTTAACCACTGCGCCACCAGGGAAGCCCCATTTTGACCATTTTTAAGCGTACAGTTCAGTGGTATTAAGTACATTTACAACGTTGTGCAAATATTTCCACTCTCCATCTCTAGAACTTTTTCATCTTCCCCAACTGAAACTCTGTACCATTTAAACACTTAACTCCCCAGTCCTGCTCCCCCAGACCCTGGTAACCTCTATTCTACTATCTGTCTCTAGGAATTTGCCTATTCTAGTACCTGATATAAGTGGCCTCATACAATAATTGTCCTTTTGTGTATGGTTTATTTAACATAATGTTTTCAAGGTCTATCCATGTCCTCAGTTTCCTTCCTTTTAAAGCTGAATAACATTCTGTTGTATGTATATAATACATTTTGCTTACCCATTAATTCATTAATGGGTTGGTTCCACCTTTTAGCTATTGTAAATAGTGCTGCTTTGAACTTTGGTGTGCAACTATCTGTTTGATTTCCTGCTTTCCATTCTTTCAGCCTGTATGGAAAACATTTTGGCAGTTCTTCAAAAAGTTAAAGATAGAATTACCATATGATTTAGCAATTCCATTCCTAGATATGTACCTTAACTATTTTACATTCCTCCCAGCAATTCACACGGCTTCCAAGTCTTTCCTCATCATCACCAACACTTGCTATTTTCTGGCTTTGTTTTTGTTTTTTGACAGTAGCTGTCCTAAAAAGTGTGAAGCAGTATCTCACTGTGGTTTTGATTTGCATTTCCCTAATGATTAGAGACATTGAGCATTTTTTTTCATGTGCTTATTGGCCATTTGTATATCTCATTTGGAGAATGTCTATTCATATCCTTTGTCTATATTTGAATTGGGTTGTTTGTTTTTTTGTTGTTGAGTTTTAGGGGTTCTTTATATACTCTGGATATTAATCCCCTATCAGATATATGATTTGCAAATATTTTCTCTCACTCTGTGGGTTGCCCCTTACATTTTTGAGTCTTTGTAATTTCATTCTCCTTTTGGAAGCTTCCTTTACCCACTGCTTACTAGCTTTCACATATGCATTCTATTCATAAATTCACTCACCCAACAAATGTTCCAGTACAATTCCTACGCCATGCTCTGGGATGAGCCCTAGAGGCATGATCACAGGAGAAAATATCCCTGCCCTAGGAACTTCCAATCTAGAGGGGGAAATGAACAAAAAATTAAGAAATATGCAGTTCAGTCCATGACTACAGATTTTGGCAAGTGCTGTGCAGGAGCCCCTAATGTAATTTGGGGGATGAGAAAGTTTCTGGAAAGTGGCACTTAAACTGGGATTTGACAGGTGACAGGGCCTGGTTAGAAGAGAGTGATTTGGCAGAGGGGAGGCTTTGAGGCTGGGAGACTCCAAGGCAGGAGTGGCAGCCCCAAGGCCAGATGGGCAGGGAGGGGTTGCTTCTACCTGCAGAAGGAAACCACTGAAGGGTCAAGGTGCACGGTGGCACGACCCAATTTATATCCTTCAAAGATTATTCTTGCTTCTGTGCTGGGAATAGTTTCATAAGGAATCCTCCTTCCTCCCCCCACCCCGTATGACATTCACCATGCCCTGCCTTGTACCCATGGGCACCACTCTGGCCCAGGTTCCATCATCCCCCTGTCATCTGATGAATGCAGTTGATCTCCCTGGCTATACTCTTGGCATTTGTCTGGTCACCCTCACCACAGTCAGAATGATTTTTTTTCCTGCCAACAGCTTTTCTGAGATATAATTCACATACCATACAATTTTTTTTTAGTATAGTCACAGAGTTGTCCAACCATCACATTCTAAGTTTAGAACATTTTCATCACCCCATAAAGAAACCCCATAACCATTATCCAGAGTCATCTTTCAAAACTGCAAATCATATCATGTAACTCCCCTGCTTTAAATCCTCAGTGGCTCTCACTGCACTTCAAGTTAAGTCCTTTCTTTGCTGTGGTCTTCAGGGTCCTGCATGATGTGATGCTGTGTACCTCTCCAGCACCTCATTACTTTTCCACCCCCTTTTTTACTCCCCAGCCACACTGACCTCCTTTCTGCTCTTTTCCACCTGTAGGCCTTTGCAGATGGTGTCTCCTCTGCCTGGAGCTCTCTCCCCAAATGCTCATCCTCACTAGCTTCTTCTTCAGGTCTTTCTCTATCAAATTCCTCTATTCATTTCCTTCACAGTGTTTCTGCACTCTGTGATTATCTTATTTATTTATGTAATTACTTTTTATTGCCTGTTCCCCACACTAGAATGTTGGTTATATTGCTAACACTGGATGGAGTGCCTGGCGTGTAGTAGGCATGAACAAGTAAGTGTTGGATGAGAGGTGGATTAGGGAGAGGAGGCAGAAGGACATGTGAAGGTCAGTGCACTGGAGCAGATGAAGATGGGGAGAGCTGCAGGCAGGCAGAAAGGAAGGGGCATGTCAGTAGATCCATTTTAAACATGTTAAATTTGAAATGCCTCCAAGATATCCAAGTGGAGATGTCATATAAGCAGCTGGCGTTTTTTGAGTTTAAAGCTAAAAAGAGTACTCTAAGCTGGATATAAAATCTGGATGTCACAGGATACAGATGATATTTAAAACCTTAGGAATGAATAAAGGGGCTGACCTTTGAGAAGAGGCTCTTAGAGATTCCAACACAAGGTATCACACACATTACAGATTGGAAGTTTGTGACAATGAAAGAATGAGTGAATGAATGGGAGAAAACAGCAAAGGAGGCTGAAAGGGAGTGGCCAGAAAGATGGGCAAACCTGGGAATCATTAGGGTAACAAAGGAAAAAAAGGACAGGGTTTCAGGTGAAACAGTGTGGTCAACAGCATCAAATTATGGTGAGAGGACTCAGAAGATAGAGGAACTGAGGCCCCAGAATTTAGGTCTCTGGTGCCTTTAGCAAGAGCAGTTTAGGTTGAGCAGAAAGGGTGGAAGCAAGACTAGAAATGCAGAGAAGATTGAGGGCAAATGCAATACCAGCCTACACTTCTTAGAACCTAATATAATAAACGTGTGTTGATTTAAGCCAGTAAATTTGTGGTAATTTTTTATAGCAGTATCAGGAAACTAATACAGGGTTTAGTCCAGGAAATAAAAAGGATCGTTCATTTTCTTGCAAATTAAGAAGAAAAATCATATGATTACCAATATCCATAAACACTCACTAGATAGAATTGATGGATAGATCTCTATCCCTAATAAAATCATAAGTTAAATAGGAATAGAAGTAAAATACTTAAATATGAAAATACTATTTATCAAAACCCAAAAGTATAAAGCAAACTAAATGGAAATATCAAAGTCGTTTCCACTAAAATCCAGATCAAGACAAGGATGCCCACTACTTCTTAAGACTGTGTTGGAGAGTCTAGCTATACTGTGCAATTAGAGCTGGTTTAAATGATTTTAAAGTTCAATTGGAAGAACAAATGCCTGAGTAGATCCCAGAATACCGTGAATAGAAGAATGGTAGTGGAGTGGAACTGGCCAAGAAACGGACAAGAAGAATTCAGAAATAGCTGCAGATATACATTGGAAATTAACATATGGCTAAGACGGCATTACTGTTGAATGGAAAAAGAGGTGATTAATTTGATGACTGGTGCTGACATCATTGGCCATGATTATGGGCAAAAGAAACAAAAGCTGGGCTCCAACCCAGTCTTTCTCAACTAGGGGGGACTTTACCCCCAACAGACATTTGGCAATGTCTGGTGACATTTTGGTTGTCACAACTGGAGGGTGCTATTGCATGTAGTGAGTAGAGGCCAGGGATGCTGTTAAACATCCTACAATGCACAGGATAGTCCCCCACACCAAAGAATTATCTGACTCCAAATGTCAGTAGTGCCGTGGTTTAGAAACCTTGCTCTGAAATAACACAAAACACCAACAAAATACTTTTCTAACGTGTTAAAGATTTCATACTAAATATTTAAATATAAAACCAGATAGCAGAAGAAAACAACAAGCATATTTATAAAATTTTGGGGTGGAAAATCCTCCCTAAGTCTGGAAACCAAAAAGCCAAAAAAAAAAGATACATTTGACTGCATGCAAATTTTTAGTTTTCCTAGTAGAAGATAAAATATATAAACAAATGATAGGCTGAGAAAATATTTCTAAAATATGTGAAAGACAAAAATTCAAAAGCCCTAAGTCAAAAGTACCTACAATTTCTAACAGACCAATAAGAAAACAGGATATGTAAATGGTCTAAAGCTTACGAATAGGGGTTCAACCTAACAAGTGGTCAGAGAAATGCAAAGTAAAGCAGCAGCAGGATTGGCTAAAATTAAAGAGCGATTTGTGTCCACAATCCCTTATCCCCAATCCAAAATTCATAAAGTCCTGGAAACCAGAAAGATGGTAAATTTGAGGCCAGTTCATTTAGCAGCAAGATTTAACCTGAGCTAATATGAGGCTCTTTGCAGCATTGACTCGTCTTGCTTGGTGAGAATATTTCTTATATTCTGCTACAAAACCATTAATTAATGAGTTTGATTAGGAGATACTGATTCAGAGCCTGCTGGGAGTGTCATAGAATTTCCTAAAATCCAAAAAATTCTGCATTCTGAAACATATGTGAGGATTTTGAATAAGAGCTTATAGATCTGTAATCTCCAGGGCTGGCAAGGATGCAGAGTAAGAGAAGCATGCACTGACTGATTTTCAAATATTAAAACAACCTTGCATCCCTGGGATAAATCCTACTTGGTCATAATGTGTTATATTTTTATATAATGTTGGATTTGATTTGCTAATATTTTATAAGGATATTTAAGGCTGTATTCATGAGGGCTATTGGTCTGCAATTTTCTCTTTGTAATGACTTCATAGGTTTCTGTCCTAGGTAATGCTGGCCTCAGAAAAAGAGTTTCTTCAGTGTTCCTCACCACTCTATTTTCTGCAAGTGTTTGTATGAGATTGGTGTTTATTTCTACTTTAATAAAATTGACCAGTGAAATCATCTGAGCCTGGATTTTTCTTTGGGAGAATGTTTGGATAACAAAATCAGTTTCTTAACCTGTGTCTCTTTTTAAAAACAAGCCCCAAGGCAAATACCTCCCCTGTCTCTCTCCATAGTCACAACTTGGTCACATTCTCAGCCCCAACCAACCAAGGGCGGGAAAATGGCTCTGCCATAATTGGCTTAGACAAGTCAGGATTTATCCCTGAACCAGGATAAGGGGCACCTTCTCCAAGGGTGGAACCCAAACCGTCACAATTCTGTAGGCAAAGAAGCAGGGAATAGAGATAATGCAGGCAACCCAGTGTCTGCTACAGAATGAGAAGGGGGAAAGGAAGAAAAATTGAACGACTGAGGAATTACCCCAAAGACTAAATTAAATCCAGAGAGACTGTCACCATTAAAGAGCAAGTTTGCTTGGTTTCCCTCTAGTAGGAATGGGGCTCAGAAAAAGATGTGCTTGGATTTGAGAATACTTTGACCTGCCATCCATTGTTCAAGAATGAATTCTGTATTCTCAGGACTCACAATCTCAAGGGAAATAATCTGCTGGCTTTCTAGTTTGTACTGTTTTGTTTCAGAAAGGATTTAGAATGCATTAGTCGAGATGTGCTAGGTTATCCTGCAATAACAACCCAAAATATCAGTGGCTCAACACAGAAAAGTTGATTTCTCATTGCTCATACTACATGTCCATCTTAGATCGGGGGTTCTGCTCCATTTTGCCTCTTTCAAGGACTTAGGCTGAGGGAGCCTCCACCCTCCAGAACCACCACTCTGGCCCTTAGAGGCTTCTGCCCAGAAATGACACGTACACTTCTACCAACAGTTCATTAACCAAATAAGTCACATGGACAAACCTTTCCTCAGGAGGCCAATGTAAACATAAAAGAACAAAGAGTCTTGCCCAACATCCAGTTATAAAAAGGGTTAAGTCACAACCCACTGCAGTCGCCCACCAACAGTGTGCACTGAGGAGAATTCAGGATGGAGAAAAATAGGGTGAAGAATTCTGTGTCTTGGATATATGGCTCCTAGACAGTTAAGATGCATATCTAAGGAGGAATTTCAATGACCCCGGATTCTTGCATCTTCCCATACATAGAAAAGCACTAAAATTCTTAACTTGAGAACTTCCCTGGTTGTCCAGTGGTTAAGACTCCCCCACTCCCAATGCAGGGGGCCCGGGTTCAATCCCTGGTCAAGGAACTAGATCCCACATGCATGCCACAACTAAGAGTTCAAATGCCACAACTAAGAGCCCGCATGATGCAACTAAATATCCCATGTGCCACAACTAAGACCTGGTGCAGCCAAATAAATAAATAAATAAGTTTTTTTAAAAAAGATGTATGCATGACTATATTTCCCAGTCAAAAATCTCATATATATACTAGTTCCTCCCCTACCTCGTCTGAGAAGTTCCTCAGAGCTGTCTGAGAGGCTATCTCCCAGGCTATAGTCCTCAGTAAGGGTCCCTAAATAAAACTGAAACTCACTGTTTTTGTATGGTGGGGGTTTTTTTTTTTCCCAGTTGACACCAGGAATGAAATCTTATGAGCCTGGAAAGAGAAGAACCAGAAGTATCAGTGAACAATTAGTATGACCACCCTAGGTGGGATGTCTGTGTTTATAAACACGCATGGAAGAGGAAATGCCTCTTGCAGTAAAAACAGAGCATGTGCTTGGTGGCATTGCTAAGTTTCATTTAGCCTTTGAACCATTCACCTCAGTCAATACCCTGTCCCAATCAATCAATCAGTCAGGAGACAAGGCAGCATCCCCAGAGAGCATGGCCTTGTCAATAACAGCCACATTACACTAAAGCCCTTGTATTTCTCACTTTCCATACCCTCCCCGCTGGGTTTTCCCCATTCAGGGCTAAGTCTCCCAACTGATAAGACTCTAGTATTTTGGCCTAGAATTTGATAAATAATTATTTTAGTGTTGAGTTACTTCTGAGTCACATGAGTCTGAGAAATGTAAGACTTCCCTATGACCCTGGGCTACTATAAAAGAAAAGCGAAGCCCATGGTCAGGCCCAAGCGCTACGCAAAGTCACTTGGAGTGGTATGACAGGGAGTGGGTCGGGCGTTTCCAGTTGAGCAGAGGAACCAATGTTTGAGGGTTAGTCACAAGCTGGGGGGCCACGGTTGGGAAAGACTAGAGGGAGGTTATGAAAGTTCAGGCAGTTGGGTTCAATGACTATCTCAGGGCCAGACCTCATTGCTGGGTACTTCACCATCTCTGTCTCATTGGGGCCTCTCAACAATCCCAAGTCCTAGACTCCAGGACACGTCCAAAGCCTGTGCCCCTTCCTCCACTCCAAGCAGTGGGAGAGCCAAGGGCACCTGGCCAAAAGGAACACTTGAGGAGTTGTGAGCTCCTGTGAAGAAGGTGCGACTACACTCCAGGACTGCTGTGAGGGAGAAGTCTCGGACCTCTGGTGGACCCCAGGAAGAGGAGTCGCCCAGAATCTCAAAGAAGTTTCAGGAGCAGCAACATGCAAACCAATCCAGAGCCCTACCCAGAGCCGGAAAGGTGCCGCCCCTCTAGGAGGCCGAAGCCACTCCAGACTCCATGTAACCAGCAGGGGGTGCCCCATCCCCACGCTCCCACCCAAAGCCTGAAGCTAGGCTGGGCCTGGGGACTTGATTCAGCCCAGGGAAGTCCTTTCCCTGTTAGTGCATTGAAAATGGTTGGAAACTATTATCCCTGGTTACCATTGTGGAATTGCACTGGGTTAGGATAAGGACCCCTGATCCTTAAATACTAAACATACTGTTTGACACATTTATAAGCTTGTATCATTTTGATAGAGTGTATGTTCTATATCTGACTTGGCCTGGGTGCCCCTGAAAGCAGAGCCTATGGGGTATTGATTTAGCAGGTGACCATAAGGAATGTGAGCAGTAGAGGAGAAAGCACCAAAATAACCCCTCATTACCAAGCTGGTCTCTGCACTCAGTCCCCCAGGACATTCTGGGGCACATCATGAAATGTCTCCATACCATCCTGCTGGGAAGGAGAAAAGGAATTTATCCATTGGCTCCTGACCCCCTCTTCCAGCACAGGTCTAAAGGGAGCTTCTGTCCAGTTGTACCTGTGTAAAGCCTGCCCAGGAAGTTCTCCCAGTGGGGGCTGGAATAAAGGTGAGCGAGGGTAAGAGAGTCTGAAGAGATGCACATGCGCTCAGAACCCCACCTGAGAAAGGGACCTAAAGGAAGCAAGAAGACCCTAAGGGAACCACTCACAATAACTACCAAGCTCTTCATCTCAGGGCCCTTTATACTAGGGGGAAGTTGGTGTGAGTTTGGAATAGATTTCGGGAAGTGGGATTGCCTGGCTAAAGGGTAAAGGCACATGCAATCTTACTACATGTCAAATCTTCATACCCAGCAGGTTGTACCATTTTTGCATTTTCCCCAACAATTCATGTGAGTGCCAGCTTCCCCACAGCCTTGCCAACGAAATATGTTGGAAAAACTTGGGTTTTTGCTGATCTGACAGGTGAGAAATGACATCTTAGTACACTTTCATTTTGTATTTCTGTTATTATGAGCAAGATTGAGCACCCAGCTTATGCACAAGGATTTTCATGGCACTAGGCTCTTCATTGCAATATTAATTATATTAGCTAATTACAGGAAATACAAAACCACAATGAGAGATCACCTCACACCCATTAGGATAATGACTATTAAACAAAGCAAAAACAGAAAATAGCAAGTATTGGTGAGGATGTGGAGAAATTGGAGCCCTTGTACAGTGTTGGTGGGAATGTAAAATCATACAACCACTGTGAAAAACAGTATGGTGGTTCCTTTAAAAATTTAGCATCGGGGCTTCCCTGGTGGCGCAGTGGTTGAGAATCTGCCTGCTAATGCAGGGGACATGGGTTCGAGCCCTGGTCTGGGAAGATCCCACATGCCACGAAGCAGCTGGGCCCGTGAGCCACAATTACTGAGCCTGCGTGTCTGGAGCCTGTGCTCCGCAACAAGAGAGGCCGCGATAGTGAGAGGCCCGCGCACAGTGATGAAGAGTGGCCCCCACTTGCCACAACTAGAGAAAGCCCTCGCACAGAAACGAAGACCCAACACAGCCATAAATTAAAAATAAATAAATAAATAAATAAATAAATATTAAAAAAAAAAAAGGAAAGCATTAAAAAAAAAAAAATTTAGCATGGGATTACCATATGATCCAGCAATTCCACTGGGTGTGCACCCTAAAGAATTAGAAGCAGAGTTTCAAAGAGATATTTGCACACCCATGTTCACAGCAGCATTATTCACAATAGCCGAAAGGTGGAAGCAACCCACATATCCATTGACAGATGAATGGATAAACAAAATGTGGTGCAGCCATACAATGGAATATTATTCAACCTTAAAAAGCAAGGAAATTCTTACACATGCTACAACATAGACAAATCTTGAGGATATTGTGCTGCGTGAAATCAGCCAGTCACGAAAGGACAAATACTATATATGAGGTACTTAGTCAAATTCATAGAAACAGAAAGTAGAATTACCAAGGGCTGGGGATCGGTGGGAGGGAGAAATGGAAAGTCGTCTAATGGGTACAGAATTTCAGTTTTGCAAGATGAAAAGAGTTCTGGAAATGGATGGTGGTTACGGTTGCACAAGAAGGTGAATGTCCTTCATGCCACTGAATTGTACACTTAAAATTGGTTAAGATGATAAATTTTACATGTATTCCATCACAATTTTAAAAGGGACAAGAAACAATCCAAACATTGAATACATAGTGAAATAGATTGTGCTACACTCACCCAGTGGGATACATTGCAGCTATAAAAAGGAATAAGGAGTATCTCTATGTCCTGCTGAGGTGCGACCTGCAGGATATGTCTGTCATTCAGTGAAGGAAGTAAGGGTGTTGGACTGTAACCCACAGGACTGCAAGCCTTGTAATTGCCCAGCTGTGAGACTAAAGAAAGAGCCCAGAGACATCAACAATTTATTGGATAGGGAATCTTACAAGTCTGAAGCAGAGTCCTGGAGTGGCACCCCACTGTGGGTGGCAGATGGCAGGCAAGACAGGGCAGCAATCTTCACTCCTGGCCGGGGGAAGGAGGATACCATTTATAAGGGGGAGTTGACGTTAGGTTGGCTCATCAGTTACCAGGGAAACCAGTGGATGGGGCAAGGGGCAAGCACTAGGCAGTTACTAATGAAGCCCTATGATTAAGCGGTTTGGATAGTCATGTGAGTAGGATGCATGCAAAGCAGGGACTGGTCGAGGAGGGAATGTACAGAGAGCAAGAGAACAGCCATCTTGAGTGGCCTGACCATGCAAAAGGGTTTACAGGTTTTACTGTATGCTGCAGTAACCAAGAAAGGGAGGAAATGCAAATATATGTGCTTTATATTTTTCAATGGAAACAATTTAAATTTAAAAATTTAATATAAACATTTACCTAGGTGGGGAGGAATGATCAGGGTAGAAGGCACAGGGGTGAAGCTAGACACATCTGTACACACCTTGCTTCATGGTTTTTTCTCTGGAAGCACGTAAATGTGTGCACAATTTTTTTTTTTAGAAGTTTATTTATTTATTTATTTATTTATATATTTGGCTGTGTTGGGTCTTCGTTTCTGTGCGAGGGCTTTCTCCAGTTGCGGCAAGCGGGGGCCACTCTTCATCGCAGTGCGCGGGCCTCTCACTATCGCGGCCTCTCTCGTTGTGGAGCACAGGCTCCAGACAGGCAGGCTCAGTAGCTGTGGCTCACAGGCTTAGTTGCTCCGCGGCATGTGGGATCTTCCCAGACCAGGGCTCGAACCCGTGTCCCCTGCATTGGCAGGCAGATTCTCAACCACTGCACCACCAGGGAAGCCCCCACAATTTTTTTTTTAAATTTAATCAATATAGAGTTAGTTGAATTGATTTCTCTGCAGTCTTAGTAAGCATAGCATGAGAGGGGTATGGATGGTAATTTTTGAGATTTCTTCCACTAGGGTGGATATAAAAAAAAACACAGAAAATAACAAGTATTGATGAGAATGTGGAGAAATTGGAGCTCATACACTACTGGTGGGAATGTAAAATGACTGCTTTGGAAAATAGCCTGACTTCCTCAAAAATGTAAACACAGAATTAGCATATCCAAGAGAAATGAAAACACACGTCCACACAAAGGCTTGTACACAAATGTTCATAGCAGCTTTATTTATAATAGCCAAAAACTAGGAACAACCCAAATTTCTACCAAAAGGTGAGTAGATAAACAAATTGTGGTGTTTCCATACAATGGAAATGATGTATACAACAACATAGATGAATCTCAAAATAATAATGCAGAGCAAAAGAAACTAGGGTTTTGTTTTTGTTTTTGTTTTTTAGTACATACTGAATAATTCCATTTGCAGAAATTTCTAAAAAAATGAAAACTAATCTATAATGACAAAAAGTAGATCAGTGTTGTCCTGGGGCAGGGGTAGGAGGGAAGAATTACTAAGGAACACAAGGAACTTTTGGGGGTGATGAATATGTTCATTACTTGATTGTGTTGTTGGTTTCATGGGTATATACGTAAGTCAAAACTCATCCAATTATACACTTTAAATATGTGCAATTAATTGTTTACAAAAAATGGATGAGATAATAAACAGTACTTAAAAATTTAAAAACAATGGATGTTGTAAGTTTTGGGAGGACATCTATCTAATTAGAAATTTCTTTCTTTTTTTAAAATTTATTTATTTATTTTATTTATTTTTGGCTGCGTTGGGCCTTCGTTGCTGCGCACGGGCTTTCTCTAAGTTGCGGAGAGCGGGGGCTACTCTTCGTTGTGGTGTGCGGGCTTCTCATTGCAGTGGTTTCTCTTGTCTCGGAGCACAGGCTCTTAGGCGCGCGGGCTTCAGTAGTTGTGGCACACGGGCTTAGTTGTCCCGCGGCATGTGGGATCTTCCTGGACCAGGGCTCGAACCCGTGTCCCCTGCATTGGCAGGCGGATTCTTAACCACTACACCACCAGGAAAGTCCTGTTGTTGTTTTGTCTGTAGTTTGTTTGCTTGAAAATCAGGAGCCAAATAATGTCCATGCATTGTAACTAGCTGATATATCTCTTAAGTCTCTTTATAGGTCTGCTCACGGCTCGAGGGTTAGGCTCCACTCTCCCACCTGCCTTTCACTTCTTAGGCTACACACAGGCCGCACCCCAAGCCACTGACTGGCCTTGTGCTTTCTCTCTGGAGAGCTGTGGGACCGCTGGTATGACCCCAGGACATGGATCTCAAGAGTCCAAACCCATCCCCAGCCCCTGTTGAATGCACAGAGGTCCCATGACCCTGCTTCCCTTACTTCATGTCAGCTCTGGCTGATTAGAGCTAGGTTGGACATAGACCAGTTAAAACAGACTGAGTATTTGAAGATATTGATACTACAGTTTTATTAAACTTTTGTAGGTGCAATATATTAGGAGAGGACAGAAAGCAGCAGACACACCACTGGCGTTGGCTCCCAAGGGGGCAGGAGCCAAAGCTCCTGAACTGTGCTCCAGAGGCAGCTGGTGCTGGTCCCAGCCCTAGGCCACTCCTGCTCCCAGGATCCCAGGCAAGGCCCCCTTCCTCCCTGTCAGCACTGTTCCTGGTGACCAAGCAGGCTCTGTGGACCTTTGGTCCTTGCCCATCCTCTCTGGTCGCCACGGACTTCTGTGGTAATCCCATCCCACACGTGTGCAGATGCACATGGAACACCATGGGCACAGGCTTCTGAGTGATCTGGCCCCTGTGCTAGACACGTCTGAGAATCGAAGGCGGGCAAGGCCATGCACAGACAGCCTCCCAGACTGACCAGGTGAGGAGGTCGGTCCTGGTAGGAGTGGCCCCAGGAGTACGAGGGAGGAGACACACATGTGTTGGAACTGGCGGGTGAGGCAGGAGCAATGGTAAGTGACAAGAGGAAGCTGTTCAGAGCTAAGCTAGATGGGGACGGGAAAAGTAGAGAAATGGGGCGAGGCTGTGAACACTTTCCTCCTGGCCAGGCACAGGGGAAGCAGGTGATTTTCTGGGAGACACCCCACATCAGCTACCACCAGACAGCTGGGTCCCCTACAAAAGGCAGGAGGGCACAGCCCCAACCTAACCAATGCAAGGCCAATGCATTGGCTCTCCTGGACACATGACCATTGTCTACACCCGCTTGGCAGTCACATCCTGTTCCTCTCCCCTTTTATCCTACATGTATTTTCGAAAGCACTTCTGTCCTGGGATTTGCAGGTTGTTTTGTGGACACATATTGTTTTTCAGATACAGTCTGCTTTTCCTCTTAAGAGCTGTGCTGCTTCTTATGCTCCTCTGGCTAATATTCTATTCTAGACCCCAATCTCTACACAGTCACCACTAACCATTTTTTTCTTTTTTTTTTTTTATTATGGTAAAATACACATGACATAAAATTTACTATCTTAATCATTTTTCAGTGTACTGTTTAGTGGTATTAAACACATTCACATTGTTGTACAATCATCACCACCATCCATCCCCATAACTCTCTTCATCTTGCAAAAGCGAAACCACTGACCATTTTTACTGGCCCAGGTTACTGTCCCAGCTGCCATTTATCACCTGGACTGGTGGGGTGAGTTAAGTGCAGAGCACTGTGGCTGCAGGTAGAGGTCCTGGTCTCATCCCTGCTGCCTGCTGAGCCTGATTCCAGTTCTGGGATTTGCCTCCTGTTATGGACTGAATGTGTCCATAACATATGTCAAAACCCTACCCTGCAAAAAAAAAAAAAAAAAAAAAAAAAACCCTACCCTGCAATGTGATGGTATTAGAAGGTGGGGCCTTGGGAGATGATTAGGATTAGATGAGATCATGACGTGGAGCCCTCACGATGGGATTAGTGCCTTTATAAGAGTCACAAGAGAGCTGGCTTCCCACCTCTGCTCTCTGCCATGTGAGGACACAAGAAGTTAGCCATCGGCAGGAGGGCCCTGACTTGACCATGCTGGCACCCTGACCTAAGATTTCCACCCTCTGAAACTGTGAGGAACTAATTCCGGTTGTTTATAAGTCCTCCAGTCTATGATGTTTTGTTACAGCAGCCTGAACTAAGACATCCACAAAAGGTCTGAATTTGGTTAGTCACTGTCACATTCATTTCTCTGCATGCCATACATCAGCAGCTCACACTGCCTTGTCTCCTTGTTGGTATTTGTGGCTGGTACAGATGTTGCTCCACGTTCTTGGGTGTTCAAGAAACATGGTTTTTAACTGCTTTTCAATAACTCAATTTGTATGTCAAACCTGCCACTCTGCTGCAGTGGTGGAAACTTAACTTCAGTCTATTTGGAGCATTCCTCACCTACCTTTCCTAGGATGTATCTAAATACTGACCTAATACTAAGTAAGGCATTTTAATAGCAAGACTGTCTTTGCTGGCATGTCTCTCATCCTTGTTCCCCAACACTTTCTATCACTTATTCTCTGCCTCCATTGGCTGCCCATTTATTTTGCCCCTAAAAACACTGTGGCCTATTACCATCATTACCACAGGTCTCTGAGAAGCGAGGCCCCCCAAGTTGCCATTCCACTCTTGCTGCAAAGTAACGATAAGAATGCCCTCCTGGCTTCTGATCTGTAAATGTCACCATCCAGAATGGTTAAGTGCCATTCCCGAATCCCATCATCCCCGAAGACACTAGGGAGCCCAGTTCCATGGCAGCATCTCCTGCTGTCAACCCTGGCCTACCGGGGACAGCCATCAGCACCTTCTCCATGATGCAATGCCCCCCCTCACTGTCATATTCCCTACTGCTTTAGCCAAAGGAGCGTCCTCTGGGCAGCTCCCAGAGAACAGAGTCAAATGGCGAATCTTCTGGTCTCATGTAATAAACCCATTCTAATATTCCCACTTCCCTGTAGCCTTCAGACCCTTCTTTAAACTCAGCCAAGGCAATTCTGGTGTCTCCACCTCATTGACCTCAGGCCACCATCGTGTCCAATTTTCCAGAGTCATCTGGTAGCACATTAGGAGAAGCTCCGGGTGTTCTTGGCAGAACTCTAGTCTTGAGTCATGGGAAATGTTCCATTGCAATCAACTTCCTACCCAGTCTTATATACCCCCCCCCCCACCCTCTAGATCCACCCCCACATCTGTTCCCCCAGAGGTCCTGCGGTTAGACATGTCCTGCAGCCTTTTGGACGATCAAGCTATTTCCTTCTGGAGTAGGGACTGTGCTTCACTGCTTGGGCTATGCTGAGACTCGATCCTAGTTATTGGTCTAGAGGCAATGAGAGGTGGAGCTTCAGAAGGATTAGCATCATTTTATGACATCTACCTCAGGTGAGATCGTTGCATTGTCTCCAGGAAAAATAAAGCTGTTCTTCTCTATCAAGGGAAGGAGCAGCTGCTGCTGGCCAGAAGGGTTCAGGGGCTCTGGGGGCTCAAGGTTCTTAGGTATATCCACCCAAACATCCCCATGCCAGGCCTTGAGGTCCCGTTCCTTCCCCTTAAAACGCTTGACTTTAGTACAGGAAAATTGTTAAGGATGCACAGGTCTTCTCTGCAGCTCTACTGCCCTTGATTAAATGTTGAGCCTTATTTTCAGCACACTCTGCTTCCTGGCCACAGAAGTGAGCAGTTCTTTACATGTTGCCTTGGGAGACTTTCCAGCTTTCACATCATGCCCTGAGTTGAGTGGGCTAAGAAGAGCCTTTCATTCTTTCTTCAAAGCTTCTAAGACAGTTTAGAAAAGTTAACCACCTCCATAATCCTTGTAATTACAGCTGCCTCCATATCTTTCAAGTGCCAAAGCTACTACATAAGCCAAACTTTCCCTTCAATTTCTATCTCATTCCAATCCACCAAAGGTAAGAGTCTTATGCTTCAGGACACTAGGGGTTACTACCATCCTTCTCACCAACAGTGGTGAGAGGTCTTTGTTGCCTTCTGAATGAGGGGTGATCTAGTTCTAGATTCCTTTCCCTATGGCCTGCCTTCTAGTGCTACTTCCTACTAACTGCCTTAGCTTGAATCCCCATAAAAGCAGAGCCTGAGCTTAGAACTTGGGTGCAGTTTATCTGGTAGATGATTCCACGAACTGAGAGAGGGGGAGTGAGGAAAATGGTAGAAGGAAAATTCAACAAAGTGTGTTTTGGTTTCTGTCCTCTACTGGAGGTTGCCCCAGAAGGCATTAACTCTCCTGCACTCCCAGGCTATGTCTGTGGGTTGAGAGAGCTCCTGAGGCTTAGGAGAAAGCCCTGAAGCAGAAAGGCAGAGAAACCCACAGTAGACACTTGAAATGAGGCACTGACAGTATACGCAGAGCCATCCACCATAGTTGCGGCGAAAATCAGAGGTGGACTTATCAGATGCAACCAGAAGTTCCAAAAGCATCTGGTACACCTTCCCTGCTTCCTAGAGGATTAGATACCTATGACAATACCAAAGGCCAAACACCATCTGCTCCTGGGACTCAGGTGCCTGTCTCTTATAGACCTTTGTTCATTCTAGAAATATCTGGAGAGAGCCTAGTAAGTGTTAAGCACTTTTCTAACTAAGATACAGAAAAAAAAAAAAAAAAAACCCTATGGAACTTACACTCTAGTTGGGGCGGAGGGGGTGGAGGGAGACTGACAAAATACATAGCATGTCAAATGGTGACAGATGCTAGAAAACAAAGCAGGAAAGGAGGATAAGTTGTGCTGGTTTGGTTGGGTGTGGAGAGAATGCATGCTCTTTTAAATAAAGTCATTAGGGAAAACTTCACTGAAAAGGTGACATTTAAGTAGACACCTGAAGGAAGTAAAATCAGCAAGACACTGAGAAGGAGCAACTGTGAGGTAGGAGAGAAATCAGAAGAGTGTAGTGTCCTAGAAGACAAGTGAAGATGAGGAGGCGTCAACTGCATGAAATGCTGCTGATGGGCCAAGATGAGGATGGAGAATTAGCCAAAGGACTTAACACTGGAGTCAATTTCATCCTTGACAAGAGCAGGCTGGGGAGACTCGGAGGTGAGAAATCCAAAGCTGAGGGGAACTAAGAGCAAAGAGGGAGGGGAGGAATTGAAGACAGTGAATATAAGCAACTTTTTTGGAGCTTAGTTATACAAGGAAGCATAGAAATGGGGCAGTAGCTGGAAAGTAATGTAGGGTCAAGAAAGGACTTTTTTCCAAGATGGAAGACCTACCAGGATCTCTACTTCCATTTCTCTTCATCTTTCCTCTTGCTGTAGACAAATCTACAGCCTTTTTGACCTCCCTCCTCAAGCCCAAAAAATATTTTTTCAAAGCTCTGTTCCCCAGAGGGTTCTGAGCTGTAGAAGATGAAAGCCACAAAGAGTTCTTTGTTCCTACTTTCTGCTCTGTCACACACACACAGCCACAGCCCCACCCCCACCCCAGGAGCAATGAGCTTGCTGCCTCAGTCAGGGGGTGAAATTCCAGAGCAGAAAGAACAAAGTCAGATATCTTAAAATATCATTCTGCCCCATTTGATCTGGGTCCTTTATCCATTTGGATACCCGTCCCTAAACATGGGGCTCCCCATCTGCTGCTGATCTGGCTGGGCAGATACTTTTCTCTGTTCTAGAAAATAAACTATTTGTTTGCAAGTACTCTGGCCAAAGCAATATTCCCTGAACTTTAGGCACTCTTGGATCACCTTTACAATTTTTGCTATTTCCCCATACCACATAGTTTTTATCTCATGTTTTAATGTAAAGCACTTTCCTCCTTAAAAAAAAATCTTTTTTTATTGTGGTAAAATTCACATAAAACTCACTATTTTAAAGTGTACAATTCAGTGGCTTTTAGAACATTCACACTGTTGTACAACCATTACCACTACAGCTCCAAAACATTTTTCATCAAACCAAAAGGAAACCCTGCTCCTGTTAAGTAGTCACTCCTTCCTCCCCACATCCCCCAGCTGTGGATTTGTCTATTCTGGATATTTTATATAAACAAAATCATACAATATGTGGTCCTTTGCATCTGGCTTCTTTCACTTAGTATAATTTCTCCATCAGTGCCTTATTTTGTGTTTTTTTCTAGGTATTGTTTTGATTCCCTTCTCATTTCCTTTTCTGTATATTTTTTATTTTCTAAGTTATTCTAAAAGGAAATTATATTTTACAACTATTTAAAAATATTTTAATCCATGTTAATATAAATATAGAATTATTAAAACACAAAAGAGCACTGCTCAAAAGAAATGTTTTTAAGCATAGTGTCTAATGACATGTTTTGTGTTGTTTTTGCTGATTTAATTAGGCCACATTTTTATACAAAGTAGTGGTTTAGTAATCCCTAGTCTTTCTCCTGAAAGCAAGTTAGGCTGAAGAAGGACACCCAGTTCTCTCAAAGTTTTCACATGGCTCTAGGAAAATGTATTGGAATCCTACCGGACTTAAGTTTCACTGGGTGCTGAAAGGGCCTGTCTACATTCCAAGGAAAGGTTGCAGGTTGCAAGGACCAGTGTCATCACCTTTGTTATGCAGCCACATCACTCACAACACCCTCACCAAAAGCACTTTATATGATACCTTGGGCACAGGGCTCCCCATGCCCTAGGAGAGAACATCGATCTAGAACGGATATAGAAGGAGATCCAAAATCAGACACCTATAGGAGGAAAGGAGTGAAGCTGAGCAGGAGCTGACAGCCACAATTCAGGCAACTGCTGCTGGGTAAAACCAAGGTCCAGCATGGCTGAGTCTTCCGGGTTTTCAGGAGAAGACGGGAAATCTGGATTTTTAATGTGAAATCTCCAAATTCTTAAATGTTGGCAACTCATGCAAAACTGTAAAATAAAGTGGGTCGAGCAAATCCTATCTGTGCGCTGGATTAGCTCTGGACAGTGCTTGTTTGTATCCCCGACCCATAATTCTAGAGAGAGGAAAAGGAAACCCGTAACGAAGAAGCGACTCGCCAAAAGCCACACAGCCAGGAGGGGGAGGCAGAGCTCAAAGTTTCGAGAGATTCTTTCGGGAAACAGTTTCCAGGTCGTAAAATACACTTTTATCCTGGACTCAGGCTGAAACCCGTCCCGGGAGCGCCTCAGGGAGGGAAAGGCCAACTGTAAGGTCACCGACCCCGCCCGCCCAACCGCACCCTCCATCCCTGGGCCCAGGTTTCCCTGTGTCCCGGACTTTGCCCTCCGTCCCTTGGGCCAAGAAAGCCATTGCTGCCACTACCTCTCATCGCCTGCCATCCCCGCCCCCTGCTGCACTGTTGCAAGCCTGGCTCCTACTCCGCGTTCCCAACGGGCTGCAAACATCTTCCTCCACCGCCCTATCGCACCCTCCCGAGACGGGCTGCTGGCTGAGTCTCCCCTCCACACCAGGCCCGGAGTGATGGTCCCTGAAGGCGCGCAGCGAGCCGCTGCGCACCCGGAGCCCAGTCCTGGCCGGGCCCTCGAGAGGCCACAGGAACGCGCCCGAGCCTAACGTGAGGAGCGAGGTGCGCATGCGCCGCACGGGTTTTATTGCGTCACCGCGACTCTGGAGCCCGCGGCTCGATCAGGAGCAAGCCGCCCGCGCCTTCGCGCTTGCGCATCTTCCTCTGCCAGGCGCGCGCCGCAGCGGCAGTGCTTGCCTCGTGGTCTATCTTCTTTTCCAACAGGTGCATGCGCGCTGTGGTCTCCGTAAGCATGTCCATGAGCAGTTCCTGCTGCAGCTTCAGGTAGTTGTTCTCCTCCAGCAGTACCTGGCTCTTGATCCGCTGCACCTGCGCCTTCCAGCCCGAGGTGGTCGGCGAGGGCAGCTGCGGCCGCGACCGCACCGGCTGGCCCTCCGCTGTCCACCGGCCGCCGCGGAACACGAAGGCCTCATCGCTGAGGCGCGTGCGCGGCGTGCCGTAGCTGAGGCCTAGCTCTGCCTGGCGCGTCTGGTGGTCCAGCAGGTAGAAGGTGGACATGGAGGAGATGCGGCGCAGCGGAGGGCGCCGCGGCGAGAAGCGCCGCGAGAAATGGTGGGCCCAGAACTGCCGCAGCTGCTCCCACAGGCGGCTCGCGTGGCCCGAGGCCGGGCACCCGAAGGCCTCCAGGGCAAGGGCCGGGCGGGCCTCGTCGGGCGCACGGATACCCGGAGCAGAGCCTCGAGGACGCGGGCGACCCAGGCTGCTCCCTTGCCTCGCAAGCCTCGATGTCCAGAATGATAAAGGCGAGCCAGGGGCACTGCTGGGGAGCAAGAATCTGGGTGAGCAACCTGCTTGGACGAGCTGCCTCCTCAAACCGCGAGGCCTGGTGGGCAGGGCTCAGGCCCGCAGCTGGCGCTCAGGGTTAACCAGCTGCTGGCCACTGGGGAGTCCATCCCTGCACACTCGCACTAGCAGCAGTCTCCCTGAAACCCCCTTCCCCAAAGACTACTCTGTCAGGCTTTGGGGATAGATAGGCAGGTGAAGGACCAGAACCTTGCTCTCTGAGTGCTGGGTGGCTGCTGGAAGGGGTTAATAGGCCCTTAAGGGAGGAAGGAATGATAGCAGAGACAAGTAGGTACTTAAAAGATGCACAGGAATTTGACAGGTAGATTGGGGGTGGATAAGGGAGAGCCTCTAGGCAGAGTGAAGAGCTAGGCAAGGCTCGAATGTTGCACATGTGAGGAGGAGCTTGGGGTAGGATTGGTGTAGGGTATTGAGCTGGAAATAGCAGAAGAGGAAGCTGGAAAGGGGGACCAGGGCACTATATGAGGGTGTTGTACAGGCAGGCTTAAAAGTTTAGACTTCCTTCTGTGGGTTAGAGGGCGCTACTGAAGCATTGCAAAGCCAGGGCTGGATCTACATTCTGAAAAGTATCTGGTGGATGTCTAGCATACCCAACAGCATTACTGCCCTCGTCATTCAGTTATTTTACAACCTTGAACTGACTGGCACCTGCTTTGTGCCAGGCCCTGGTCTGGGTGGAGGGTCCCAGCACAGCCTATGCCTGCCCTCAAGATGCTCCTGGTCCAGCTGGGAACCAGTTGTGTGCGTGTAGATCACAGTCTGGTGTGGTCAGTCCCGTAGGGGCATGTGCCATGGGCTAGGACCTATGCTTAGGGCTTGAGCCAACAGGGGTTGCGCAGACTGGACATGACTTTTATCCCAAGCAGACTACATGCTCAAGGAAGCTAAAGTCCAGATAACAGACATGTCTCGTACTCCCTCTCCCCCCATTCCTGTACGTGCTGATTCTGTTGTGTGAGAAAGAAGACTGTATGCTTTCTTTTGAATTCCTCTTCTCCCTATGGGGAGTGAAAAGAGAAGGAACCCTGGGGCAGGGTTCCCTCTGTCATGCCTTCATTAATTCAACACACACATACTCCTCACACATAGCTGGGCAGTACTGTCCCCTAGATCTGGCTCAGGGACATGTCTCTTGGAAGCCCAAGGCTAGAACCCCGCCCACCCTTGAGGTTGCGTCTTTCCAGAGGATCCTTCCCCGATAATCCTCACATGTTGTACCTCACCTGGAGGATGTGTTGGAGGTGCCAAGCTGCTGTCCCAGGCCTGGCCCCATCTTTGAACCACTCAGTTGCTGTCTACTGGCTATGACTCACAATGCCTCTAGGCCAGATCAGCTAAGCTATAAAACAGACCCTTGGGCTCTCCCCTGTATTCATTCAGCACACTTATTGAGTGCCTTCTGTGTTCCAGACACTGTTCTTCCAACATGACGAAGATCTTCCGTCATCAAGCTATCATTCTTAGGGGGGGAGAAGGTCGTAAGCAGAGCCTAAGATAGGAATTTGTTCTAGGGGATTGAACAAAATAGTCCCTCATGAAGCTTACCAAGGGTGTCATGGGTCAGGTTTCCTAGAAGCAGAGCCTCAGATGAGAATTTTTGAGGGATTTACTGGGGAAGTGTTCTCGGGAGAAGGGAGTAAGGGAAGCAGGACAGGGCAGGGAAAAGAGCTAAAGCTAAGCAGGAATGTGGCCTCAAGTGGAGACTAGCTCTAGCCAGATCCCATGGGGAACTGTAGAAATTGTGCCACAGAGTTAGGTCTCCTTACTGCAAGGGAGCCAATCTTTTGTGCCCTTCTTCTCCCCCACCCAGCCTTCATTTCAGTCAGTCATTGTCAGGGGCAACTGTGAGTTGTCAGCCAACACTTAAGGCACCTATGGGGTGGGTGCACCCCCAGTAAAGGGATTTGTAGGATGTCAACAGCATAAAAGAGGGAGGAAGAGAATAGATCATAAAAATGAAAGGAAATGGGGCTTCCCTGGTGGCACAGTGGTTGAGACTCCACCTGCCAATGCAGGGGGCACGGGTTCAATCCCTGGTCCAGGAACATCCCACATCCTGCAGAGCAACTAAGCCCGTGCGCCACAACTACTGAGCCTGTGCTCCTGAGCCTGCGAGCCACAACTGCTGAGCCCGCGCGCCTAGAGCCCATGCTCTGCAACAAACGAAGCCACCGCAACGAGAAGACTGCGCACACCGCAACGAAGAGTAGCCCCCACTTCCTGCAATTAGAGAAAGCCCGCGCACAGCAACGAAGACCCAATGCAGCCAATAAAAAAATAAGTTTATTAAAAAAAATTTTAGTTATTCTAGTGGGTGTGTCTAAATTGTGATTTTGATTTCATTTCTCTGTTGGCTAATAATGTTGAGTGTCTTTTCATGTGCTTATTTGTTACCCTTGTTGCTGAAGTTGTTCTTGTCTTTTGACCTTTTTTTTAAAAACTGGATTGTTTGTCTTGTTGAGTGTAAGTTCTTTAATGCTAGATAAAAGTCCTTTGTCAGATATGTTTTGCAAATATTTTTTTCCCAGTCTATGGCTTGCCTATTAAAGCAGAAGTTTTTAATAAAGTCCAATTTATCAATTTTTACTTTGACCCTCAAAAGGTCATGCTTTTCATGCCATATTAAAGAACGCTTTGCCAAACTAAAAGTTTCACCATTTTAGCTTTACATTTTGTGTTCTATTTTGAGTCAAATTTTGTTGATAGTGTTCTTTTCATATGGATGTCAAGTTGACCCAGCACCATTTATAAAGACTAGCCTTTCCTCACTATTTGCGGTTGTGTCTTTATTGTTCATCATGTGACTGTGTACGTATGACTGTTTCTGGGCTCTCTATTCTCTTTATTGTTCTTTTTATTCTTGTACCAATACCATATTTTCTTAATTATTGTAGCTTACAGTAAGTCTTTATCTGGTAATGTAAATCTTCAAACAATTTTTTTTAAGAGTGCTTTGGTTTTCTAGGTCCTTGGAATTTTCATATAATTTCAATTCCATGTAATTGAATTTATATCCTAATTTTAGAATTAGAATGTCAGTTTCCGCAAATAAACCTTTATGCTCACTGTTCAAAGCTCTCTCTTATCATCAGGATAAGCTTGAATCAGCCCTCAGAAGGTTGTCTAATGGACATGGAATCAGAGCCCAGGAATATTTTAACCCAGCCAATCACACATTCGCCTTCTCTCCCTCACTCCCTCTTCCACCACCACCCCCCCCAATTGTGTCTGTGTTATTAAAGCTACTTTTCATTAACACTCATGACATTTCAGGAAGGTCCTGAGTGATCATCAGGAATGGTATTCAGCAACTTTCAATTTCCCTATTTCCATGGTCTACAAAAGAGGAAAAACTACAAAAACCAAGGAAGTCTTTTTTGATGATTTGAAAAGGAAAAGTTTAGAGGAGGAATAATTCCCACTTAACATGTTAACTCCTTTCACAAACAGACCTTGATTTTGAGGAAATTTAATGAAAACTGTAGTTTGTTTTTTTTTTTTTGCTGCACGATGTAGCATGCGGGATCCCAGTTCCCCTAACAGTGATCAAACCCACGACCCCTGAAGTGGAAGCGCGGAGTCCCAACCACTGGACTGCCAGGGAAGTCCCGAAAACTGTAGAATTTAAAAATGCACAGTCAATAACAATGGTTCCTGGCTCCTTTGAGGGACTCCGTTTAAATGTCACTGAAAAGACCAGATTTGGAGCCTGTGAGGAAAGGAGTGCCCGGTCCCAACAGGTCTGAGTTTAAGGACATAAAGCTCATTCTGATGGCACAGAGGAAAGGAGAGAGGACTTAAAAAAGAATTTTCATTTCTTCACAGCCATAGTGGCTGTAAATGTCAGTGGATCTCTTCTCTTGGCAACCAAGAGGAATAGTTCCAAAACCAAGGAAGCAAAATCTTGTTCACCCTCATGACCATTTCAATCCCGCTTCTAAGATAATCTGTTAGTGATATTTACCCTTCCCTGAAACAGTGAGGGGTTCTCTGTGCTAATATAGTTTTTTAAAAAAGCCAAATATTTGCATTTGTATACGACCTGATAAAAACAGTAATTCAAGTAGTACGGAACACAAGAAGAACATAGTTATACAAAATGCACACGCTTCACCCGGTACTTCCATTTTCTGCACGGTGCCTTTTTAGGATGCATGAAAGGATGCCCATCCCCTGTGTGGTTCATCCTTCCCTTGGGCTTTTTCTTCTTTAGCTTCTCCTTCAGCCTTCCTCTTGGGCTTGGTGGTTTCAGCAGGGGTGGGATGCAGCATGAGGGGTGACCACAGTGGTGGTCTAAGGGTTGCTGTTGCTTCCTCTCATACCCATGCTGCTCCCAAGCCATTTTGCCTTAAAGTTAGTTATATGCATGTTCTTTGGAATCTGCAATACTCTATAGAAAATGTTTAAGTTTTGTTTTAAAAAATAACTGAAAAAAAGTGTTGATGATGTTCTATCTGCTCTAGATAACCACCAGGAAGCGCCCTGGAACCTAAGAGTCTGCACCTGGGTTTGAGTGGTGGTGGCTAACCAGAGGGGAAGGTAAGCAGACAGGCATGAGAGCACTGAGTTCCCCTGAGAATGGAAGATTTCAAAGTCTTCTGAAGAGTGAAAAGTGGACTTAGAATGTGCATCATGGCACAGTACAGAGTGTGTGCCAGCTGAATTTGGAAACATCTGCCTCAGGGCACTTGGAGCAGATTACAGGTCAAATAGCACTTATTTTCAGCAGAAAAACATTTTTTGTTGTCCTATTGAAATGTTAATTTAAATGCTGTATAGGTAATTTATAAATTTATTGTGGTTTTATATTTGTATAACAGCTGTAAATAAATGAATGTATGGTAGGCTTATGTTTATAGACATTTAAACAAGAATGTGTGGTGGGTTAATATTTTGATTAGCCCATATATAGTTGTCCTGAATATTCCTTTTTATACAGGTACCTTTTATCATTTAAATGAAAATCTGAGGCTTTCTGCAGAAAACAGAATTATTTGGGGGCTTCTAACTTCCAAAATAGGCTCTATAGTATCTGAACAACTCTGAACAATTGTCTTGAATTGTGAGAGCCTGACCTTTTTTTTTTTTTTTTGCCACGCTCGCTGCGTGGCTTGCAGGATCTCAGTTCAGTTCCCCGACCAGGGATTGAACCCTGGCCACAGCAGTGAAAGCACCGAATCCTAACTACTAGACCACCAGGGAACTCCCCTGGCTTTTTTTTTTTTTTTAAGTTGTAAATTTAAAAATTGTGCAAGGAAAAATATTTTTTTTAAATAAAAATTGTTCAAGGAACACCAGTAAACCCTTTATCTAGATTCCCCTACACTCAACATTTTACCCTATTTCCTTGATCATTTCTGAACCTTTTACATACATCATAGTCCTTTGCCCTAAATACTTCAATGTGTATTCTCTTACGTAACCACAGTACAGTTATCAACCTTATGAATTTATGTTGATATAATACAACCATCCATATTTCAGTTTTGTCAGTTTACTAAGAATGTCCTTTATAGCATTTTTTCCCTCTAGTACAGGATCCCATCTAGGGATAGGTATTGCATTTAAGTGTTGCAAAGGAACCTTCCCTACTGTGGGCAGACACTTTAAAGACCATTTAAATGTCCTGTTCCTCAAAATTCCCCCTAAAGTTAGCATCCACTGGTGACTCTTGCCTGATCCAATCTTTATGATTGCCAAATTATGCTTTTCCAACACTAGCACTCACTTTATACTTATCAGTTGGCCCTCAGCATTCTACTCTAAGCAAGAGATCTTCTCTCTCCTCTGCTGGTATGGTGAGATAATAGAGAAAAAAAAATTATATATATATATATATATATATGTATATATGTATGTATGTGTGTGTGTGTGTATATATATATATATATACACATATATATATATGTATATATATATATATATATATATATATATATCTCCGCCCCAGTTCCTGGCACAGAGTTCCTAAAACCCTTGTAATTTCCTAGGTGTTAAGAGCACTAGGCACATCTTTTGTTCTAATATTTGGTCTTTGACCCCTGTTCCTGACAGTTTCTAAATCCCTCAGAATTTCCTGAGTTATAGCAGTGTCTTTTGGTCTAATGAAGTGACTCATGGTGGGCTCCTGGATAGGAGCTGTTCACCAGAAAGACAGAGCCATGATTGGACACTTGGGACTTTCAGCCCCTCCTCCCCTCCCCCATTCTCCAAAGGCGAGAGGGGTTGGAAATGGACTTAATGATTGATCCTGCTTCCATAAAAATCCCCTAAGTACTGGGTTCAGAAAGTTTCCAGATCGGTGAACACAGCCATGTACTGGGAGAGTGACACATCCAGCTCCACGGGGACAGAAGTTTGTGCTTGGGACCCTCCCGGACCTCGCCTTGTGTATCTCTTCATCTCGCTGCTCATCAGTATCCTTTATCATATCCTTTAGTAAACTGATACATGTAAGTGTTTCTCTGAATTCTGTGAGCTGTTCTAGCAAATAATCGAAGCCAAGGGGGAGGAAGTCATGGAAACCTCTGATTTATAGCCAAGTCGGACAGAAATTGCGGGTAAGCTGAGGATCCAATTCTTGCGATTAGCATCTGAAGTGGGGTCAGTCTTACAGAACTAAGCCCTTAACCTGTGGGATCTGACACTAGCTATCTCCAGGTAGCTAGTGTCAGAATCAAGTTGTAGGACACCCAGCTGGTGTCACAGAATTGCTTGGCATGGGGAAAACTCGCACACATCTGGTGTAGGAAGTGATGTGAATGTGGTAGTAGTGTGACAGTAAAGAAGAAACACAGGAGGGGGGGACTTCCCTGGTGGTGCAGTGGTTAAGAATCCGCCTGTCAATACAAGGCACACAGGTTCGAGCCCTGGTCCGGGAAGAGCCCACATGCCACAGAGCAACTAAGCCCGTGCACCACAACTACTGAGCCTGTGCTCTAGAGCCTGCGAGCCACAACTACTGAAGCCCACGTGCCTAGAGCCCGTGCTCTGCAACAAGAGAAGCCACCGCAATGAGAAGCCTGCGCACCGCAACCAAGAGTAGCCCCCACTCGCTGCAACTAAAGAAAAGCCCACGCGCAGCAACAAAGACCCAATGCAGCCAAAAATAAATAAATAAAAAATAAATAAATTTATTAAAAAAAAGAAACACAGGAGGAGTGTAAGTTTTTTCTTTACAGGTATAGACTTATTAATTCTATTTTTCTTTTCCTTTTTTAAATTTGTTTACAGTTCTCTTTTTCAGTGGTTTATAGTTCATTTAATTATTTTGATTCTCAGATGGCTGGGCCCTCCCCCAGAGATTCTGATGTAATGTTCTGGGGGTACAGCTTGGGCACTAGGATTTTAAAAGCTTTCCAGGTAATTCCAATGTACAGACAAGGCAAAAAACAAAAACAACAAAAACAAAACAAAACAAAAAAACCCTTGCAATGTAAAACATAGAGACCAAGGCAAGCAAACAGAAAACAGCGGACGGGAAATAGAGAAAACATACAGAGAAAAAAATCTTCAACCAAAAGTAGTCAGCAAATTTTCTCCCCAGAAAACAATTATGAAATTGGAAAAAAAGATTTTTTTAAAGATTTAGGGCTCTGGAAATTGACCAAAAGTAAATGAAAAATTGAGAAGCATTTATCCATGAAAAACTTCTGAACTCTGGTTAGAACAGTGAGAGTCTGTGGCATTCTCTTCTGAGGCTGCTAACATTCCCCCAGCTTGGTCAGCAAGCTAGCTGTCCCAGAAATGGGGAGGCTGCACAAACCAACAGCTTCACTGCCAGAGGGGGCTCACTGAATCTGAAGCAAACCACAGTGAGATACTACTCTATATCTACTAAAATGGCTATTGGCAATGATGTGGAGAAACTGAAATCCTCCTACATGGGAAATGTAAAATCAGCAGCCAATTTGTAAAACAATTTAGTAGTGTCAAACAGTTAAACATATACTTAGCATACAAGTCAGCAATTCTATTCCTATGTACTACTCAAATGGAAACATGTCCATATGAAGACTTGTATACAGGGAGTTCCCTGATGGTCCAGTAGTTAGGATTCGGCTCTTTCACTGCCCTGGCCTGGGTTCAGTCCCTGGAAGCTGCACGGCGTGGCCATGGATAAACAAAATGTATATCTATGCAATGTAATATTATTCAATAATGGAAAAAGAATCAATTCTTGATACATGCTACAACATGAATGAAATGCAAAAACATTACGCTAAGTGAAAGAAGTCAGATAATGATTCCATTTATGTGAAATAGCTAGAAAAGGGAGATCAATAGCGGGAGAAAGCAGTTCTATGGTTGCCTTGGGTTGGTTGGGAGTTGACTACAAATAGGCACAAAGGAACTTTTTGGTGGTGGAGTTATTCTTTTTTAAAAAAAAAAAAATTAATTAATTAATTTGGCTGCATAGGGTATTCATTGCTGCGCGCAGGCTTTCTCTAGTTACGGCAAGCAGGGGCTACTTTTCGTTGCCGTGCACGGGCTTCTCATTGTAGTGGCTTCTCTTGTTGCGGAGCACAGGCTCTAGGCGCGTGGGCTTCAGTAGTTGTGGCACACGGGCTCAGTAGTTGTGGCTCACGGGCTTTAGAGCACAGGCTCAGTAGTTGTGGCCCATGGGCTTAGTTGCTCCGCGGCATGTGGGATCTTCCCGGACCAGGGCTCCAACCCATGTCCCCTGCATTGGCAGGCGGATTCTTAACCACTGCGCCACCAGGGAAGTCCGGTGGTGGAGTTATTCTAAAACTGGATTGTGGTAATGGTTGCACAATTCTATAAATTTACTAAAAATCAACGAATCATTCACTTACAGTGGGAAAACTTTATAGTATGTAAATTATATTTCAATAAAGTTAAAAAAACTATGTGAGGGTAGAATAAAGACACTTTTAGATGTGCAAGATTTCAAAAAAAATTACTACACAGTCTTTCTTGGGATAGATGTAACTATTAATTGAGGTAGTAAACCAAGAAAAAGTGAAAATGTTGGGTTTTAAGGGAAAAATAAAATATGTGTCTATACAAAGAGTGGTATACCATGTCCATAGCAGTTTTATATCATATAGCCAAAAATTGGGAACAGCCCAGTTGTCTTATTACCTGGTTAATGGATAAACAAACTGTGGCATACTTGTACAATAGACTACTACTCAGCAATTAAAAGCAACAAATTACTGATACATTTTACAACACAGATGAGGATCTCAAAACAATATGAGTTAAATAAGCCAGATACAAAACACTATATACTATATAATTACATTTATATTAAGCTCTAGAAATGACCAGTCTTTTCTATAGTAACAGAAAGCAGATCAATTTTTTGCGTGTTGCTGGTGGTGGGGACGGAATGGGAATGGATATGAGGAAACTGTAGTATAATAAAAAATACATTTGGTCTTTATTCTGGGTTCCTGGCACAGAGCTTCTAAAACCCTTGGCATTTCCTGAGTGATGAGTGCCTTTTGTTATTCATATCATTATGAATATCCTATCATCATTCATATCATTATGATGATGTCCCCTTCCAACAACACCTGAGTTTATGCTAATCAGGTGATTATTGCTGGGCCCCTTGATCAATTCAGGATAAGGGTGCTAGAGAAACCAAACCAAGTGATTTAGAGGAGTAGGATTTTCAGCTCCACTTCTGACCTTTAGGAAGGGAAGAGGGACTGGAGATTGAGTACAATCACCAATGGTCAACGATTTATCAATCATGCCTACTAATGGAACCTCCATAAAACCCCCTAAATAATGGTGTTCAGAGAGCTTGCAGCTTGGTCAACACATGCAGGTGCTGGGAGGTTGCATGCCCAGAGAGGGTATAGAAGCTCTGCACATTCACACACATACACACCCATACCTTGCCCTATGCATTTTTCCATTTGTTCCTGAGTTGTAGCTTTTTTAGTAAACCTGTGATAGCAAGTAAAGCACTTTCCTGAGTTCTGTGAGTTATTCTCTTGAATTACTGAACCTGAAGCGGGGGGTCTTGGGAACCCCCAAATTTGTAGCTGGTCAAGCAGACATGTGGGTAACCTGTGCACGTCATTTGCAGCTGGGCATCTGATGTGGGGGCAGTCTTAGCCTCTAAACCTGTGGTGTCTGAGACTAACCGGGTAGTTAGTGTCAAAATTGAATTTAACTGACAGAAGTGGTGTCAGAAGAGAACACATATTTGGTGTAGGGGGAAAAGAAAGAACTTCAGAGGAAACTTATGGGGTAATGGAAATGTTCTATATCTTCATTATGTAGTGGTTACATGGTATGTGCTGTACATTACCAAAATCAGTGAACTGTACAATAAAGTTGAATTTTTAGAATGTGGGGTCTAGGAGTTGAGGAAACAGGAGATCTGAACCCAGGAGGAGGTACAAGGAGGTCCAGCGACAGTGGCTGAAGAGCAGTCTGTTGACTGAAAAATAAAAATTGCACAACCTAAAAGTTGAGAATTATGTTTTATTTGGTGGACTTGCTGAGGACTTAAGCCCAGGGGATAGCCTCTCAGATAGCTCGGAGGGACTGCTCCAAAGAGGTAAGGTAGGAGTCAAGATATACAGGGGGTTTTGCAACAAAAACCAGGTAGTCGGAACATCAAAAGATTACTATTTTTTTTTAATTTATTTTATTTATTTATTTTTGGCTGTGTCGGGTCTTCATTGCTGCGCACGGGCTTTCTCTAGTCGTAGTGAGTGGGGGCTACTCTTCGTTGCGGTGCTCAGGCTTCTCACTGCGGTGGCCTCTCTTGTTGCGGAGAATGGGTTCTAGGCTCACGGGCTCAGTAGTTGTGGCTCGCAGGCTCTAGAGCACAGGCTCAGTAGTTGTGGTGCATGGGCTTAGTTGCTCTGTGGCATGTGGGATCTTCCTAGACCAGGGCTCGAACCCGTGTCCCCTGCATTGGCAGGCGGATTCCTAACCACTGCGCCACCAGGGAAGCCCTATGGTGGGTTTTTAATATATATTCTATCTTTTTTGAAAATCTAAGCACAAAAGCAGAAATTTGATTACTTATTGAAAAAATAACATACACATTATAAAAATATCTCCTTTCCATTTCCAAAGTCTTAGCCACCTCTTGGGCATCAACCACTCTTAGCAGTTGCTCATGCATCTTTCCAGAAAGCTTGTTTGTCCAAGCTTATATCCATGAGAATATAGCTCCCTTTGCAACATGAAAGGAAACATACTTTTCTCAGTGCTTTTTCACATAACACTAAATCTTGGCAATCATATCTATACACATAGGTGTTCACTGAATGCTTTCCAATGCAGAACCATTATATGGATGAGCTATATTTTATTTAACCAGTTCTCTATGATGGTGGTTAGGTTGTTTCTAGGATTTGGATACTACAAACAATGCTGCAATGCACATCATTGTGTATATTTTTAAACACAACTACATCATGTGAATATTCTATCAAACCTAGATATAGATACAGATATATTCCCAGGAGTAGAATTGCTGGGCCAAAGCATATGTGCATTTTTATTTTATTTTTATTTTTTTTTAAGTTTTTTAAAAAATTTATTCATTTTGGTTGCTCTGGGTCTTAGTTGCAGCATGCAGGATCTTTAGTTGTGGCATGCGGGCTTCTTAGTTGCAGCATTTGAACTCTTAGTTGCAGCACACAAACTCTTAGTTGTGGCATGCATGCATGCGGGATCTAGTTCCCTGGCCAGGGATCGAACCCAGGCCCCCTGCATTGGGAGCGCAGAGTCTTACTCACTGGACCACCAGGGAAGTCCCCATATGTGCATTTTTTAAAAAAATAAATTTATTTATTTATTTAATTTTGCGGTGTGTTGGGTCTTCGTTTCTGTGCGAGGGCTTTCTCTAGTTGCAGCAAGCGGGGGCCACTCTTCATCGCGGTGTGCGGGCCTCTCACTGTCGCGGCCTCTCTTGTTACGGAGCACAGGCTCCAGACGCGCAGGCTCAGTAGTTGTGGCTCACGGGCCCATTTGCTCCGCGGCATGTGGGATCTTCCCAGACCAGGGCTCGAACCCGTGTCCCCTGCATTGGCAGGCAGACTCTCAACTACTGTGCCACCAGGGAAGCCCCCATACGTGCATTTTTAAATGAATATAAATAATTTATTTTGAAAATCATCTTGCAGATTATAAGGTCAAAATACATTCAACCCAATCTCCCACACATTCGACATCTAAGAATTATAAAATGATTATTTCTTTTAAAGAAATACTCCAATACCTCAAAGTACCTTTTGCATTATCAAGAAAAGATCTTATGCCTTTTTCCAGCTGGAACCATGGTGGGTGTAGACGAGAAGGAAAAGCCTTAAGAAACAAGTGGAGGGATTTTACAGAGCCTGAGATCGAGTACCTGAGAAAGAAGTTTGCCCAAAAGATGCTTCAAAAGGCAAGGAAGAAGCTTATCTATGAAAAAGCTAATCACTGTCACAAGGAATATAGGCAGATAGAACTGAGATTCAGATGGCAAGGCTGACAAGAAAAGCGGCAAGTTTGGTGTACCTGCTGGACCCAAATGGGCATTCCTCATCAGGATCACAGGTATCAATGGTGTGAGCCCAGAGATCTGAAAGGTGTTACAGCTTCTTCGTTTTCGCTGGATTATCAATGGCACCTTTGTTAAGCTCAGCAAGGCTTCAGTTAACACTTGAGGATTGTGGAACCACATATTTCATGGGAGTACCTGAACCTGAAGTCAGAAAATGAATGCATCTACAATTATTGTTATGGCAAAATCAACAAGAAGAGAATTGCCCTGACAGATAATACTTTGCTCCATCCCTTGGTAAATATGGCATCATCTACATGGAGGATCTTATTCATGAGATCCATACTGTTGGAAAATACAGCTTCCTGTGGCCCTTCAAATTATCTTCTCCAGGAGGGCCCAGATCAGCAGATCTAACAGGCTTATTAGATGGATGAACTGAGGTGTGTCTACCGTGATTATTTTTGTAATCTGGTCAGTTAATAAACAGTGACTGATTTCAGACTATAAAAAAACAAAAACTCATTCTGCAGGGATTTGTCCTCAACTTCTTCTTAAGAACATTATGCTTTAGCAGAAAAACCCCTAGCAAGATTCTTGGCAGGACAAGTCCTACAGTCCTGCTCTGTCTTGGGCCCAGACCCAGGATTCCCAGGATCAGCTAAACCTGAATTCCCTTTTTTTTAGGGGCTCTATACTTTACCACCAGTCACTCAGGCTCATACTCTCATCGTTGCCTTTGGTTCTTCTCTTTCCCTAGCCTCCTGAATCCAGTGAAGCATTCTTCAGCATCAACATTTAATGCTTTTGTTTCTATACACCCTGTCATTCCCTAATTCTGCCCTTTAATCAACTTCAAGAAGTGGCTTCCTAACCAGCCTCATAGTGGCGGCGTGCAGGCTTCTCCACGCGGTGGCTTCTCTTGTTGCAGAGCACGGGCTGTAGGCACGTGGGCTTCAGTAGTTGTGGCGTGCAGGCTCAGTAGTTGTGGTGCACGGGCCTAGTTGCTCCATGGCATGTGGGATCTTCCCGGACCAGGGATCAAACCTGTGTCCCCTGCATTGGCAGGCGGATTCTTATCCACTGCACCCTAGAATAATATTAAAATAATGCTTCCCTAGGGAATTCCCTGGTGGTCCAGTGGTTAGGACTCGGCTTTTTCACTGCCAGGCAGGGTTTGATCCCTGATTGGGGAACTAGAATCCTGCATACCACGTGGTGCGGCCAAAAAAAAAAAAAAAAGCTTCTCTAAATATCTAAATCATAACCCAAACCTAGAATTTAAACTATCTCCCTACAGACTCCTTGGCTAGGTCCTAACCCAACTCTGGAGCTGACCGATCTCCTGTTACTTTCTTGAACACCTTTCTCCAGCCAAAATACTCTCGTACATGGTGTCCCCAAACACAATACCCATTTTCCTGCCTTTGCATATGCCATTCCCTCATCCAAAGAAACCTTTCTCCAAGTCTCCACCTATAGAAATCCTGCATATCCTACCAGGCCCAGCTCAAGTCTTACTTATTTCCTTGTCCATTCTAGATGAAAGCAGTTCTTCCCAACTCAAAATCCCATTAAATTCTCTTTAGTACCACCATCTTTTAGCAGTTACCTTTGCTGCAGTAGCTCTTTTGCTCACGTACAGTTCCTGTAACTACATTTTAAGCTCATTGTTTGGAACCTGTGACATCAGAACATCATTTTGCCTCGAATATCCACTTCCCCACGTAAAAAGGAAGCAAATGCTCTTAACACAAATTTGGGGGATGAGAGTTGGAGAATACGAAACTCATGCAAACACCAAACTCTTGACTTTTCATTTTCCCTTCCAGATGGCAGGAGGGAATAAAGCTGGCTCCTGGGGTAGTTGATACACCTACTGATTCTAGTTTTTCCCAGCCTAGCATTCAGCCTTTGGGTATCCAAACAAATGGAAGACAGAGACCAGGACCTATAAAGGTCTAGAAAAACCATAAACCACTTCCATTTTCTGAGGTTCTCAGTATACTGAAAACTGAAGATGTGCTAAAAGTGAGTTACAAAAATTGTGGTGTGTTTGAAATTTTTCCATTGCACCATCCTTTTCTTTCAATCCTGTTGTCAGTGTATTTTTGTGCCCTCTATGTCTAATGTTACTTAAGGAAACATGACAAATTGAAAGTTGAAATAACCTTGGAGGGTAGTGTTCTGGACTGTATTTGATGTTGGGTAACAGGGTGGCCTCAGGCTGCTGGGCCCAGAGCAGTGACTCTGCAGGAACGGTGGCGCCTGGTTACACAGCATGGTGCAGTCGACCTCAGGCCAGACTTACGGAGCCGTGACGGGTTCCGTCAGCGCCGCGCACTCGCTGCATTGGGGACCAGGCCCTTCCCGATATCTCACCGGACTTCCCACCCCTTCTTGCCAGCTATCATTTGCCCCTCCAGAGAAGGAAACGGGATACCAGACCCCGAGACCCGGGTCCAGGCCCAGGAGGGGTCGGAACCACAGCGACCAGGATGCAACGCAGGGCAGCCGGCCCAGTAAGGAACGAGGGCAACAGGGCGCGGGAACGCCGGCCCAGCCGGCCCCGCCTCAGGGCGCGCGCCCCGGGCGGTACTCCATTCTGCCGCAGCCCGACCCCTTCCCTCCCGCCCAACCAACGGCCACTTCCTGCCTCACTCCCAGCCAATCCCCACACTCCACGAAGAATAGCCCTAGGGGGCGTATGGGAAAGTGCAGAGAGCGATGGTCTCATCGACCAACCGAATCCCGGAGCTTGCGCGGGGGGGCGGGATTTAGCGCTGGCCGCAGCTACTCAGGAGCGAGGGGCGGACGCAGGGCCGGGCTTCGTGCAGTGAGGCTCGCTCGCGCGGCGCTCGCGGCAGTCAAGGCCTCTTGGTTTTGCAGCACGTGACGGTTGTGCTGTCTCAGCCGCTGTCTTTACTGCAGCGCGGGGCCAGGTGTGCGGGCGGGAGGAGGCGCGGGTGCCGCCGGCGGTCCCCCTGAGGCTCGAGGTGAGACGGGAGGCCTGCTCATGTTCTCGGGCCTGTGAGGACCCCTGGGGGCCTGGGTACACGGCGCCGCGGCCGAGGGCCCGAGGAGCCGGGCGTGGCCGGGGCCGAGGGGTCCGGCTGGGTTTCGAGAGCTCAGGCCCAGGCGGACGCTCGGGCCGTGAGGGGCGAGGCTCGAACCTGGGCCGCCTGAGTTGGGGAGCCAGGCCCAAGCCGCGCCGGCGGGGTCGGGAGGCGTGGCAGGTGCCCTAGAGCCTCTCTTGACCTCTGGGAAAGCTAACTGCTCCTTCTGGCTTTGCTTCTAGGGCTTTCTTAAACCTGTTGTTGGCTGCTTGTGAAGCTGCGAGGTGTTCTGGTGTAACCGGGTAAAGGTCTGGAATAGGACCGGGCCTAGTCGGTATCCCTAGTAGTGGGGAAGGGTGATAGTGGGCCGAGAGAGAATGTTTAGGATTAGCATTACAGCTTCAGTATTTGAAAATTAAAACCACAAAGTGAAGACTGGACTCTGGTAGCCTGACGAGTATGGAGAATGTGCTAGAACACGCAGTGGTTGAAAAATTTCAGTCCTAACATTTACATCTATTCGGGGATGGGGTGTAAGTAAGCTAGTAAATTCACAGGATTTTTAAAGTAGGAAAGCTCCCAAAAGCTCTCTGTGGGCAGGTTGTTTTACAGTGGAGGAAACTGAGGCCCAGAGCTCTGAATGATTGGCTCAAGGTCATGCGATTAATTTTATGATCACGTTGGAATTACTGTTGAGGCAGATTTGGTGTAGTTGTTAAGGCTAAGCCCTGATTCAAGTCCTTCATCAGCCATTTGTTGCTATGTGAACTTGGACAATTTACTTCCCCTTTGTGCCCCAGTTCTCTCCAAATAATGGATATAATACCTGGTGGAGTTGTTAGAATTAAATTGTGTATAAAAAAGGACTTTAACTGCTTGATAAACGATTGAAATAAATTGTTATCGTCTGAATGATGTTGGTCCACTACACCAGCATCCTACTTTTTGAGTTGGTTAAGTCCTGGGACCTAAAGTCACATTTATGGAGATAGGAGGAAGAAACTGATTTAGTGGATTAACTGCTGGGCATGACACAAGTGAATGCTGGCTGAAGGAAGTTAAACTGAGCTGAATATTAAAAGGTTGGGAGGACAAAGGTGAGCCACAGTTAGGCTCTTTACGTCTAATTTAGGAAATGGAACATTTTGCTTAATTTATTAATAAGTAGAGTTGGTGGGTTGGGGGGAGGATTTTATTTTTTTTGGTTTAGTTTTTTTTAAGGGAGGAACTGTATTGATCTTAAAATCATTCTGTATCTCAGTCTTTTGACAGTGCTGTTCAAGGGCCATGAATAAAATCACTGCTGAATTGTACATTTGCTATAGTTAGAGCAGAGGTAAAAGATGGTGTGGGGAGTTCTGTGCACCACCCAGGGTACACAAGCAAATAAGCGGGGGAACTGATTGTGAGATGGCCAGAATGAACTTTGTATTGGAGTAAATGTGTCGCACAACAAACAAATTTTCTGACCTATCTGATAATGGGTGTTAGCATCCCTTCCTACCTTACTATCTTAACTCAGCAGTTTCAACTAGCACATTATCTTTCAAGGACCTCGAGGGGTAAACGTTTTGACGGAAGTTGTTGCTGCAGTTTTGGCAATCATGCTCTTGCATCCTTTCAGTTACAGAGTTCACTTTGCCCTGAGAGATAGCTTAAGGGGATGAAGTGACAGTTGGTAAGCATAAATGCAGGCTCAAGAGACTTGAATTCCAGGCCCAGCATGGTAACTAGCTTAATGAACTACGTTGGTTTTCACCTCTTTAAAATGGGAATGAAGAGAGCCCTGGATACCTTACCAGGAGGGACAAATAAGATGGTGAACATGAAATTACTTTGAATGGCATAATGAACTGTGCAAATAGAATTGGCAGCTCATAACAACTCCTAGGAAATAATAAAAGTGCGTGAACATAGTTATAACCTATATAGCTTACCGTAGAACTTTGTCAGTAAAGTGTAGGTTGAATGCTTTGTTAACTAAAACAGATGTGCCTTTAAATTAAGCTTAACTGTGAGCTGTGAAAATTATTTGGAGAATTTTGTTTTTTAAATAATTTAGAATCTTCAGCAATGTTTTGTGTATCCACATCTTAAACCTACTTAGTTTATAGGAGAAAAGAAAGTGCTATGGAAAAATAGATTTTAATGTTCCTGTCAGTGAAAAGCAAACTTCAGAACTGTAAACTAGGCAGTAGTACATATCTGTTTTTAAGTGGATGATCATTTACAATAAAGACCACTTTGAATTTTATGTACTTTTTTTCCCCCTTTAAGTGCTTCTATATTTTGACTAGATGCACATGTAGTAATATCAGAGGGACAGAAAGTAGTAGTATTAAAATGGTTATCTGTGACTGGAATCAAATTCCTTTTAAGTGGTTCCTTTTCAATGTAAGACTTCAAATTTCTTATTGCCTTAAAACTCAGGGTTTTAGAACCATCAAAACTTAAATGGTGTCACTGGGCAATACCTAGTAATAGTAGATATCACTGCTAATGTTGCATTTACTGTAAGCCAAGTACTGACATAAACACTTAACATGCATTTTGTTTATATAGCAATCCTAAGAAGTACATAGTGTTGTTATTCTCATTTTAGAGATGAAGAAACTGAGACCCTGAAGTTATTAAGTAGCCGATTAGGGATTGTGACTTCTGAGTTCCTGCTCATAACACTATTCTATGTCTAACTGTGACCTTGGACAGCTTATGTAACTTCTCTTAGCCTTAGTTTTGTCATGTGTCACATGGGGATGATAGAACTTCCCGGGGTTCTTCTGAGGGTTAAATTAGACAATCTAAGGTAAGACTTAACATTTTTTAAAGGGTATATTGGGACTTCCGTGGTGGTCCAGTGGTTAAGACTCTGTGCTCCCGATGCAGGGAGCCTGGGTTTGATCCCTGGTCAGGGAACTAGATCCCACATGCATGCCGCAACTAAAAGATCCCGCATGCCGCAGTGAAGATTCTGCGTGCTGCAACTAAGACCTGGCGCAGCCAAAATAAATAAATAAATAAATAAATATTAAAAAATAAAAGGGTATATTAACAGATGAATGGATAGCCTACATGAAAGAAAGACTGCCTAATTTTTTATTACACACTGCCTTTTTAAAAAAATCACTTTTGGGAATTCCCTGGCAGTCCAGTGGTTAGGACTCAGCGCTTCCACTGCAGGAGGCCGGGGTTCGATCCCTGGTTGGGGAACTAAGATCCCACAAGCTGTGCGGCGTGGCCAAAAAAAAAAAAAAATTCCCCCCCGGAAACCTAGAACACCAGCTAGGTCACTTCTCCTGTTCTTCTTTCTAATTTCTCATGGATTAAAGGAATTAGAGGTGAAATTTCCTAACTACTTTTAAGAGGTAAAATTCCACAAAGGAAAGCCCCGAACCAAATGGTTTTAACACCAATCCTTCACAAACTCTTCTAAAAAATAGAAGAGGGAACACTTCCCAACTCATTCTATGAAGCCAATCTTACCATGATACCAAAACCAGACAGACTTCACAGGAAAAGAAAAACATAGAACAGTATCCCTTAAGAAAATAGATGCAAAAATCCTCAAAATGCTAGCAAATGGGATCCAGCAACACATAGAATTATAGGGCTTCCCTGGTGGCGCAGTGGTTAAGAATCTGCCTGCCAATGCAGGGGACACGGGTTTGAGCCCTGGTCTGGGAGGATCCCACATGCCGCGGAGCAACTAAGCCCGTGCGCCACAACTGCTGAAGCCCGAGCACCTAGAGCCTGTGCTCTGCAACGAGAAGCCACTGCAATGAGAAGCCTGCGCACTGCAACCAAGAGTAGCCTCCACTTGCTGCAACTAGAGAAAGCCCGCGTGCAGCAACGAAGACCCAATGCAGCCAAAAGTAAATAAATAAAATTTAAAAATTAAAAAAAAAAAATTATACACCACCACCAAGTGGGATTTATCCCAGAAATGTAAGGTTGGTTCACCAAACTATAATAAAGAATGTAATATACTGCATTAATAAAGGACAAAAACCGCATGATCATTGCAGTTGATAAAGTGCAACACCCTTTCATGATAGAAGCACTCAATAAACTAGGAATAGAAAGGAACTTCTTCAGCCCTCTTAAGAGACAAATAATCCCTTCTGTGGGATTCCTTCTGTTCCTCTTTCTAATTTCTCATGGATTAAAGGAATTAGAGGTGAAATTTCCTAACTACTTTTAAGGAACAAAGTCTCACAAAGAAAAGCCCAGAACCAAATGGCTTCACTGGTGAATTCTACCAAATACTTAGGGAAGAATTAACACTAGTCCTTCACAAACTCTTCCAAAAATACAAGAGAGAACACTTTCCAACTCATTCTATGAGGCCAATATTACCCTGATACCAAAACCAGACAAAGACTTCATAAAACCGTAGACCGGTATCTTTTAAGAAAATAGATGCAAAACTAGACTAACTTGAAAATATTAAAGTTTAAATTTAATTTAAAAATAATTTGAGCCTCCCTTTGTTTTAAAGATTTTTCTTTCTGAATGGACCCTTACTGAGCATAAAGATTCTGCCAATGAGAGGTGACAAATGTAATATTTCTTTAGTATTTGCCCATTCCTAAAGTTGATCAATTTTGGATTTGTTAAAATTCAATGCAGAATGTGTCTGTTTCCGTTAAAGAGAATATTTTGTGTTCAGTTGAAGTCTTGTACATTATTGAATGTGTATAGTAAAATAATATGGAGTGTTTTTAGAATGTGTGCTGAGAACAGAATTATTAACCAAAAATAAGTTAAATTTGGGAGAATTCATAAAGAAAATTGGTGGCAGAGCAGGAAAAAAGAAAATCACAGATAAACAGGGATACTTCCCTGTCCAAATGCTATAATTGTATATACACCCGTTGCAAGGAAGAGTTAAAGACGAAATCATAGAATATAATCAGAGGAAAGCTAGTTTTTCTTGTTACATAAAATCATTCAGCTTTGTTGAAATACAGGAGGTGTACAGGCACAGTTACACCTTTTGGCCCATTCTGGGAATTGAAAATGTATATTCACTGTGGTTGTACTAATTTTGTGTCAAAGAACAAACCATTTGGGAACTCCTATGAGGTACTGGACTCTGATAGACTTTGTATTATCTTTTTATATTTTCACAGCAAGCCTTTGAGCCACTAATACTACTAGCTACATTATAAAATAGGGAAAAAAGACTCGTGGAAATTCAATAAGCTGACCAAGGCCACAAAGAGGATCAGGAAAGTCTAGAACCCAGCTTTCTCTGACTTGACAGTTCACACCATCACATACACCATACTGCCTTTTGTATAAGGAGTTCATTTTCTGAATCATCAGTTTTTAAAATAGAAAACTTCCATCTCTAGAATTCAAGACAAATTCACTCTTTGAAAAGTTGAAAGAGTGAACTGAAACATTAAAGGTGAGTAGATTAGTTTCTCTTGAAGAATCCTGACTCAGATTTTGAGAACTGGGCTTTTTGCTCTGTCCTTGGCAAACTGAGAAGCAAGTCAGAAGTCATTTATATTATTTATAAATGTATATTACAAATGTGCATATGTTTAGTTCCTGTTTTCTTGGCTTTGTGTACATTTGTCTATGTGATCCCAGGGGGTAGAGCTTCTCTGACTTGGATATAGGTTGATAATTATATTTTATTATTAAAAACAAAACACTTATTAACTGGAAGGAAGGGAGTAAGAGGTTCACATTTCTAATCCAACTCATTTCTGAGTCTTCCTTTGTACTTCTATGCTTTAGAATTTAAAGCTGGTTTCTAGACAACTTTGATCAAGTCTAAAGAACCATCTATACTGATCCAGTAATACATTTTTTAAAAGAAGCTTTTAATTTTGAAATAATTATAGGCCTGCAGAAAGTTGCAAAATAGTACAGAGAGGTCTCTTGTGCCCATCACCTAGCTTCCCCCAATAGTAGTATAGATAGGTAACTATTGTAAAATATCAAAACTAGGAAAAAATTGCACTGGTACAGTCTACAGACCTTATTCAGATTTCTCCAGGTTTTATATGCCCTTGTGTGTACATAGTTATGTGCAATTTTATCATGACACTAATTCATTTTTGAAATTTTTACTTTTTTGACACTTTTTTAATAGAAGGAAAATACTCAAGCTAGAGCGTTAAGTGGTACTAATATACCTATGTGCATTTTTTTCTTAGTTAGATAAAAGGTTATGAGTTTATTTTGATATTATCCTCCCAAAACCCCCAACATTTGATTAATAGAACTAATACTACAGAATATTCATAAACTCTGAAAACATGGGCAAATACTTTTTATGTTTCCAGACTTTTTTTTTTTTTTTTAATGAATTTACTTATTTATTTATTTTTTGGGTGTGTTGGGTCTTCGTTTCTGTGCGAGGGCTTTTCTCTAGTTGTGGCAAGTCGGGGCCACTCTTCATCGCGGTGCGCGGGCCTCTCACCATCGTGGCCTCTCCCGTTGCGGAGCACAGGCTCTAGACGCGCAGGCTCAGCAATTGTGGCTCACGGGCCTAGTTGCTCTGCGGCATGTGGGATCTTCCCAGACCAGGGCCCGAACCCGTGTCCCCTGCATTGGCAGGCAGATTCCCAACCACTGCGCCACCAGGGAAGCCCTCCAGACTTTTTTTTAATAGATTTTTTTTTTAAGTATTTATTTATGTCTATGTTGGGTCTTCGTTTCTGTGCGAGGGCTTTCTGTAGTTGTGGCAAGCGGAGGCCACTCTTCATCACGGTGCGCGGGCTTCTCACTATCGTGGCCTCTCTTGTTGCGGAGCACAGGCTCCAGACACGCAGGCTCAGTAATTGTGGCTCACGGGCCCAGCTGCTCCGCGGCACGTGGGATCTTCCCAGACCAGGGCTCCAACCCGTGTCCCCTGCATTGGCAGGCAGATTCTCAACCACTGCACCACCAGGGAAGCCCAATGTTTCCAGACTTTAAGGACACCCTATATAGATCGATCCTTAAGGTTAGAGACTTTTTTTTTTTTAAATCCTTGGTAACTAGTTGACACTCATGGAATTGACCACTATCAGCAAACATTCATTTAGTTTCTGACATGTGCTGGGTTTTCAGATGGGCATCAGATATATTCTGCTTTAACCCTTTGTATCGCAGAATTCCGACAGTTTAGTCGTGACTTCCAGAAAACAGTCTTGAACTCTGCCACCCAGCATTTATTAAAAGTCCAGTTGCGAGAATTCACTGGTGGTCCAGTGGTTAGGACTCGCCGCTTTCACTGCTGGGGCCTGGGTTCGATCCCTGGTGGGGGAACAGAGGTCCTGCAAGCTGTGCAGTGGGGCCAAAAAAAATAAATCCAGTTGAGAGATTTATTGATGAGTATTTGAAGGAAGTGCAGTCTGTTCACTTCTCTAGAACCTAGAAATTGTAAGTTGTATTTGTAGATCAAGTTGTGGATCAACAGAAATCAGAACTTGGACTGTATAGTGTTGGCCCTCATAGTATTGGTTTTATTGACTTAGCCTTTGCTCTAGTTAAGGGATATTGTAAGATAAAGCCACACAAAACTCACATTTACATATAACTTAAGGGTATTTTTAAGGAAAGTTCACTTCAGTAGACTCATAAATATTAAAAGATTTTCTTGTTCGTGGTTTTGATTTTTAATTGCTGGCTCTCCTGGAGGTCTATGCCTGTAAGTAATTTGTAATTTGGCCAAGACAGGAATTTAAATGGGCCTACTGTGAGACAGTTTGTGGCACTAAGTAGCTTAGTCATGAGTTAGACATCCACCCAGCATTTGCACCTTAGCTCAAAGGGGCACTGCTGTAGAGTAACAGTCTTGCAGTGATAAAAAAATTAGAGCGAGAAAATGGCTCTTGGAAGAAAACCAGGAAATGAAGTGCACCAAGAAAATGATGGCTTTCAAGTAGAAAGTAAAAGTATGGGAGAAACTGCTATAATGGCATTCAGGAATATGAGAAATCTTGTACTAGAAGAGCTAATGTAGCTTAGTGAGCATGAACTGTGAAGTAGAAGGGACTTAGAAAATGTGGTAAATGTTTATTTACTGCTGGAAAGTTACTCGGTTTAAAGGTACCTAATTTCTTTATTCACTTTTATTCCTGAGCACTCTGGATCTAGGAATCACTTGCTCTGTGGCCTTGGGCAAGTTGGGGGTGGGGGAGATGTGCTCTTTGTTTTTTAAAAGCATTATTGGTTTGTTGTTGAGCTACTTGTTACGTATTTCCTATTGATAATCTTAGAAATAGTGGGTGACAACAGAGAAATACGCTCCCTGCTTAGGAGTCTGTAAATGTTAAGACAAATGAAGAGGTTTGTTTGTTTGTTTTTTAATATTAATTTATTTTTATTTGGTTGTGCCGGGTCTTATGTGCAGCAGGTGGGCTCCTTAGTTGTGGCATGCGAACTCTTAGTTGTGGCATGCATGTGGGATCTAGTTCCCTGACCAGGGATCGAACCTGGGCCCCCTGCATTGGGAGCATGGAGTCTTAACCAATGTGCCACCAAGGAAGTCCTCAAATGAAGGGTTTTAAAGGGAGAAAAAAGCTTCTGAAATCTTTTTAGACACTAAAATGTGAAAAATCATTTTGTGTTTCTAAGACAAAAGCAGTATAGAATTACCAAGTAAGGTATTGGGAGACAGGAAACTTGGCCTCTGATCCTGATTATGCCAGTAACTGGTTTTTGGCAAATCAATCACATTTGGTGCATAATAATGGAACATCTTTTAAAAAAAAAATAAACTAATTTTTACAGAATAGTTTTGGATCTACAAGAAGATTATAAAGATAGTACAGAGTATTCCCATATAACCCATACCCAGTTTCTGCCATTATTAACAACTTAACATTAGTATAGTACATTTATTATAATTAATGAACCAATATTGATAATTACCAACTAAAGCCCATATTTAATTCAGATTTCCTTTGTTTTTACTTGCTGCCCTTTTTCTGTTCCATGATACCACATTACATTTAGTCATCATGTCTCCTTAAGCTCCTCTTGGCTGTGACAGTTTTTTAGATTTTCTTTGTTTTTTGATGACCTTGACATATTTTGAGGACTACTGGTCAGATTATTTTGTAGTATGTCCCTCTATTGGGATTTCTTTGATATTTTTCTCATGATGAGAGGGAATATGGATTTTTGGGAAGAAGACCACAGAGGTTAAAGTACTGTTTTCATCACATTGTATCAAGGGTACATACTATCAACATGACCTATTACTTTGGATGTTGACCTTGATCACCTGGCTGAGGTAGTGTTTGCTAGGTTTCTCCACTGTAAAGTTCTTGTTTTTCCCCCTTTCCATACTGTGCTCTTTGGAAGGATATCAATATCACTATGTGTAGCTCACACGTAAGGAGTGGGGGGGTTATGTTCCACCTCCTTGACAGTGGAGTATCTACATCCGTTACTTGGAATATTTCTTCATGGGAAATTTGTCTCTTCCTCATTTATTTATTTACTCAGTAATATATTTGTATTGTATAGATTCATGGGCATTTATTTTATACTTTGAGGTATAATCCAGTACCACTTACTTTGTTGCTTGTATTGTTCCAGCTTTGGCCATTGCTTTGTCTTGTGTTCCTTTGACATAGCCCCCATCACTGTGGGTGTTTTGTTTTTGTTTTGAACACTTCCCTTTCTGGCACTACAAGATGCTCCAGGCTCGTCTTGTATATTTCCTGCCTAATCCTAGAATCAGCCAAGGAACACTGTTTCCTTGTATTGGAGATGATATTGGAAACCAAGATCCTTGCTACTAGGTGTATTTATTGCTACTGGGGTGTAGCAGTTTCTTGTATGCCCTCTTAGCTGACAGAGCAAGGAAATATATATGTGTATACTAACTGGTATATATGCACATATCTATAAATACTTCTCTGTGTAACCCTCTGTATATTAAGATAAACATGAATTCATACTATAGTCTCTCTCGCCCATTACAATGAGGATTATTTTAGTCTCTTTCCCTTGCTTATCTGTAAAATTCACACACCCAACACTGAAAGTCGCTCCCACAATCCATTTATTTAGTTGTTCAATTCTGATATACATATATAGCAGTATCCGAATTGTTAACCTGTGTATTCATGTGAAACAACTTACTCAACTTGAACAGTGCTTTTGTACAGTCTGGTTTTACAGACTCCACTCACTTTCCTGCGTTACTTAGGTTAACATCTTTTCCCTCCACCCCGTTCAGTGAGGTTGTTTTGTATATTTGTAATACAGTTAGATTGTTTTGTCACATCCTGTGTGCTATCCTTGGATCACTCAACCTCTTCAATGATTTTTTAAAATTTTCATACATGGGGCTTCCCTGGTGGCGCAGTGGTTAAGGATCCACCTGCCAATGCAGGGGACACAGGTTCGAGCCCTGGTCTGGGAAAATCCCACATGCCACGGAGCAACTAAGCCCGTGTGCCACAACTGCTGAGCCTGTGCTCTAGAGCCCGCAAGCCACAACTACTGAAGCCCGCACACCTAGGGCCCACGCTCCACACAAGAGAAGCCACCACAGTGAGAAGCCTGCGCACTGCAACAAAGAGTAACCTCCCTCGCTGCAACTAGAGAAAGCCTGCACGCAGCAACGAAGACCCAATGTAGCCAAAAATAAATAAATAAATAAATAAAATAAGTTTAAAAAAACATATTTAAAAAAATTTTTTTTCATACATGAAGATTCATTCTTTGTGCTATAAAGTTTTTTATGGGATTTGAAAGATGGATAGTGTCATGTATCCATAATTATAGCATCATATAGAATGGTTTCACTGCCTAAGAAAGTCCCCTGTGCTTATCTATTCAACCTGACCCCCTCCCCTGAACCTCTGACAACCACTGACTTTTTTTTTTTGTTTTTGGTATCTAGAGTTTTGCCTTTTTCAGAATGTGATCTAATTGGAATTCTATAGCATGTCGCCTTTTCAGACTGACTTCTTTCAGTTAGCAGTAGGCATTAAAGATTCATCCAAGTCTTTTTTTGGCTTGATAGCTCTTTTTTTTTTTAATTGAAGTATAGTTTATAGTTTATTTACAATGTTGTGTTAATTTCTGCTGTATGGCAAAGTGATTCATTTTAGATAGCTCATCTTTTAATTTCTGAACAATGTTCCATCGTATGGGTGTACTACAGTTTGTTTATTCATTCCCCTACTGAAGAACATTTTGGTTTCTTCAAGTTTTGGGTGCTTATGGATAAAGCTGCTAATTGCGAGTGCGAGTTTTTGTGCATTCGTAAGCTTTCAGATCAGTTGGGCGAGTACCTGTGAGCATGATTGCTGAATCCTGTGGTAAGTCTATAGTTAGCTTTGTAAGAAATTGCCAAACTATGTTCCAGAGTGGCTGTACTATTTTGGATTTTCACCAGCAGTGAAATGAGAGTTGCCGTTACTTCACATCCTTGCCAGTTTTTTTAATCTTAGCCATGCTAATAGGTGTATATTAGTATCTCATTGTTTTGTTTTATTTTATTTATTTTTTTAAATTTATTTATCTTTGGCTGTGTTGGGTCTTCGTTGCGAGTGGGGGTTATTCTTCGTTGCGGTGTGCGGGCTTCTCATTGCGGTGGCTTCTCTTGTTGCAGAGCACGGGCTCTAGGCTCGCGGGCTCAGTAGCTGTGGCTCAAGGGCTCTAGAGCACAGGCTCAGTAGTTGTGGTGCATGGGCTTAGTTGCTCTGCAGGATGTGGGATCTTCCTGGACCAGGGATTGAACCCCTGTCCCCTGCATGGGCAGGCAAACTCTTAACCGCTGCACCACCAGGGAAGGCCCTCGTTGTTTTAATTTGCAGTTACTTAATGGCAAATGATGTTTGATCTTTTCATATGCCATCTGAATATCTTCTTTGGTGAGGTGTCTGTTCAGATCTTTTGCCCATTTTATAATTGGGTTTTCTGATGTTTAAAAAATATTTATTTTTTAATTTATTTGGCTGTGCTGGGTCTTAGTTGTGACATGCGGGATCTTTAGTTGCGGCATGTGGGATCTTTAGTTGCGGCATGCGGACTCCTAGTTGTGGTGTGTGGGATCTAGTCCCCTGACCAGGGATCAAACCCGGGCCCCCTGCGTTGGGAGCACGGGGTCTTTTTTTTTTTTTTTTTTTTGGCTGGGTTGGATCTTTGTTACTGCACGTGGGCTTTCTCTAGTTGCAGTGAGTGGGGGGCTACTCTTTGTTGTGGCGCACGGCCTTCTCTTTGCGGTAGCTTCTCTTGTTGAGGAGCACGGGCTCTAAGTGTGTGGGCTTCAGTATTTGTGGCTTGCGGGCTCTAGAGTGCAGGCTCAGTAGTTGTGGCGCACTGGCTTAGTTGCTCTGCGGCATGTGGGATCTTCCCGGACCAGGGCTCAAACCTGTGTCCCCTGCATTGGCAGGCGGATCCTTAACCACTGCGCCACCAGGGAAGTCCGGGAGCGCGGAGTCTTAACCGCTGGACCACCAGGGAAGTCCCTGTTTTCTTATTGTTGAGTTGTGTTCTTTGTACATTTTGGAAACCAGTTCATTATTAGATATGTATTTTGCAAATATTTTTTCCTACCTTGTTTTGTTTTTTAATTCTCTTACGTTTCTTTCATAGAGTTGAAGTTTTAAATTTTAATAAAGTTCAATTTAACTAATTTTTTCTTTCACGTATCTTGCTTTTTTTTAATTTTTAAAAATTTATTAAAAAAAACAATGGTACAAAAAGGTTGAAAGTAAAAGAGTTGGAAAAGATATACTGTGCAAATAATGTACCTTGCTTTTGATGTTGTATTGAAAACTCATCGTCAAGCCCAAGATCACTTAAAATTTCTCCTATGTTTTCATCTAGAAAGTGTAATAGCGCAACATTCTTTTTGGACTCCATTTGATATAAGGAGTGTGGGTAAGAGGATTGAAATGAGGGCGGATTTTGTTTCTTGGTAATATTGGATTTTCATTAATGAAGCAGAGAATTAAGATCACCTTAAAATATATTGTCTTGAATTATTTTAAGTATGACCAGGTCTTCAACAAAACTTGAAATGTTTGGGCTGGCTTCATAGTGGCTCTTGGAACTAGACCTGTTTGCTGTAGCGGTTTCTCGGGAGTATTGGCAAATTACAAATGTTGAAATAGCATATGTAAAACTAGCAGTGGCTTAGGATCATCAGTGCACAGCTATGAGAATCGGTTTACCATGGTTTGGCAGTAATGGTTCCTCCACAGCTTTAACAACCCTCTGGATAATGCGAAAGTTAACAGATATGTGCCTTAGACTTCTGAAAAACTGGGTCCTGCAACTCAGGGTGTAGGGGAAATGGTGGTGGAGAGAAGTGCATTTCCTGAAGTTTGCTGGAGACTCCCTATCCCTTTGTTGTTCCTGACAGGGATGGTAGCCTTCTGCTACCTGAAAACTGTTTTCCTTTCATTGGGTCATTCTGCCTCCCCCACACAGATGCCTCCTTTCCCAGGATCTTTGGTCCACCAACCAGGGCTAGCTGTTCTGCAGTTGCACTTTCCCTCACTAAACCCTACCTGAATCCCCTATTCCAGACCACTCCCTTTAGTACCCTTACTGACTAGTCTTCCTGTCCTGTCTCTGTCACACCTCTTCAGTATTCAACTACATTTTGTCTAGCGTAATAGAAATATGGGATATGAATTCTTTGACTCTTTTTGGTTGTGATAATGAGTAAATGATTGGGTTATTTTCATTTTACTAAGTCTTAGTTATTAATATGTAAAGTAAAATGAGAGTAATACCTCAAGGGAGGTTTATGCGAAACAGTGTGCCTATGTGAAAGTGCTTTTATTAACTGGAAAACAAAGCACAAATTGATTATTCATAAACCCTAATCATTGGTTCTCAAAGTGTGATTCCTGAGCTAGCAGCCTTTGCATCCCCTGGAACTTGTTAGAAATGTGAAGTCCCAGCCCACATCTACTGAATCAGCAATTTTTTAAATTTATTTTTAATTTTTAAAATAAATTTATTTATTGTATTTATTTTTGGTGGTGTTGGGTCTTTGTCGCTGCGTGCAGGCTTTCTCTAGTTGTAGCGAGCGGGGGCTACTCTTCGTTGCAGTGCACAGGCTTCTCATTGCGGTGGCTTCTCTTGTTGCGGAGCAAGGGCTCTAGGCGCACAAGCTTCAGTAGTTGTGGTATGCTGGCTCAGTAGTTGTGACTCGCGGGCTCTAGGGCACAGGCTCAGTAGTTGTGGCGCACAGGCTTAGTTGCTCCACGGCACGTGGGATCTTCCTGGACCAAGGCTCAAACCCGTGTCCCCTGCATTGGCAGGCGGATTTTTTTTTTTGAATTTTATTTATTTTTTTATACAGCAGGTTCTTATTAGTTATCCATTTTATACATATTAGTGTATATATGTCAATCCCAATCTCCCAATTCATCCCACCACCACCACCCCCACTACCCCACCCCCAGCAGGCAGATTCTTAACCACTGCGCCACCAGGGAAGCCCGTGATTTGTTTTAAAAAGCCCCCTGATGCATGCTCAAGTTTGAGAAGCACTGCCTTATATAAAATTATGCTTAACCTAAGGACAGTTGTATTAGTCTGCTTGGACTGCCGTAACAGTACCACAGGCTGGGTAGCTTAAACAACAGAAATTTATTTTCTCAGAGTCTGGAGTCTGGAAGTCCATGATCAGGGCATTGGCAGAGTTGGTTTCTGGTGTGGACTTTCTCCTCGGCTTACAGAGGGCCACCATCTTGTTGTGTCCTCTCACATGGACTTATTACCTCTGTGCACACGGACTCCTGGTTGTCTTCATCTTATATAGATTCCAGGCCTATCAGATTAGGGCCCCAGCCTTATGACCTCTTTTAACCTTTATTACTTCCCTAAAGGTCCTATCTCCAAATATTACATTGGGAGTTAGGGCTTCAACATGTGAATTGGGGGAGGGGGGCACAGTTAAGCCCACAACAGCAATATATCAACAAATTAAAAATTATTGAGAAAAAAAAATCAGTCTTACCTTTTTAAAAGGTAAGTAGTTAGCTCATCTCCCTGATTAGCTTTTCCTTGAGCAGCGGTGTTCCAGCATCAGTACTTAGTCTGGATTAATCCACTGGTTTTGTGCTTCATTTAATTACTACTAGGCTTACCACATTTTGTCTTTTAAAAAGTTTTAACAATTGTATGCATTATATTGTTTTAGCTATGTTTTGGGCTAATTTGGTTTTGTAGCTTATCCCTGGGAACCCAGCTACCATTTATAGCATTGTTTCTGTGAGGACTTGGGAGTTGTATAGAGTTGATTTAGATGAAAGTGTTGAATCAACCTGTTTAGTTTTAGAGAATCCCTTGTAGTTGTAAATCAAAGCAATGTTGCTGTGCCATTGTATATTATTTTGATAGTAGAGAATAGAGGCCTTTCCAGTGAATAAATGAAATTACTGATATTCCTAATATATTAGAAACTAGAGCAGAATGTTGACATTGAGAGTTTCTCCTAAAAACTAATACCAGTCCTAGGAAATGTTATCAGTGATTTTATTTAGCACTTTTTTTTTTAGCACTTTTACTTTCTGCACTGCCTAAATGCTAAGCATTTAGGAATCCAGTGAACTTTACCTTCTTTCATTTTGTGAAAACAGTACCCAAGATATGTAAATAAAAGAAATACCACCAAATGATATGTGAAAATCTAGTTCTACATATTGTTACTCACTTTAAAGGATTATAGAGTTTATAAGGAATTAGGCATCAAATTCAGCATTGGAATAAGTTGATTTACAAGACACCAAAAAAAAAAAATTAAGCTATTTTCTTTTTAAAATTTTTTTAAAAATTTATTTATTTTATTTATTTATTTTTGGCTGTGTTGGGTCTTCGTTGCTGCGCGCGGGCTTTCTCTAGTTGCGGCAAGCAGGGGCTACTCTTCGTTGTGGTGCATGGGCTTCTCATTGCAGTGGCTTCTCTTGTTGCAGAACACGGGCTCTAGGCGCGTGGGCTTCAGTAGTTGTGGCACACAGGCTCAGTAGTTGTGGCTCATGGGCTCTAGAGTGCAGGCTCAGTAGTTGTGGCGCACAGGCTTAGTTGCTCCGCGGCATGTGGGATCTTCCTAGACCAGGGCTCAAACCCATGTCCCCTGCATTGGCAGGCAGATTCTTAACCACTGCGCCACCAGGGAAGCCCCTAAAATCTTTTTTATTGTAGTAAAAATGCTTATCATAAGACTTACCATCGGGGCTTCCCTGGTGCTGCAGTGGTTAAGAATCCACCTGCCAATGCAGGGGACACGGGTACACGGGTTCGAGCCCTGATCTGGGAAGATCCCACATGCCGCGGAGCAACTAAGCCCGTGAGCCACAACTACTGAGCCTGCGCGTCTGGAGCCTGTGCTCCGCAACGGGAGAGGCCACGACAGTGAGAGGCCCGCGCACTGCGATGAAGAGTGGCCCCCGCTCGCTGCAACTGGAGAAAGCCCTCGCACAGAAACGAAGACCCAACACAGCCAAAAATAAATAAATAAATAAATAAAATATAAAAAAGAAGACTTACCATCTTAACCATTATTAAGTTCAGTGGCATTAAGTACATTCTCATTGTTGTGCAGCTTTCACCTCCATCCATCTCCAGAGAGAACTCTTTTCGTCTTGGAGAATTGAAACTATACTACCTACTACCAAATATTTTTGTGCATCCATGTGGCTCAGTTTTTATATCTTTAGATCTGCGGTTTTGGGAAAAGGACCAACTACCATTCATGACAGTCTAATACAATACATAAGGCACTTACAGGCTTAGAAAATAAGAGGTAAAGATAGCTGGTCCGTGGTTTAATATATTTTTTTGTTGAGCCTTAAAACACTAATTTAAAACCATATCTACACTTGATGGTCTTTGGACAAGAGCAGCAGCATCTAAATTAAGTGTTTAATATGAGGCTAGTTAGCTCCTCTGTTACTTCATTGTAATGTTTTAACTCATTTGAACTAACCTGTAAAAGGGGCTTTGTCCATTATAGAGCTCTTTACAAATGTAGGAAGTTAGTTTGAAATTGTATCTGAACACCCTGAATTTGTGTAGCCAACATGATATTCTGTATGGGGACACCTGTTTATGTTTGAGTTTTATTTTGAAATTTTTATTGAAGTTGAATCTTTTAACTAACTGATTTTAGGAAAACTGCTTTATCATTCTGGGTTCACTTTCTTTATCTGTAAAATGAAATACAATAAAGTTCTGATTTGAAAGCCTTAATTTTAAATAAGAGAGGGGTTAGTGGTCTTACAAAATTTTTAAAAGGAGGTGATACATTTAACTGTACCCTTTTTTATATTTAGATCATGGAAGGGAAGTGGTTGCTGTGTGTGTTACTGGTCCTTGGAACTGCTCTTGTTCAGGCTCATGATGGACATGACGATGATGTGATTGACATTGAGGATGACCTTGATGATGTCATTGAAGAGGTAGAAGACTCAAAACCGAAAGCAGATACCAGCACTCCTCCATCTCCAAAGGTTTGAAGTGGTCTTTGAATCTATTCGTTTTGCCTCTTGAGATTATCAGAGAATGAAGGTAAATTTTGGATCCTTATCACAGGGAAAGCAAAATTTGCTAAAATTTTTATTGATCTCTCTGTCAGCCTTTGTTATATTGTCCCAAAGATAAGTTATATGGATTGAATTCAAGGGCCAGCTATGAAAGTTTGAAAGCAAACCAAGAGAATAGATCCTACTGAGAAAGGAGTGTTGCTGAATATTTCAATTCTTAATTCATTTTTATATTTAACACAGGTCACCTACAAAGCTCCAGTTCCAACAGGGGAAGTGTATTTTGCTGATTGCTTTGACAGAGGAACTCTGTCAGGGTAAGTGTTTCTTAGGGGAAAAAAATCTTAGAGGCAGACATCATATAAATATGATGGAATAGTGTATTCCTTTTTGGATATTATTTTATATAGTGAAATGTCTAACTATTTTATATGTTTGTCCCATTTAGGAAAATAGTGTTTTAGAACATGTGGTTCTTGCTTCCATTTCTTTTCCCTTCACCCTGTGTTTTGTTCTTTGAGAAAATTGTTTTCTCTTGAGTCTTAAAAGGTGAAATTATTTCATGGGTTTGGTACTTTTTCTTACAGGTTTTTGAGTTGAGTACAATATATTATCACTACTTGAATGACACATTTAAAAGTTGAAAGTAGAGTGGTTAGGTAGGCTAAGAAGAGCTGGATAGTTCCTGTTTTTATTATTGTTTACATTGTTTCTTTTTACAGGCCAACTATAATTTGAATCTTAATTTAGGGGTATGTCTTAATTACAGGTGGATTTTATCCAAAGCCAAGAAAGATGACACTGATGACGAAATTGCCAAATATGATGGTGAGAGTTGCATTTGATTTAGATATAATAGCAGATTGAGGTTTGATGTATTTCCATAGTATCTCCCAAGACTAGTTTAAAAGGAGTATGTATACATTTTAAGATTTTTTCATTGGAAGTTTGCTTTCTTTGTGTGTCCCATTATATTTTATAGGGTTAGACCTGTTTAATGTTTATTTTTACACCATAAAATGGAAAGAAAATTTATTACCCATGGTGCTGTATTTTGGAAATGGAAGGTCTTTTCTAGGCATTGGTAGAATGAATGTGCTATAGGTTTTTAAAAACCATATCCTAATATTTGTCAATTATGTGTGTTTAATATTAATAGACCAGCTCTCAGAGGTAAATGGAACATGTTAAACATTTATCAGTATGATGGATTTGCACAACTTGGAGTTTTGTTTGTTACGATTTCAGGATCTTCAGAGGTGTAATTAGGGAGTGGGACCTTTTTTGTTGTCTTGCAGGAAAATGGGAGGTAGATGAAATGAAGGAAACAAAACTTCCAGGCGATAAAGGACTTGTATTGATGTCTCGAGCCAAGCATCATGCTATCTCTGCTAAACTGAACAAGCCCTTCATCTTTGATACCAAGCCTCTCATTGTTCAGTGAGTGAAACACTTGCTTGATAGACCCTTTCTAGGAAGAGTGAAGACATTATATTATAAAACTATTACTCTATGTAAAAAAAAATTATGAGAATAATTACATGCTACAGTAGGAATTTTAGGATGTATTTAAGCATCCTGTAATGTAACATTTTTTTCATGCCCAGTAAATTATTTTGAAATAAATCAGCTATTTTTCCTACTGATAGCAAATGAACTTCTGGATTTTGCAAACAGTATTTACTGGGAATCTGCATTAAGATTTAATTTTCTTTTACTTATTTAATTTTGGGGCATTGGTTAAGTATAACAGTAGAAAATGGAATCTTCACATATGACCTGTGATAAAACATGTGACCAAAGTGGGGGAAAGGGAAATAAATTAAGAAATTTGATCTTTCAAATGCCATATGGTCTCTGCCTTTCTCTCTGAAATTAGGTATGAGGTTAATTTCCAAAATGGAATAGAATGTGGTGGTGCCTATGTGAAACTACTTTCCAAAACCCCAGAGCTCAACCTGGTAGGTACTTCCTATTTCTTTATGTGGCCACCCACAGCTACCTTTTAAGAATCTCAAGAGAAAAGGAAAGAAAATTTTCTAAGACCTGTGAAAATAAGGCCGTTTCTCCTGCTGTTGAAATATTTTGGAGGTTGGAAATACTGACTTTGACATTTCTGTGCTTTTTATTTGAAATGTAAATTTCAAAGCTGTTTTGTTTTATCCTTGGTTTCTGTCCTGTGTAATTTTTAGTTTTAGCAAACTTATTTCTTTGTTTTATGAAAGAAGCAGTAACTATCTAGGTATATGCAATATTTTGTGTTTTTAAGCACTTTCATACATTCTCATGTAAAATTTTCCAGTAATTTCTGGTTATTCCTTTTCACTGGTATCTATACAAACCTCATAAATGAATAAACTTTTCCTTTAATAGGACACTATTTGGGATTTTATAAGAGGACATATCACACTTTTGAAAGGTTGCTTTTCAACACTTTTGAGTTACTTAATCCCTTTTTGTTTCTGAAGGATCAGTTCCACGACAAGACCCCTTACACGATTATGTTTGGTCCAGATAAATGTGGAGAGGACTATAAATTGCACTTCATCTTTCGCCACAAAAACCCCAAAACGGGTGTATATGAAGAAAAGCATGCTAAGAGGCCAGATGCAGATCTGAAGACCTATTTTACTGATAAGAAAACACATCTTTATACATTAAGTAAGAAAAACTACTAATAAATTTTGGGTTTTATGGCACTACACATTTATCATCCATTTAATTTAAAGATTGTAAGGCTGCAAGTAAGAATCTCTGTTGACTTAGTATCTTAGTAGTGAGAAGAACTTAATTTCTCAGCACTAAAACATCTCTTCCTTAGGTTGAATTGAGAGCTAGGGTTTGAAACAATTTTAAGAATAAGCTTGTATGTCCCATAAAGAGCTTCTTTGCTTGATCCTCACCCTTCATTTCCTCCCTTTGTTTATTGTTGATGGGATGTTAAGTTATAGGACATACAGTAGAAATATGTGTACAGTTTTTTTCAAAGTATCTTCTAGTTGAACTTGTTTGGATGCTCCAACACCTAGACAGTTGAGTTTCATCATTTGGACATTGGAATGGGTCTTTTTATTTAATGAAGTTTTTCCTGCTGCTTTGAGATCACATATAGACATGCCTCTGTTCCTAAAGAATGCAATAACCTTTCTTCTTTATAACAAAAGTAATATATATTCAGCATAGGAATTTAAAAGGAAAAAATAAGCAAAAAGAAGACATTTAAAATTATCTGAAATATCAACACTGTGATATGTATTTGACTATATGTGAATAAACATGTATATATGTATAGACACACATGTAATTTTTATTAAAAGTTAAGTGTGCTATATTTCACTTTTTCTCTTCACAAAAGCATGAGAATCTTTCTGTGAGAGTACATACCATTGATAACCTTCATTGTCATTGAGGATAGCAGCATAGTACTCTGTCATTTTCCATAGTATTCTGGATGTGCTGTGACCTAGTCAGTTGCCTATTAGGCATTTAGATGTAGGATCCAGGCTTTAGCATAATTCACACTTAAGATACCTTTATGGATTTAAAATTATGTTTGCATTCTTCACTGGATTCCAGAAGTACAACCTGAGTAGACACGTGGTTTAATAAACCACATGTAATTGAAATTTTGTGTAATTTGAAATTTTGGCAACATAGTGGTAATACCAACTCAAAAAATGAGGAAATGGGCCTTTTCTGTTGGGGGACAGTTATAATAAATAAACTTATTTGCCTGTTGACTGGTGTGTAACCATTTGTGTCAAACCAATATTGCATTAGTTTATGTACCTTTGGGTTTTTTTGATGTTTTTCATGTTCATACATGGAATCTTTTGGTGTGTAAAAATTTTACCTGTCATTTGTTTTAATTCCTAAAAACCTGAAGAACTAACATTTACGACTTACAGATAAGGAAAAAGCTTGCTAACTTGCGTAAGGCTCTATGACCATGTTCTAACGCCCAAGGTCTTTACTCCATGCTCTGCTATCTGTTAGAAATATGATTGTTTGTGTTGTGGTAAAGAGAGCTTGGGAATGAGTGGCTAATTAACTTTTTTAAATTGCATTTAATTTTTTCAGTCTTGAATCCAGATAATAGTTTTGAAATATTAGTGGACCAGTCTGTTGTAAACAGTGGGAATCTGTTAAATGACATGACTCCTCCTGTAAATCCTTCACGTGAAATTGAGGACCCAGAAGACCAGAAGCCTGAAGATTGGGATGAAAGACCAAAAATACCAGATCCTGATGCTGTCAAACCAGATGACTGGTGAGTCTTTGGGACCTGTCTTTGAATGCAGTGGAGCATTTCATACATTCCATTTGGCTTGAACAATTGAATGGTGGTTGAAATCTGATAATTTGGATAATCTGTGATGCAGTCTAAATGTTAGGAAAAATGTAGACTACTATAGCTGAAAATAGTAGTGACCACCTAGTGATCACCAGGGCCATCGTGATCATCTGGGCTGCCTCATACCATTTTACAAGCCACCAAATGCTGAAACTGATGATAGAGTTTGCCTGTGGTGACACGGTTGGTTTGTGGCAGAACCTCGGGTCTTTTGGCCTGGCCTTTCCAATGCTTCTGTGAATTCACATTTAAAGCTGGAGTCCTAAAATTTTAAATTTTAATTTGAAAAATAACCTTTTTCCTATTTAAACAATACTTATGAGATCTCTGCTCTGTGTTGGGCACTGGAATACAAAACCACAAGCACACCAGCTGCCTACACAACTCCCAGTCTAGTTGTGAGACAGGCACTTGAAGTTGGCATGCATGGGGTGAATGGTCTAATATGTGTTACTTGTGACCAGAGCACCAGGTATACCTAACTTCAGTAGTTTCTTGGAGTTGGGCAAATCAAATTGAGAACTGAAAGTGGGCAAGAGTTAACTAACTGGTGAAGATGGGAAATGGTATTCCCTGGTTGAAGGAGAATATCATGTGCAAAAGTAGAGGAATAGGAGTGAGCTTAACACGTGTGAGGGAAATTGAGTAGCCTTTTACATAGGGTGCAAATTGGAGAGTGGTAAGAAAAGAAAACAGGTGGGTTGTACTCTTGTATGTGACCATCTTTGAACTCTGGTATGGTGACTTTTGGAAATGTCAGGAAGTGAACAAAGAGAAGTGATAAAACTGATCTTCCACTTGTAAGTATCCTCTTAGGTTTCACAGTTAAATTCTAGTTGATACTTTTATGCTGCACTGGTGTAATGGGTGAGTTTATTTGTATATTTGGTAAACATTAGATTTGGACTCAGCCTTGTTCAGTATTGTATTCCTTAACTAGCTGTTTTATTTTGGGGGTGGAGAAGTGAATGTTCAGCTTGAAAGATCAGCTGAATGATACACAAGTTTAAGTTCTCACACAATTTTAAACTAGCAAAGTTCAAAAACAAGCATAATCCTGACCAGGAATAGAAGATGTCTCTGCTTACCAGCTAAAGTGGCTCTAACAGTAACTGCATAAAGCTTTGAAATTAGGTACTTCTTGATGAACTTTTAAGAGTAACTGTTTGAGTCATAATTCACATGCTAAAATCCACCCTTTAAAGTGTACAGTTAAGTGGTTTTACAGTATGTTCGCAGTGTTCTGCAACCATCACCACTGTCTAATTCCAGAACATTTTTATCACCCAAAAAGAAGCCCATACCCATGAAGCAGTTACTCCCTATTTCTCCCTTCCACCAGCCCCTGGCAACCACTAATCTGCCTTCTGTCTCTGGATTTGCCCATTCTGGATATAGAATAATATAATATGTGGTCTTTTGTGTCTAGCTTCTTTTGCTCAGCATAATGTTTTTAAGACTCATCCATGTTGAAGCATGGATCAGTACTTCATTCCTTTTTATGACTGAAGACTGTTCCATTTTGTGGATAATACCACATTTTATTTATCCATTCCTTATTTGATTGATATTTAGGGTGTTTCCCTTTTTTGGCTATGGTTATGAATAATGCTGCTATGAACATTCATGTATAGGTTTTTGGGTGAATATACATTTTCATTTCTCTTGGGTATATTCCTAGGAGTGGAATTGCTGGGTCATATGGTAATGATGTTTAACTTTTTGAGGGACTGCCAAACTGTTTTCCAAAGTGGCTGTACCATTTTGCTTTCTCACAATCAGTGTACGAGGGTTTCATTTTCTCCACATCCTTGCCAATACTTAGTTAGTTTTTTTATTATAGCCATCCTACTGGGTATGAAGTGGTATCTTATTGTGGTTTTGATTTGCATTTCCCTGATGGCTAATGATGTTGAACATATTTTCATGTGCTTATTGGGCATTTCTGTGTCTGAAGAAATGTCTATTCAAATCCTTTGCTGGTTTTTAAATTGAGTTGTCTTTTTATTATTAGGTTGTAAGAGTTCTTTATATATTCTGCATACTAGGCCCTTGTATATGATTTTAGATATTTCTAGGAGGAACTATTTTAAGTATTTTGATTAAGTAAGGCCTACATATTTTTAGATTGCCCTGTTTAAGATTCACAAAGTGGGACCACATTGTGATTCTCTGGCCAATGTTGTCAGTAATTGGCTTTTTCTTTTGTGTTTAAGGGATGAAGATGCCCCTGCTAAGATTCCAGATGAAGAAGCCACAAAGCCTGAAGGCTGGTTAGATGATGAGCCTGAATATGTACCTGATCCAGATGCAGAGAAGCCAGAGGATTGGTATGAACTTTAGTTAACTTTTGAAATTGCCTGCTTTTTTATTGAAGTAAAAGTTAATACTTAAATACAGCTAACTGCTCAAACTTAAGTGTAGAGCTCAACAAACTAAATTGATTACATTTTCATCTCTTTTTTTAAACGCATCTGTCATGAAAAACCCTTACTATTGGAAATGTGGAAATAAGATGATGCTCCGTAGTACGACATTGTGAAAGTATTTCTGCAGGATTTCAGGGAAGCCCTGGGGCAGCTTTTCACAGTCCTGCATCACAGAACCCATTTGTAGTTTGTTTGTATCTCCACAGGGATGAAGATATGGATGGAGAATGGGAGGCTCCTCAGATTGCCAACCCTAAGTGTGAGTCGGCTCCTGGGTGTGGTGTCTGGCAGCGACCTATGATTGACAACCCTAATTATAAGGGCAAATGGAAGCCGCCCATGATTGACAATCCTAACTACCAGGTTTGTACCTCTCTGTGGTTTCATAGATCTCTTTGTGTTCAGATAGAAGTTTTGTCTGTAGTGAGGCTGCCAGGTTGATCCCCTGTATTCAACCTATTGAATTGAAAACAAAATAAACTTCAAAATTGAGAGAGAACTTATATGTTAAGTGTTGAAAAGGTAAACCTAGAAACTAGAAAGAACTTTCATAATTGCTTTGTAACTTGTGTTTAAAAGCAAACAAAAAATGGAAAACTTGTGGTTTGGGCACCCTGCTGCCATGTGGATCCAACTTGGCAATCTCTGTGGTAGGGTGGATAGAGGATTATGATGGGCGTTGGTTCCCTGACCACAAGTAAGGGAACACAAGTCAGCTCATTGCTTGACCTCAGTATCTTCAACTATAAAAAGACTGTGAAAAAAAAAAAAAAAAAAGACTGTGAGGCTCAAATGAGATGGTAATACAGGTGGTGATATTTTAAAGCTTCAAGTTTACTATGGACATGTAACAATTCAGACCCTGGTCTCACTTCTGTTTCTGTTCTAGTCAAATTATTTAAAATCATCAATTTCTACTTTGTCACACTTCAAAATGTAAGGTGTAGGTCTGTATCTCTATGTATCCACTATGTATATACTTTTCTGTTTTTAAATGTACTTGTGCAGTCAATAAGGTAAGTTAAAAATTGCCCTTTAGCTGTTTTGTTGATGGCCATTTAGGTGAATTGCCATTTTTGCTTTTAGAGTCCTTGCTGCAGTAATTTTCCTTGTAAGTGTCTGAGTATATGTGTTAACTGTTTCTCTAGGTAGTTATCTGAGGTGAAATATCTGTTTGAAGATTGTGTACATTTTAAATCACCACTGAAGGAGTCTGTACTGATTTATGCTCCCACTCAGTTAGTTGATAAGAGTGGAGGCTGTTCGTTGATAAGAGTGGAGGCTGTTGGAATGTGCCAGGTAGAGCAAGGTGTTTGGATCAAGGTCATGGATGAAATTGAAAGTAGTTGGAGTCCAGATGTCTTAGAGGCATCAGTAACATTTATTGTTTTCTTCCTGTTACTTAAGTTTTACAAAGTCAGCACTTAACTCGCAGGTAATGCAGAATTCATCTTAATTCTTATTTAGGTTCACCATAAATTTGTGGTGATCATTATCTGAAATGATTTTTTAAAATATTTTTCTCTAGGGAATCTGGAAACCCCGGAAAATACCAAATCCAGATTTCTTTGAAGATCTGGAGCCTTTCAAGATGACTCCTTTTAGTGCTGTTGGTTTAGAACTGTGGTCTATGACCTCAGACATTTTTTTTGACAACTTTATTATTTCTGGTGATCGAAGAGTAGTTGACGATTGGGCCAGTGATGGATGGGGTCTGAAGAAAGCTGCGGACGGGGCTGCTGAGGTTTGTGCTTGCTTGTTTCTTGTGCATTTATGTCTTTTATTACAGGTAACTAATTGCTTCTGTTGTGAAAAGCTGTCTTCCAAGATTTGTCTTTTCCCTTATTTGGGGATGTTGGGATAGAAAGTGTGACCTTTGTCTGCTAAAGACAAAATACTGGGGCTTTGGACATGATTTCATTAGGCTAATATAATGGCTTTAGAGTCTGTATTTGTGGTACGTGTAGGGTTTTTTTCTTTTTTAAACTGTGTTAAGATACATTTAACAGGGATTGACATATACACACTACTATGTATAAAATAGATATCTAATAAGAACCTACTGTATTGCACAGGGAACTCTATTCAATTCTATTCTGTAATGACCTATATGGGAATAGACTCTAAAAAGAGTGGATATATGTATAATTAACTCACTTTGTTGTACAGCAGAAACTAACACAACATTGTAAATCAACTATACTCCAATTTAAAAAAAATTTTTTTAAAGATATTTAACAAAATTTGCCATTTAGGATATATGTTAATGCACTCTTAAATACTGAATCTTGGTTTACCCAATAAATGGAATTTTCAAATAATTGGTCGTAAGGCCAAGATGGGAATTGGAGAGACATTGAGATCAAGAAATTCTCCATTCACTGGTCCCTGAGGTTAAGGAAACCTTTGTAGGTGATTAAGAAGCCAGCTTTCACACCTAGGAAGGGGAAATCCCCTTGATGATAAAGAGAGCAGGAAAATTGAAGTTTTTCTCTTACTTCCTTTTTACATTGTGTGAACATCTAGGCTTGAATCCTCTGAAAAAGGTGCCTGAGTAGTGCCATGCGGTAATTGAACAGTGGGACAGTACAGCCTATATTTAGTGTCAAAAGCCAAAACTTGAAATGAGTCCTGTCTTGTTTTTCAGCCAGGTGTAGTGGGGCAGATGATTGAGGCAGCCGAGGAGCGCCCATGGCTCTGGGTGGTCTACGTTTTGACTGTAGCTCTGCCCGTATTTCTTGTCATTCTCTTCTGCTGTTCTGGAAAGGTATGAGTTGTTGTTGGTTTGTTTTTGTTTTGTTTTTTTATTTTGATTCACTCTTATATTGTTAAAAATATCTAAGATACGTTGCCTGAGGTTCTTCTTTGTAGCAGCTCAGTAGTGACTGGGCCACATTTGGTGTTGACTTCTGAAACCCTGTTCACTACTTTCAGTGGCCATTTATTGTGCCCAGATGGAAGTAGGATTGTTAGCCTCTCGGTTTCTAATAGTATTAGCCTACTGTATTACTCTCCTTCACATTTGGCAGAAGCTTTCTGAAAGAAAAGAAAAAAACAACTTAGAGATATAAAACCGAGCCATCTGGGCACGAACTAGCTTTTCCTTCTGGCATAGCTGTTTCTATTCATATACTTTATAATTCAGTCTTTGATATCTCATTATCCATTTCTCCCTCAGCATCCCTACCCTCCCTTCCCCCGCAAAACACATGTAGGGCTGATACAGCCTTATTCTTTAGCCTTTGATGCAATCAAAAGAAAGATCATTTTGTTTAGGCCCTCTACTGCTACTAAATGAGGATTATGCTTCACCTTGCATTCAAGATGTTTTGTAACCTGATCCCCAATCTTCCTTTCCAGCCTTATCCCCCACCACTATTCTGCATATCTGTACCTCAGTCACCTTTGACTAGTTAGACTTGCACATTCCTGCCTGACCCCTTTGCTTCTACTGTTCCTTCTACCTTGAACCATACACTGAAGAGGAAGCTCTCAAGCAGGAATTCCACCTTACTCATTTCTTTGTATCTACCCCAGCATATAGCCTTTGTACAGAACTTTGCTCATGGGCCTTCGGTAATTATATGGTAACGTAATACATAAAATGTGAACAAAACTGTCATGCTTTGGGGGAATATTTCAGAAACAGGCCAGTCCTGTGGAGTACAAGAAGACTGATGCTCCTCAACCAGATATGAAGGAGGATGAAGAAGAAAAGGAAGAGGAAAAGGAAAAGGGAGATGAGGAGGAGGAAGGTGAAGAGAAACTTGGTAAGAAGTAGACCCCAAAATATCTGCTTTAAACCAACATCCTAAGACGACGTTTCAAACCCTTATAAGCAAGTTACTGTCAAGATTGTTTCAGACTCTAGAGGTGTGTTCTAATGCTGATTTTCTAGTTACCAAAAACAAGTATAAGATTTTGCTCAGTTGTTTTACTTTGTCTTCTGTCTTAGAAGAGAAGCAAAAAAGTGATGTTGAAGAAGATGGTGGCACTGTCAGTCAAGAAGAGGAAGATAGGAAACCTAAAGCAGAGGTAATAGAAAGGGGGAGAGTATATCTTAATGTTTCAAGCAACTCAGTGAAGGTACATTTAAGTAGAGAGTATTTTCATAGGGAATTTTCAGTGGCTGTGGCAGTAAAAATTCCATTACAGCCAATTTTGTAAAAGTGGAATTCTTAGCACTAGAAAATTAAATTTTTAAATTTCAAATTACATCTGAATCTCAAAAGTATTTTCTGTGCTGAAAATGGTTTTCTGTAATAAACAGAAGATAAGGAAAGACTAACAAAATGCTTTCTAAGATGGCAACTTCAGGTTATTATTTTACAGTTCTGTCTCATCATCTACCTCTCCTCACTGTGCCCTTAAAAATATTTATTGGACAAATCACTGCATTCTAAAATTTTTGTCCCTCTTGCTGATGGAGTCATTCTTTCGTTCATTCAATAAACATTTGTGGAGTACCCATTGTGTGCCAGGCATTGTTAATGAACAAGACAGACAAAGATACGCTACCTCTGGGGAACTTAAATTCTAGTGGAAGGAAACAGACAGTAAGCAGTAGACGTTACAACGAAGTAAATGAACAGTATGTTAAAAAGCAATGGGCTATGAAAAATAAAAGTTGTACAGGAAAAGGTATTGGAAATGCTGGAGGCCTGGTGGGTTGTATGTAATGTTAAAGATGGTAGGTAGGCCTCAGTGGAGAGGTGACATTTGAGCAAAGACTTGAAAGAGATGAAGGACTTTGCCATGGAGATGTCCATGGGAAGAGCATTCCTGGCAGAGAGAACAGCAGGTACAGGGGCCTGAAGTGGTAGTCTAGATGGCCAGTACGGTCAGTAGATTAAGAGGGCGGAGAAAAGGAACATGGGGAGGCTCCAGATTAGGTGAGGCCTCCTAGGCTGTTGTAGGGGCTTGGCTTTTCCTCCTAGTGAAATGGGCGGCCATTGCAGGCTTTGGGGCAAAGGAGTGCTCAGATCTGATTACTCTGGCTGCTATGTTTTTCACAGACCAGGGAGAATCAAGGAGCCTAGTTAGGAGATTACTGTAATAATCCAGGCAAGATATGGTGGCTCAGAGCAGGGTGATAGGAGAGAAGGATGTGAGCTTCTGATCTGGATTTTCTGGTGGATTGGATATGAGGTATGAGGGAAAGAGAATAGTTCACACTTTTCTTACCAAGGTCCCTTTTCTAAGCACTGCTGTTTCATTCTGATCCTTTCTGGAAACTACCCAGTTTCCATTTACAGCTACCACAACTCTGCCCTTCTATTGATAAAGGTCAATGCTGTTTATATTTTCAGTGGATGTATTCTGTCTCAACTAGAATGCAGAGTTCTTTCAGGTAGGGACCAGTCTATTTTTATATTCCCCAAACTTCCTCACACAATAAGTGTGTGTAGAGTAGAAAGAGCACTGGGCTTGTAGTCTTGAGTTTTATATGGGACTTAGCTTTGATAGCCTTTAGTCCTCATGAATCTTTGCTTTCTCAGCCTCAAAGTGGGACTAATGTGTCCACAGGCCAGTAGATTATTCAGGATTAAGCAGGATAACATGTGAAAGCCTGGTGTCTGATCCTTTTTAAAGAAAATGCTTATAGGTTAGATTTAGAAAACAAAGACTGAATTAGAGCATATACAATCCCACCACCTTTGAGCCAACATTGTTTTTGATGCATTTCCTTCTAATCATTTTTCTTTTTCTGTTTTTCCTCAGATGGGTTATACTCAGCCTGGCTCATTTGAAAACTTGGTGAACTTTTACTTTTTTAAAAAATATGCTAATTATAGTGAATTTCTTGTTTTTTCAACCAACAGGAGGATGAAATTTTGAACAGATCACCAAGAAACAGAAAGCCACGAAGAGAGTGAAACAATCTTAAGAACTTGATCTGTGATTTCCTCTCCCTACCCTTCCCCTGCAGAGTGTGGGTCCTAGGAGAGGACCTGGCACATCTTAGGTTGAAACTCAGAAAACCTTCAGAGTCACCATCAACAGGTTCCAGTTGAACACTAGCCCGTGTAATTTTAAACATCTAGCAGTAAATAATTGCAGTTGTGACATAAAGGACCCTGTTTCTGTAGAAAGAAAGCATTTAACATAATGGTTGTGAAATGTAACATGAAGCAACTAACTTGTATTTTTTTGTTTTTAAACATCTTTGTTTTTTAAAATAGAGTGGTAGAACTTTGTCAGTCTTTAAAAATCTTGGCTTAATTTAATATATTAATCTGTCCATGCAGAAATAACACCAACCTTTAAAAATGCTAGGGGGCTGAATTTGAAGTAACTGATTTTGTTTCTTAAGTTTGGTATTACAAAACATTCACGTGTCTTTGTCCCTTAAAATTGATAATCATGTTTAAAGTGCAGTCATTTGTGGTTATAATCTTGTTTTGCTTGCTTCCATTATTCAATTCCTCCTAAGGAAATTGAGGAGAGTGATTGGATGGAAGCCCAAATTTATATAAAGGTTCTGTTAAAATTGTATTAAAAATAGACATACAAAAAGAAAAAAATTTTTCACTTGATGTTTGTTAGGCCATGAAGTATGTGTGTTCTTTAGCCTTTGGAACAGTTCAGTTCCCAGACAGCTTTGCAGTTAGTGGAGGAGGTGGCATAACGTGGCGCTCGGGCATTCATTCGTCACACCCTGGGAGTGTCTGGGCTCCAGCCTTCTCAAGCAGGTGGCTTCTTAAGGAACGCTACCAGAGTAGATGCAGATGTTTTCATCACATCTTCCACTGTGTTGACACTGTTTTTACCTTCTCAATTTCCCCAAATTCCCAGCTTTCTCCTCTGCTATGCATTGTCTTCACAGCGCAGCTTGCAGTCCGTTGCTGAAAATGCTTATGAGCTCTGCATAGTGTTAAGCTTTACTGTGATTATGTGTATGTTTCTTTTTCCTTTATTAAGCAGACCCACACCTTTCCAGGGTCAAAGTACACGATAGAATAGTGTCCTTCATCTTTACCATTTCTTTTACTCCGTGTAAAGACTTTAGAAGTCTAATCCAGAGGCGAGCCAATTCAGAATTGACTGTAATTGAACACAGGCTAAAAGTATTTATGGAGGAGTGACTTTTAGCATGAGTTTTCTGATTTTTGTAGCTGCTAAATCTTTTAAGTCTTTATTTGCAGTTCATGTAACAGTTCTGTCTTAGATTACATGATAAAGCAGTCCTGTTCACATTTTTTTTTTAAGTATGTGGCTTGTAGAATTTTTAAGAAATGATATTAGGTTTGTTTTTTCATGTGGAATGCAGATGGGTGCTATCAGAGCCTCTCCCCCATCACTATAGTGTAATAACATCATTATTACACCACACTGAAATGTATTCAGAATTAGATTTCTTTTTTTAGCTTTATTGTTTCTTCAGAGGTGTTTCAAATGTACCGATGATACTGTTCCTTGCACTGAATATATAAACACTCCAGAGTGTTTATATTGGGGAGATATTGGGGAGGAAGTATATTCATAAAAGATGAAGGCTGTATCTGTTTATTTTGTTTATCTTCAGTTTTTTACTGGTTCACTTAAATTCTTATGAGGGTGGGATGCATTTTTCTTACTGTTCAGTGCTTTATCCTTTTCATCTGTTGTTCTGTGGTCACAGTGACCTTAGCTATGTAGCAGACTTTCCCAAATGTATTGAGTGCAAATAAACAGTTACTTAGCAAGACCTGAAAATATGTCTGCAGGTTTCTCCTTGAAGCAAGTGTGTGGGATCATTGCATTTCCAGAAATCTGCCTTCTTCACCCTCCATTGACATTACGGTTTCTTCCAGCTGAGCTGTGGAATAACAAGTATAAATCAGTAGACTGTTCATTTGCCTTTCCAAGGGTAATTTAGCAACGTTTGTCCAAAAAAAGACAGACAAAACAAAAAGTCATTTCTTGGTTTTCTTTTCACTCTTTGTTGAAGGTGCAGCCTTCTGATTAGAAGTCTGACACATTAATGAATGACCAGCAGCAGTATTCAGCTCTTTAAAAGGCACTTACATTATGATTTTACATGCTGGTTATTTGTCCCATTGTTGTAAAATGCCCACTACATCAGATGTGTTCTTCAGTTTCTCTCATCCATAAAATACTCTTCACTTTTCTCAAATTGTTGCGTTACTAAATGGTATTACATTAAAGCCCTGTGTGAAGCATCTGCTTTTGACTGACCTTCTTTCATAATAACCTTCAATTTGTGTTTTACTGGTTCAATAGTGGGTTGATCTTCCTTTAATTGACTACTACATGAAATTTGCTAATATGCAGAAACTATTATGGACGGTGAAATAATTACTACGTCTCACCACGTGGATTTGAATATAATTCAAAGTAGGCTTTGCATCCTTTTCCTTCTGGATTGGGGTTCAGTATGTTTCAGTTCTATAATAGGTATAGCAGCTCAGAAAGGGAAGGGTAATTTGTAGATTATTCTTTGAGATTTATGGGAACCATTCGACTTTTAAACATTTATTAGAAAATAAATCTTTGTTCAGAATCAGACTCCATCTTTTATATATTCCTACATATTTCAGGGATATTTTTGAACATTAGGCCATAACTATTTTTTATGCAGTATTATTAGGCTTTTGAATTGCTTACTGAAGAGTACACAAAATGTACTGCTCCTAGTTACGATTATTTCCCATTAGAAAAGAAATGTATTTAATTCTGGTGTAAAATTTATGTTTGAAGAATGGTAAAAGCAAGACTATGTTATGGCGTTCATGAGCCCTAAGCACTTTTGCCTTGGTGGGCCACTTGTATTTTTTACTGCATTTGTATAAAAAGTACTATTTGAATAAGGACTCAATTTTTTCTTCTGATTTTAAGATAAAACATTTTCATTGGCCTAGTAATAAGTTACTGTACCAAAGTTTGAGCTGTTCATGGTGTCTCATTGTGCAGCCTTTTGGCACCTCCTGTTTAACTTTCTAGCAGTTAGGGTGCCAATACCTGTCTCTAGTTTCTCTTGGCCCAACAGAGACGGTCTGTAGTTTCATTGCTCCTGTTTTTTTCCCCTACAGTCTCCCACTCCCTTTGCGTACTAGGTATAATACTAGAGTGTAATTGTCTTTAGTTGTATTTTGTTGAGACTCAGTTTTACCTAACAGACCATCTTTTAAATGTAAAGCTTGCAGGCCAGGCTCCCTGTTTTTTTACTGAGGCATCATCCTTTGCAGTTCTACCCCACCCCCCGCCCGAAAAGGAGCTAGGCTCCTTCCCATCCTCTTCTTCATGTCTGCTAGGGCTTTTGTTGTTGTAGTAATTGAACTTCTGAAATTTGTTCAAACTTTTATATAAGGGAAGATTATATAGTCTCGATGATTCAGAACAGCGCAAGAGGAAACCTTCCTTCACCTCACCCGTGTACAATTCTTACCAATTGTGAGGCTGAATGTGAGCCGTGAGGTCGAATGAAAACAGCTGACACTGAAAACCCGTGGATACTTTTTAGCTTATCAAAGCCACATTTAAGAGGCTACAGGAGGAATCAAATGATGAAGCGCGATGGTGCCAGGCGAGCGTCTGGATCTGGCGGGTTACGCCGCGCCGACTGCCCGTCTTTCCGCGGCGGACCCGGAAGGGCCTGTCCGCGTGAGGCGGCGTTTAGAGCCGGCTCTTGTCGGTCACTTAACATGGGTGAGGAAGATTGAAGCCCGCCCACCTGCTTCCCTCCGCCTCACTTGAGAATTCCTTTTAAACTGCGCACGGGAGCAGCCCCAGCGCGCCTCTTGCGTGCTAGGCCCCGCCCCTCGGGCGGCCCGCTCTTCCTTCTCTGATTGGCCGCAGTCCCTGTTCATCAGCTGTGACGCCGCTTTCGCCTGCCGGAGCCCCGCCCTTTTCCGAGAGCCCTGAAAACAATTTTAAGATGGCGGCGGCGGCGGCGGCGCGGAAAACAATGGGGCCGGGGCGGCGGGGACAGGCCGAGGCCTGAGGTGGGCAGCGAGCGACTGCCTGGGTTGGGCCGAGCGGGGCCAGAGGAAGACCCCCGCCGCGCGCGAGCCCGCTCCGCAGCTCGCGGGGCCATGGCGTGGCCGTGAGGCAGCCGGGCAGCCGGCGGGGAGCGGAGCCTGCCGTGCCAGCCGACCCCGAGAGGCCCGCCTCGGGCCCGACCCGTGCAGCCCGCGGCCCATGGTGCTGCCCACCTGCCCCATGGCGGAGTTCGCGCTGCCGCGACACAGCGCGGTCATGGAGCGCCTCCGCCGGCGCATCGAGCTGTGCCGGCGCCACCACAGCACCTGCGAGGCCCGCTATGAGGCCGTATCGCCCGAGCGCCTGGAGCTCGAGCGCCAGCACACCTTCGCCCTCCACCAGCGCTGCATCCAGGCCAAGGCCAAGCGCGCCGGCAAGCACCGGCAGCCGCCCGCCCCGGCCCCAGCTCAGGCCCCGGCCCCGGCGCCCGCCCCGGCCCCCCGCCTCGACGCCGCCGATGGCCCAGAGCACGGCCTCCCGGTCGCGGTGAGTAGGGCTCGGGGAGCAGCCTCTTCCCGGGAGATGCTGCCCCTGACGCCGCCCAGGGCCCTTTGAGACTTCCCCAGTGCCCGCAACTTCTCTGGTCTGGCTTGGGGGAGGCTAACATGGCAGGGACTGAGCGGTTGTCATCTGCGGGAAATGGCACTGTGGCGTTACTTTGGGAAAACATGACCCTAAGGACCTTACATTAAGGTCCCGGGTGGGAAGGCTGGCGAACTGTCGGTGAAAGGTTTTTCTTCCAGACTGCATTCCGAAATTTTGAGGTCTTTATTTTGGAACAGACTGGCATTAAAGTCGCCTGTGATAGTGGCTTCATTTATTCTGCAAATGTTCATTGGGTCCTTGCTCTTTGCAGGGTCAGGGCTTAAATATGGAAATAAAACGGCCTTTAGTTGACCAAACTGTTCTTCATGGAAAATCAAGAATCTTTGGAAATCTTAGTAAAGACATAGTACTGCTCATTGAGGTGTACAAAGGTATTCTTTATTTAGGCAACCCTGAAATTTGTGAATTTGTGATTCCAGCAATACTGTTGACAAAGCCAGTTTTCATTATAAGCCTGTTTAAAACCTCTGATGATATTAGAGTTTGTTGGTAAATTATTATGCCCTTTGGGTTCTCAGTAGATATTCGGGAAATTTGTTGGTTAGAGGTTTTCCGTCCTGAGACTGATTATAAGGTTCCTTGCTGTTGTTTTCTTGGTAATTTAAAGTTTAGAACAAATGTTACCAATTTAATTTCTGTGTGTTTTTAAATTCATGCCTTTGTTAAGGTCTCACCTGGGCTGTTGCAGTACTCTTCCCTAATTAGTCTCCAGGTGTTCAGTCTCTTTCACCCTTGAAGTGCTAGGTCTGTCACAGCCCCTATGCTCTGGTTGAATTATTTTCCTTATTCTCTCCCACACTAGCTTGGGCTGCTGGACCTGTCATTGCTTACTGTTATCAAGTCTTATATAGTCAAGTCTTCTCATCCTCACTTTTCTTGTCTGTAAACCGAGGATGTGTTTGGTTTCCTCTAGGATTTTTATAAGACTCAAAAGAAATGAGTGTCGATGTGAAAAATATTTCATAAATGGAAAGGCTGCCTGCAGGACCCTCCCCCATCACCTTTCAGAATCCTGACATCCTTCAGGTCTATCTCATCTTCCACTTTAAAACCAGTTTCCACCCTACCCCACAGCAGTTAGAATCTCCTTTGTCAAAACGTTTAGGAAATGTATTGTCTATGCTACTTATTTTAAGCACGTTGTCACATACTAGTTTAGGACATGTCTTGCAAACAGACTGTAAGCCCTGGGAGACAGGGAGGAGTGCAGCTCACAGTCAAAGGAAAGACTTTTAAGAGTTATGGGGGTGGGCTTCCCTGGTGGCGCAGTGGTTAAGAATCCGCCTGCCAATGCAGGGGACACGGGTTGGAGCACTGGTCCGGGAAGATCCCACATGCCGCGGAGCAGCTAAGCCCGTGTGCCACAACTACTGAGCCTGAGCTCTAGAGCCTGCGAGCCACAACTACTGAGCCCACGTGCCACAACTACTGAAGCCTGTGCACCTAGAGCCCGTGCTCCGCAACAAGAGAAGCCACCACAATGAGAAGCCCGCACACTGCAACTAGAGAAAGCCCACGCGCAGCAACAAGACCCAACACAGCCAGAAATTAATTAATTAATTAATTATTTTTAAAAAAGAGTTGTCGGTGGTAATTCCGTGTAAGTAAATAGTGAAAGCTCATAAAAATCTCAATTTTACACACACATAGTTACCTTGAACACCCCCTAGAATGTATATTAGTAGTGATTCAATTTGTTTAAAGAGACTAAGAATTTAGATCCCCTATGATATTTTTAGTCCTAAACTACTAGAGAGAAATTGGACGTGCTGTTTGAAGAGAAATTAATTCTGAGTGTGTTAGAACTTGAGTCTGGCCTGTCAGTCATTCTTTTGGGTGATTAGGTGTGCCATGTTATGTTGATGTCTTATCACATTAAACCTTGACCCATGGATTTCATGAGTTAAACTTTAGAATGGAATTGCTCTTCAGCCTCCTTACTAGGAAGAGGGACCCTTTTCACTTCAGTCTCCAAGTGACTCTAGGTGAGCTCTTTGGCCTTGGAGTGGGGTTTTAGGAATGGAAGATCAGTGTCACTAAGAACACAGTGGCTTGTTCAGTTTTAGTGGCTCCTTCAGTTCAGAGAGGGGGAGAGTCCTTGCCTTGGTAGGATTTTGGCTTGGAGAGAGAGCACAGCTTTGCCAGAGAAATGGAGGGGAGAACGTGCCTCTTAGTCATTGTTATTTTTGACAATTCTGTGTATGTATATGATCTAATTAATATTCCTTACATAAGGAATATTATTCCTATTTTTTTCCAAATGTCCTGTAGTACTCTTAGGCAGTCATTTCATAGCAAAGTTACCATCGGTAAACCATTTGTACAAGTGAAAAGGAATCAAGTCAAATTATAGTAGAGTACACCTTCTGCTTATGTTTTTCCCCTTCTTAGGATATTCCACCACAACAAAACCTTGACCACTATCTTCCTACTGTAGATACTGTGAGAGATGGATCAGAAACAGTGCTTCAGACTTTTTCCTACTCTAATTGTCAAGGAATTACCTCATTAGGTTTTCTTCATACTGTGTGTGCTCATTAAAAACCAAATAGTAGTTTTCTAATGACAGGATTGACTTTTTTAAAAATTTATTTATTTAATTTATTTATTTTTGGCTGCGTTGGGTCTTCATTGCTGCATGGGGGCTTTCTCTAGTTGCGGCGAGTGGGAGCTACTCTTCATTGTGGTGCGCGGGCTTCTCGTTGCGGTGGCTTCTCTTGTTGCGGAGCACGGGGTCTAGGCATGCGGGCTTCAGTAGTTGTGACACGTGGGCTCAGTAGTTGTGGCACACAGGCTTAGTTGCTCCGCGGCATGTGGGATCTTCCTGGACCAGGGATCGAACCCATGTCCCCTGCATTGGCAGGCGGATTCTTAACCACTGTGCCACCAGGGAAGTCCAGATTGGCTTCTTTGTATTAAGGATGCCAGATAATAGAGAATTATCCACTCACTTTATACATTCATTCTGTCATGAAAATAGTCTTCTATAATAGCTTGAACATTTTCTTTTAGTAAAATTTTTTTTTTTAATATTTATTTATTTTGGCTGCGCCGGGTCTTAGTTGCAGCACACGGGATCCTCGCCATGACACGTGGACTTCTTAGTTGCAGCATGCATGTGGGGTCTAGTTCCCTGACCAGGGCTCGAACCCGGGCCCCCCTGAATTGGGAGTGCAGAGCCTCAGCCACTGGACCACCAGGGAAATCCCTCTTTTAGTAAAATGTTGTAAAGGTTTATGCCACATCCCCTTATCCACCATTGTCACACTTTTGCTGCTTACTCCTTATGTCATTGCGATAGTCTACCAAGAAATTTGACGGTTGCATGCCAACCATTCATGGAAGTTGCCTTTCCTGCTTAGTTTAGGCATGCAGTATTTCTCTCTCTCTCTTTTTTTTTTTTCTTTTTCTTTTTATCCTTTTAATAAATCTTTCACAGGACAGAAAAATTTAATTTTGATAAAATCCAGTTTATAATCATTTATTTTATGAATTGTGTTTTGGTGTTATGTTTAAGAACTCTTTTTATACATTTGTAGATTCAAAATGTTCATATTTTATCGAGAATTTTTTGCATTTAAGTTAATGAAAAATGTTAATCTGTAATTTCCTTCCTTTCTCTCTTCTTTCCTCTTTTTCTTTCTTCTCTCTCTTTTTAACTTTTATCTGTACATAACTACACAAATAGTACAAAGAACATCTGCATACCCTCCTCTTAGATTCTACCCATTGTCATCATCATGCCCCATTTGCTTTATCATTTGCATACATACCTCTTTCTGTCCTCTCTTTCTCCCTAAAACTTTGGTTCTCTGAACCGCCTGTGAGAGCACTGCACACATGGCTCTCTACTCCAGACACCCCAGTGTGTACCTTCTAAGAGTTAAGAAAGATGTGCGAAATTTTAATGATTTTGTAGACCGAACTTGTGTAGGAATTATGTAAATAACAAATTATTTTCAGGGAGTAGATATTCTGAACATAAAACAGACATTGTTCTATAATCATGTGGGATAATTTTAGAGAAAAGATGACTAATGTGGCTTTAGGATCCCATTTCTTCCTGTAACATTTGCGACCTTGTCATAGTACCATCTTTCCTTTTTTATCTTCAGTATCCCCTTTCCCACTGGGTCCTTCCCTGTAGCTTGAAACAGGAGCACATATTCTCCTTTCTTTTGTCTTTTCTCACCCTCAAAATAGTATTCTATCTCCTTCCTTCCCTTTGCGCTTTCCACTGCACTTCCCATTTACTCATTGCCCCATTGTAATCTGCCTTCTACCTCTTCTACTTTTCCGAAGCTGCCCCCTTAAAGGACACCAAAGATGGAATTACCAAATTCAGTGGCTTCTTAGTCATCATTCTTTTTGACTTCCTCCTTCCTAAAACTCTTCTCTTAGCTTCTACTCTCTTCTGATTTTCTTTCCAGCTTTCTGACTTTTTTTCTGTCTCCTTCCTGCTTTCCCTTATTAATTCATGCAACAAATATTTGAGTGCCTACTATGGGCCAGAGCACATTTTAGTTGCTAGGGATACAGCAGTGAACAAGACAGATTGAAACTCTGCTCTCATGGAGAGAGATCAATAATTTTTTAAATTAATTTTAAGTTATAATAAATGCTAAGAAAAAATTTAGAGTTATGTGATACTGAGTGATTTGTAGCAGCAGCTTTAGATATGGTAGTAGCAGCTCTGTCTTAATTTGGCCTGAATGACAGGAGGTTATGAATCAGCTGAAAGTTTCAGAAAAGAACATTCCAGTTAGAGAGAACCACCAGCACAAAGTCTCTGAGGCAGGAACCTTCTGAGCTTGTATGAAGAACAGAAAGGAGGTCAGTGTGGCCAGAGCAGCAGGTATGCAGCTGCTATGAGTAAGCAAGGATCAGATCAGGTGCAGTGAGAAGCAATAGCAGAATTTTAAGCAAAAACATTACATGATCTAACATTTTTTAAAGGCCATTCTGGTGCTAGATGGAGGATGTCTGGGATTGGTCTGGGCAAGAGTGGATGCAGTTAAAGCTTTTGCAATGTCTAAGCTGGGGCTAGTGGTAGTAGTGCAGATGGACAGGAGGAGATGGATTCTGGACAGCTTCTGAAGGCAGAGGTGACAGAGGTTGCTGATGGACTAAATGGATTGGATGGGGGCAAACGGGAGGAGTTGAAGGGAATTCCAGTTTTTTTGGCTTGAGAAACTTTCTTTGCACACTTTTTAAACATTCATGGTCCCCAACCAACTATATTCTCTACTTTTTTCACTCAGTTTTCTTTTCCTGGGTTAATGTCATTGATTTTTTTTTTTTAATATTTATTTATTTGGCTGCGTCGGGTCTTAGTTGTGGCACGTGGGATATTCGTTGCGGCATGCGGGATCTTTCATTGTGGTGCTTGGGTTCTTCGTTGCAGTGCGCAGGCTTCTCTCTAGTTGTGGTGTGCGGACTCCAGGGCGCCCAAGCTCAGTAGTTGTGGCACGTGGGCTCTCTAGCTGTGGCTTGCGGGCTTAGTTGCCCCGCAGCATATGGGATCTTAGTTCCCCGATCAGTGATCGAACCCGCATCCCCTGCATTGGAAGGTGGATTCTTAACCGCTGGACCACCAGGGAAGTCCCTGTCATTGATTCTTTCATGGCTTCGTCTATCATCTATAATAATGAGATTCTCCAGATATCTCTACCAAGGTTCAGATCCAGCTGTCTACCGGACATTTCCACTTTGATTTCCCACATGTCCAAAAGGGACTCTCCCTTTTTCTTGCCAGTCTTGTTTGTTCAGAGTATTTTCCCTAGTCCAGTCATTCAAAGTAGAAACTTGGGAATTATCCACTCCTTTTCTTCATTTCCTGTTTTTTTGGTTTTTGTGGGTTTTTTTTTTTTTTTTTTTTTTTGGCCACGCTCTGCAACGGAATCTTAGTTCCCCGACCAGGGATTGAACCAGTGCCCTCTGCATTGGGAGAGCAGAGTCTTAAACACTTGGACTGCCAGGGAAGTCTCTATTTCTGTCTTTAAGTTGGTTATTTGTTCAACCAACATTGAGCTCCTGCTGGGAGCCAGAAATTGTGGTGGTGCCAGACCTGTGTGTCATGCAGTCTGTTGGGGAGTAGATGGTAAACAGTTCATTGCAAAGCCCTGTCGAGGGCTGAAAAGCCTGTGGGAATACTAGGAAAGGGATGCCCCTTGGGTGAAGTTTGGAAAGCTTTAAAGACTTGACTTTTAAAATGGGTCTTAATATTTTGCCAGATGTTTTCCCAAAGGGTGTTACATGAAACGCTAATTTCATGGGCTGTTATAAGAGTTCTAGAGTTGAGCAAATTTGGGTGACACTGGGATAAACAGATTTAAAGTTTCCTTTATTTAGGACATTTCCAAACATTTAATAGGCTAATATGCATGTGGACTTGAGCTCTTATCAGGGGGCATCTAATAGGATTTTGATTCCTTTGGAAAACTAAGCAAAAGCACAAAATTATGACAGTGAGTAAATCTTTGAATTTAAGGCTTAAAGTGCCAAAGAGGCTGGAAGATAAAACTGGAAAGGTAGGCGTCATATCACGAAAAGCTTTGTGTTTGATACTGGGTGTTTGGACTAAATAATTTTGAAACATTGTGAACCCTGCCTCACATATTTTTATGTTGACATTTTGAACTTTTCATTCTAAGTTTTTAAGCTTATGAAAAATTATAATGCATTTGTTGTTAATCAATTGTATATTAAATTACTGTAACTCAGTTTATTAAGTGAAATATATGAAATAAGAAACTTATGTAACACATAAGTGCTACATATGTTTAATGTGAATCAACTATTTTAAAAAGAGAAAAGAAAAAGGGCAAAATGCTCTTTATAGTTGCAGAGGATATAACTTCCAGAGAATTATAAATATTAACATTTAAAAATAAAATGGTTATCATTTTTTAAAATGTTGCCAGTGGAATCTGAATACCTTAGTGATATGCTTTCGTCAACCATTTAAAGAATGCTTTTCTTTAACAGAAATTTTATTTATTTATTTTAAGAAGGTTTATTTATTTATTTTTTAATTAATTAATTTATTGTACTGCTCATGGGCTTTTCTCTAGTTGTGGCAAGCGGGGACTACTCTTTGTTGCGGTGCGTGGGCTTCTCATTGCGGTGGCTTCTCTTGTTGCAGAGCACTGGCTGTAGGCGCGTGGGCTCAGTAGTTGTGGCGCGTGGGCTCAGTAGTTGTGGCTCGCGGGCTCTAGAGTGCAGGCTCAGTAGTTGTGGCACACGGGCTTAGTTGCTCCATGGCATGTGGGATCTTCCCAGACCAGGGCTCGAACCCGTGTCCCCTGCATTGGCAGGCGGTTTCTTAACCACTGCGCCACCAGGGAAGTCCCTATTTTTAAAATTTATTATTTTTGGCTGCGTTGGGTCTTCGTTGCTGCGCGTGAGGGCTTTCTCTAGTTGCAGCGAGCGGGGGCTACTCTTCGTTGTGGTGCGCAGGCTTCTCATTGCAGTGGCTTCTCTTGTTGCGGAGCATGGGCTCTAGGCTTGCAGGCTTCACTAGTTGTGGCACGCGGGCTCAGTAGTTGTGGCACACAGGCTTAGTTGCTCCGTGGCATGTGGGATCTTCCCGGACCAGGGCTCGAACTCATGTCCCCTGCATTGGCAAGCAGATTCTTAACCATTGTGCCGCCAGGGAAGTCCTAACAGAAATGTTAAATCATTCCTTTTTCTTGGAATTTGCATTTCTTTTTTTTTTTTTTTAATTATTTATTTATTTTTGGCTGTGTTGGGTCTTCGTTGCTACGCGCGGGCTTTCTCTAGTTGCAGTGAGCGGGGGCTACTCTTCATTGCGGTGCGCGGGCTTCTCGTTGCAGTGGCTTCTCTTGTTGCAGAGCGCGGGGTCTAGGCACGTGGGCTTCAGTAGTTGTGGCACACGGGCTCAGTAGTTGTGGCTTGCAGGCTCTAGATCGCAGGCTCAGTAGTTGTGGCACATGGGCTTAGTTGCTCCGCGGCATGTGGGATCTTCCCGGAGCAGGGCTTGAACCCGTGTCCCCTGCATTGGCAGGCGGATCCTTAACCACTCTGCCACCAGGGAAGTCCCGGAACTTGCATTTCTTTTTCCTTTTCTTTTTTTTTTTTTAATTGGAGTATAGTTGATTTACAATGCTATGCTAGTTTCAGGCACACAGCAAAGTGATTCAGCCATACACACATATATATCCTTTTTCAGATTCTTTTCTCTTATAGGTTATTACTATACAGTAAATTCCCTTTTTGCTCTTTTTAAAGTTGATTTATGGGGAATTCCCTGGCAGTCCAGTGGTTGGGACTCCACGCTTTCACTGCTGAGGGCCCGGGTTTGATCCCTGGTCATGGAACTAGGATCCCACAAGCCACATAGCATGGCCAAAAAAAAAGTCGATTTATACAAAAGAATGTATGTAGCATTTATAGGGTTCTGTGTGTTATATATATTTCTTATTTCAGTAAGTGGAATTACAGTAAATTAGTATACAACAAATAACAAACACATTATAAATTTTTATAAATAATTAAGCAAAAAAAGTACAGGTTTATTATACATGCCTCCCTTAATGAGATGGATGAGGCTTTTCCCACCTCAATTTGTTCACATAACTGTGGATGAATATTACTTGTTGACAAAATGACAGTTCTTAATTCTTTTCCTATTTTTTGTTTGTTTTTATACATTTAAGTTCCAGTAATCCTTGTTCACATAAGTATAAAAGAAAGGAAGAAATTTAATTATACAATGTTAATCAAGTTTTTGAAATTTGAGTTGGTATGCCAAAAATCACACAGTGATATGTATCATCAAAATTCATTTACCAATTAGATGACAGCTTGGTTAGGTACAGTTTCAACTTTAATGAAAGCAGAGAATTAGAAACCATTTGACTTATAAAAGGATAATCTAGTCATCAGTCATTCACTTTCTCAGTTACAGAGAAATGAAACACAAAGGCTTTACCAAATCTTTATCAATTGATTGTTGATTATACCTGTTATTCTTTCACTTAGAAGGGCCTTGTTTAACTGAATATACTCAAAATTGGTTGGGAAAATCAAAATACTGTTCATTTCAATACACCTTTGCCAATACAGTATTTTTTGATAAAATATTTTTATCTGCTTTAGATATATTTTCATCGAAACCTTAGAGCTGTGACTGTAGCTTGTTTAATGTATGAAAAATGTCTACCTAATTGGCAAAATCAGTCTTCATTTTCAAGTTAATCAGCTTTCTGTCAGAAAAAGTTTGACTTCATTTTTCAAATACAAATAATACTGTACAACCCCGTGAGTACCATCTCACTTCTGAATTCTAAGGGAGAGTTCAAGAGCATGGAGCCTTGTCATGAGTTTTGTTGCCTGCATCAAATACTGTGCATTGCCTGCATGTATTTTGTTCATATTAAGCATTCTTTTGAAGAGCTATACGTTATTTGGTTAGTTGAGGATGGAAGAATGATGTCTTTAAATGAAAAATATCACCACTCCTGCTGCCCACTCTATGGTAGTCTTAATTCACAGCATCCCAACTCGCAGACCAAACTTTGGCAATTTAAGTGCTCAAGGCCCTTAAGTCAGTGAAGAACTATTGTGCCTAGCAGAGCAACAGAAGAGACTGTGGTATACGGTGAACATTTGGAGCAGCATGTCATTGGGGTGGCATCTGGCACCATGGGAATGAAACCCATGTGCAGCACTCCAAGGTCCCTAAAATACTTTGAATGCAGTTCTTTGAAAATGGCCTTATTTCTCTAGGTGTCTTTACACGTATGCCCTTCCCTAGTGTCATAATGCCTGACACCTGCTCACCATTCAGAACTCTGCTCATGTGCCGTCTCCTCTAGGACCTCTTTCCTAAGTCCCTCCTCTAGCCAGGCTAGGTACTTAAACCTCTGCCAGAACAACCACAGTGAGCTTTAATTAGCATGTTTGCCGCTCTCCATTAGACTGTGAGCAATCTGAGAGCAAGACCAGTAGTTTAGCACCATACCTCCCACATATTTGGCAGTCAGCAAGCATCTGTTAATGATATTAATGTTAATGATATTGTGGAAGGAGCTCTGAATTGGGAGTCAGAAGCTGTATGTTTTTAGGCTGGGATCATTTCAGAGGTGGAGTTGACGGAGGTAAGACAGTAGGCCCTGATTTGTACTGCCATGTTCATTGCAGCCTTGTTCATAATAGCCAAGAGGTGGAAGCAATCTGAGTTTCCATCAACAGATATGAATGGATGAAGAAAATGTGGTGTATACATACAGTGGACTATCATTAAGCCTTAAAAAGGAAGGAAATCTTGTCATATGTTGAAACATGGATGAACCTTGTGGACATTATGCTAAATGAAATAAGTCAATTGAAGAAAGAGAAATACTGCATGATTCCACTTATCTGAGATATCTAAAATAGTGAAACTCTTAGAAACACAAAGTAGAATGGTAATTGCCAGGGGCTGGAGGGAAGGGGAGAGTGGGAGTTGTTCAGTGGACGTAGAGTTTCAGTTTTGCCAGATGAAAAGTTCTAGAGATTTGTTGCACAACAGTGTGCATATACTTAACACTACTGTACTGTACACATAAAAAAGATGGTAACTTTTATGATATGGTTTTTGACCACAAATTATTTCTGAAGTGTAGTTGAATTAGTGTGTTACTTATTGCTGTACTGCACAGTGACTCAGTTGTACATAAATATATACATTCTTTTTCATATTCTTTTCCATTATGGTTTATCACAGGATACTGAATATAGTTCCCAGTGCTGTACAGTAGGACCTTGTTGTTTATCCATTCTATATATATCAGTTTGCATCTGCTAATCCCAAACTCCCCATCTAACTCTCTCCCCCCAACCCCTTGGCAACCACCAATCTATTCCCTATGTTTCTGATTCTACTTCTGTTTCATAGATAGGTTCATTTGTGACCACAATTTTTTAAAAATTAATTACAAGACAAAAACTATGATTTTCCAAACCATATGCCTGGAAAATTTTTAGCAATTATAAGGGCTTGAGTTATTTATTTATTGGCCACACCTTGCTGGCATGCGGGATCTTAGTTCCATGACCAGGGATCGAACCAGTGCCCCCTGCATTGGAAGCACAGAGTCTTAACCACTCGATCACCAGGGAAGTCCCTAATAAGGGCTTCTTAATAAAGGCATATCGGGACATCCCTGGAGGCTCAGTGGTTAAGAATCCGCCTGCCAGTGCAGGGGACACGGGTTTGAGCCCTGGTCCAGGAAGATCCCACATGCTGTGGAGCAACTAAGCCCATGTGCCACAACTACTGAGCCTGAGCTCAAGAGCCCGTGAGCCACAACTACTGAGCACGTGTGCCACAACTACTGAAGCCTGCGCGCCTGGAGCCCGTGCTCCACAACAAGAGAAGCCACCACAATGAGAAGCCTACGCACCACAACGAAGAGTAGCCCCCACTCGCCACAACTAGAGAAAGCCCGTGCGCAGCCATGAAGACCCAACACAGCCAAAAATAAATAAACAAACAAATAAATAAATAAATTTATTTAAAAAAAGATACTCTGTGGCAGAGTGTCATGTATATCAGAATTAGAGCAGTCCCCACTTATCTGCAGTTTTGCTTTCCACTGTTCCAGTTACCTGAGGTCAACCATTGTCCGAAAATATTAAGTGGAAAATTTTAGAAATAATTCGTAAGTTTTAAATTAGGTGCCATTCTGAGTAGTGTGATGAAATCTTGTGCTCTGTCCCCCTGGGGACATGAATCATCCCTTTGTCTAGCACATCTACGCTGTATACCCTACACACCCTTTAGTCACTTAGTAGCCATCTGGGTTATCAGATTGATAGTCACGGTATTTAAGTGCATCTAATTCTCATTTTACTTAATAATGGCCCCAAAACACAGGAGTGGTGATGCCAGAAATTCAGAGATGCCAAAGAGAAAGTGTAAAGTGCTTCCTTTAAGTGAAATGTATAGATTTCAGTACTATCCCCGGTTTCAGGCGTCCACTGGGGGTGCAACCCCATGGATAAGGGGGAACTACTGTACTTGGGGCACTTTTTTTTTTTTTTAATTTATTTATTTATTTTTGCTGTGTTGGGTCTTCGTTTCTGTGCAAGGGCTTTCTCTAGTTGCAGCGAGCGGGGGCCACTCTTCTTCGCGGTGCGCGGGCCTCTCACTATCGCGGCCTCTGTTGTTGCGGAGAACAGGCTCCAGACGCGCAGGCTCAGTAGTTGTGGCTCACGGGCCCAGTCGCTCCGTGGCATGTGGGATCTTCCCAGACCAGGGCTCGAACCCGTGTCCCCTGCATTGGCAGGCAGACTCTCAACAACTGCGCCACCAGGGAAGCCCCTTGGGGCACTTTTTAACTGTATATCTTCTTGCCTACTGATGCCCTCCCTTTTCCACCTCTCCCCTGACTTTCATCCCTATCACTGCTAAAATGAGTCACTGTTATTCATGGGAATATGTCATATCCCTTAGTTGTGTGGAGGTAGGTTAAATGTTTGGTCTCAATTCTTCACTCTTTGGGTTATATTATATATACACCTACACCCTTGCCATAGTTTCAGAGCAGTCAGAGTATACGTCCCCATTCCTTGCTTTGGAGCTTGGACATATGACTTGCTTTGGCCAATGAGATGTTAATGAGAGGGATAAGAGGATATACTGTATTTATGAAACAATAATTTTTTAATTCAGAAAACAAAATCTTGGAAATATTATAAAAATACGAAATATATGTGTGAACTATACATATGAAATATGAGTAATTTTCCCAAAAAGTAAAGAAAAAGAAGACAAAACCGAAAATAGAGAAGAAAATTAGAGGACCAGTGTAGGAGGTTGAACATCTGAAAAATAGAAGTTACTAGCAGAAAGAAATGATTTAAAAAATAATTTGAGGGACTTCCCTGGTTGTCCAGTGGTAAAGAATCCACCTTCCAATGCAGGGGACGTGGATTCCATCCCTGGTCGGGGAACTAAGGTCCCACATTCTGTGGGGCAACTAAGCCTGCACACCACAATATTGAGCTCGCGTGCCTCAACGAGAGAGCCTGAATGCTGCAAACTACAGAGCCCACGTGCTCTGGAGCCCGTGTACCACAACTACAGAGTCCATGTGCCCAGGAGCCTGCACATCACAACTAGAGAGAGAAAACCTGCACACCACAGCTAGAAAGTAACCTGAGCGCCACAACTAGAGAGAAGCCCGAGCCCTGCAATGAAGAGCCTGCGCACCGTAACAAAAGATCCCACATGCTTCAACGAAGATCTCGTGTGCCGCAACTAAGACCTGACGCAGCCAAAAAAATAAGGAAAATAAATAAATTAAATAAATATTTTAAAAATAGTAATAATTTGAGAATTTAAGGGCATGAGTTGCCAGATTAAAAGGGCACACTGTGCCCAGCACTGGGGAAGAAAATAGGCGCACGCCAGTTATAAATTCTGAACATTCAGTTTAAAGAAGAGATACAAACTTCCAGCATGGGGAGAGTAGGGTACTAGGTCATATATCAAGAATCAGAGTATCTTTGGACTTCTTGGCGGCACCATAGGAATCAAGAAGACAACAGTACAATGCTGAAATTCTGAAGTAAAATGATTACCAACCTAGAATTCTATACCTAGGCAAAGTATACAACAAGAATGAGTATAGAATAAAGTCATTTTCAGAAATTAAGGATTTAAAAAATTTTAACTGTCACCCTTTTTAAGAAGCTACTGCAAGAAATACTCCATCAATATTGAAAGAATAAATCAAGAAAGAGTAAGACATTAGATACAGAAAACAGGAGACCCAACAAAAAAAAAAAATGACAAGGGTTCACTTGGAGGAGGATGATAAGTGATACCAGGATGGCTTGTCTTGATCATGTCTCTCCTTTCATGCTTTGCCAAGGACACTCATGCAAGTTTTCAGCTTTTCCGAGAGTGGGAGGTAGGCCATGTTGGGCTCAGAAGCGGAAGTACAGAGCAGCCCACTCTCACTGACCAGACTTCTGCTGCATGTCCAGTGCCTGGTCTACATGCTGCATGTCTTGCCATGCGCCCAACTACGGAGAAACCTGTGTTTCCCAAGACTCACTCATGACCTCGCTTGCAACTTCCTCAGAGAGGACCTTGTCAGCTTCCATAGAAGTGGAAGTCAGACCATGACCCAAGACTGCTCTGCTCACCTCATTCTAGAACCTCTGTCCAGTGAGATCAGTGCTGCCTGCTCCTTGCATGGCTGGTGTTTGCTTGCCCTCCCTTTTCAAGACTAGGTGGTATGTTGTTTGGGGATAGATTAAATGAGGGTGGTAGAACTATTATTAAACGCAATTAACACAAAATCAAGATATTAGATATCTGTGTCAGGGGTTGAAGAGAAGGGATACAGGGGCTTCTAAGGAGAGCTTCTCAGACTTAATGTGCATGTGAATCACTTGGAGACCCTGTTAAAATGCAGATTCAAAGCCAGAGCAGGGGGAGGCTGAGATTCAGCATTTTTTAAACCTTCCAGGTGATGCTAGTTCTGTCCTGGGACCATACTTTGAGTGCCAACGTTCTAAAGTGCTGGTACTGTTGTTTCTTAATTTGAGCAGTTGATGCACAGTGTTCATTTTATTGTTACTCTTGATGTATGCATGTATGTGTGATACCTTTCACAACAAAAAGGTTTTAATTACAAAGGAAAAATATGAGAAGGATGTATTGAGCAAAAATCTTGGAGATGTAAATATGTCAAATCATAAAAGCCTTGCATGCTTTATTATATTAGTCAGTGTTCTCCAGAGAAACAGAACCATTAGGAGACATATACATATGGAGGGGAGGGGAGTATTGATTGGTTTTATTGTAATGAATTGGCTCACACAGTGACAGAGGCTGACAAGTCCCAAGATCTGCAGTCGGCAAGCTGGAGACCCAGGAGAACCAATGCTATAGTTCCATAGTCAGAATGTTGGCATGCTCCACACCCCATGAAGAGCCAGTGTTCCAGTTTGAGTTCACAGGCAGGAAAAAAAAAAAAATGATGTCTCAGCTCAAGGCAATCAGGCAGGAGGAGTTCCTTCTTGCTTAGCCTTTTTATTCTGTTCAGGATCCCACTTGATTGGATCCATCCAAATCAGGAGGGCAACCTGCTTTATTCGGTCTACTGATGCAAGTATTAATTTCATCCAGAAGCACCTTCATAGCCACACCCACAATAATGTTTGACCAAATATCTGGGCACCCCATGGCCCAGTCAGGTTGATGAACAAATGTTAAGAAATTGAATGACTTAGAATTTCTCAACAGCAACACAGGGAGCTAAAAGACAATGGTGCAGTTCCTTCCAAATTCTGAAGAATGATCTCCATACTGGACTTATCTATCCAGACAAAATACAAGTCAAGGGCATGTGTAGAAGGAAGACATCTTCAGACGTATGAAAAATTAATCTACATGCTTTTTCTTAGGAAACTATGGGAGAGTGTGTTTCATAAAACAAAGGAATGAACCAAGAAGGAAGAAGATATGAGATAAGAGGGACCATAGGATGACAGTAGCCAGTCCACACAAGAGCTTGTCAGAGGACTCCTGGACAGACTCCGCCAGAAGATGAAGAGACAATGTCTTATGTGAATGCACATCTCGAGAGACATCTAGAACACTGGCATAGAATCAGGGGTTGACAAATGTATGGAAAACCAAAGATATAAGCAAAAAGAATATAACCTTTTTACACTTTTGTCCTAAACATTTTTATTAGAAAGTCTACAATCTGTGTCATTAATTGGATTCTGTTGTACAGCTTGAGCACACGTGTGCCGTCTGTATAAGTTGTTGTGTGGAGAGTTAAGAATGTGTGTGTTCTGTGTACTGTATGGTACCAGCCTCTAGTATGGCAGTCAGTGAGCCATGTCTGGGAGTTATGAAGCTGCAGGTGGATGTTTGCAGCTCATGTTCCCCAGTGTTCTCTATTGTGCCTTCAAGGATTATTAAGATGTGAGCAGGGGACTTCCCTGGTGGTGCAGTGGTTAAGAATCCGCCTGCCAATGCAGGGGACACGGGTTTGAGCCCTGGTCCGGGAAGATCCCACATGCCGTGGAGCAACTAAGCCCGTGCGCTACAGCTACTGAGCCTGCGCTCTACAGCCAGCGAGCCACAACTACTGAGCCCGCCTGCCACAACTACTGAAGATCACGCACATAGAGCCCATGCTCTGCAACAAGAGAAGCCACCACAAGGAGAAGCCTGCGCTCCACAACGAAGAGTAAGTAGCCCCCGCTTGCCGCAACTAGAGAAAGCCCGCGCACAGCAACGAAGACCCAACGCAGCCAAAAACAAACTAATTAATTAATTTTTAAAAAAAGATGTGAGCAGCTGTCACTCCCATGTTCACTCCACACACACTCTGATACTGCTTCTGAGCTACAATTACTGCTGATCTTCTTCCTCTTTGCTCTCTTTACCCTCTCCAAACCTTAGTTCCCTTCCCTGTGAAATGGTGGTAACACCTGCTTTGCAGAGTTGCTCTGCCTAGCACAGAATAGATGCTTAATAAATGGTAGCTCTTACTGGTTTAGGAGATTCCTTTTTAAATGTTTTTTTTTAACTGTTTTTTTTTAAATAAACTTATTTATTTATTTATTTATGGCTGTGTTGGGTCTTCGTTTCTGTGCGAGGGCTTTCTCTAGTTGGCGGCAAGCGGGGGCCACTCTTCATGGCGGTGCGCGGGCCTCTCACTATCGCGGCCTCTCTTGTTGCGGAGCGCAGGCTCAGTAGTTGTGGCACACGGGCTTAGTTGCTCCGCAGCATGTGGGATCTTCCCAGACCAGGGCTCGAACCCGTGTCCCCTGCATTGTCAGGCAGATTCTCAACCACAGCGCCACCAGGGAAGCCCTAAATGTTTGTTTTTATTTTGTTGTTTTTGATGTCCTGCCTACCTCTTTTCATCAAATCAGGTATGAGCTGGTTTGGCAAACTAGCCAATCCCAACTAACAGACAGAATTTAGGGGTCTGTTTACTGAGCGGTGTTAATGAGTCAGGTCCCGTTCTGGTGCTGAAAAGACAGAGGTGGATGAGGGAGTGACCCTGCCTTTGGAGCTGACAGAGACAGATGCGGGATTGGACTGGACATCACTGTGCTGTGTTACGTGTGCCACATTAGAGGGTAGCACGAAAAGCCAGTGGCAAACTCTGCAGTCGCCTCTGGGAATTGAGGAAGACTTTAAGGTGGGCACTAGGTGCCCTTTACTGTTGAGTGCAGGGGGATGCCCACACAGCTCCCTGTGCTCCTGGCACATCCACTTTTCTGCCTGCTCACCTCCATCCTTATCGCCACACACCCATGACCTCTCCCCACTGCCAGCCTGAGAGTCCATCAGAATAGCACCAGTGAACCTGACCTCTCTGCTGCCACCTGTCATCACTCACTGTGCTCTAGCCACACACGAGCCTGCCAGGGACACTCTTTTCCCAGAGACCCTTGGGCAAAACCCTATCAGCAAACCTCAACAGCTCCGCCTTCAGCATACATTCAGAATTGGCCACATCTCACCACCTCTGCTACTACCACCCCAGTCTAAGCCATTGTTTCTTTTACCTGGATTATTGCCTCCTAATCAGTCTTCCTGTTTGCCCTAATCTTCCTATGATCTGGTCTCTGCCCAGCAGCCAGAATGATCTTGTTCCCCTGCTGGACCCTGCCACAGGTTTTCCATCTCACCTGAGGATAAAACCAACCCTTAACCAGGGCCCACAGACCCTGTGCAGTCTGGTACTCCTGTCCTTCCTGCCTTCTCTTGCTCACTATCCTCCCCCTGTATCCCCTCTGGCACAATCACTTCAGGCTCCCCATCACCACCACCACTAGGCACGCTCCCAACTCGGCCCCTGCATCACTGTTCCCTAGGCCTGGACCCTCTTGCAGAGATGGCACTTCTCACTCATCTCTCACAGATTTTGGCTCAGACTTCTCACACTCAGTGAGGCCTTTACTGAGCACATTTTAAAAATCATAAGCCCCGACAAACTCCCTTTCTGTGCTTTATTTCCTTGGGAGCGCAAGTTGGTAGGAATGTAGGCTCCAGGAGAGCAAGGGATTTGTCTGTTTCCTTCCCTACTATATCCCCAAGGCCCAGACAGTTGCTGGCTTGATGAGCTCTAAGTAGATTTTGGTTGAATACCCTGAATGAGATAATGAGAAGCAGTTTGGGAGAAAGTGAGAGGGGGCAAGGTTGAGGCTTCCCAGCCAGGAAGTCACCCATGCAGAGGCACAAAGGGTCCTGGTATGTTGAAGTTCAGCTTTCCTGACACAGGAGGGCAGGCTGTGACGAGCAGCCTGGTGTGCAGTAAGGAGCCTGCTGCCAGAAGCAGGCAGCAGGTTTAGGGGCGCTCCCTTTTGTCTTAGTGCTGTCCTGAAAACTTAGGTTCACAGCTAATTTCTAGAGCTGCGTTGTCCAGTACTGTAGTCACCAGCCACGGAGGGCTGTTAAGTGCTTGAAGTGTGTCTAGTCCAAATTGAATTGTGCCAAAAGTGTAAAATAGGTACTGGATTTTGAAACTGAGTACCAAAAAAGAATGCAAAATCTTTTTTTAATATTACATTTGAAATGGAATATATTGGGTTAAATAAATTATTAAAATTAGCTTCACCTGTTTATTTTTGATGTGACTACGCCTGGAGGGCTTGTTAAAACTGTTTCCTTGGCCGAACCCCAAGTTTCTCACTCAGTGGGTCTCATTAACCCAAGTTGATGCCTGAGAATTTGCATTTCTAATAGGTTCTCAGGTGATGCTGATGCCACTGGTCTGGGACTACACTTTGAGAACCACTGTGCTAGAACCAAACAGGTTGAAGTTATTTTTTGAGGTGGGGAGGGGAGGAATTTGAAGGGGAAAAGTCTCAGATGAGGCAGGTCCGGAGGGAATAAGAAGGTGCAGCTGAAGGGAGTTAATCTTTGCAAGGAGAGATGTTTCCCTCTCAGAGAAGAGGGAAAGAAGAGAGTTGATAAGTAAAGACATTAAGTTTTGAGGTGAAAAAGAGGTACATTTGAAGGAATCACAGAAGTTGAACTTTGGGAATTGACTCTGAATCAAATATATCTGTGTTCAAATCCTGGTTCAGCACTTACTTTCCATTCACTGTAAGCCCACCCCATAGGTAGTTGTGGAGATTAGGTGAACCAGTACTGCCTCCATTATTGGGCAGAGATCCCACAAAACTGAAGGACAAATACCCACGGGGCTAAAGAACAGTAGAGTGACTGTGAAAGGGAGTGATGGGAAAGGTGGGAGGGTTAATTCTAGAAATGTTCATTGGGTGCTTGTAACTTGCTGAGCATTGGACTTGGTACTGGGGGTGAAAAGGGCAGGGCTCTTGCCCTCCACGGATGGAGGGAGATGCAGAGAAATAGATCAGTGAGTATTTACAGTATGACTCTGGTCATGGAATACAAGTACAAAGGTTTGTTAGAGCACTAAGGGATGGAATAAGGAACTTGACCAGGTTTGGGGTAAGTGGCCAGGGAAAAAATGCTATAGAGGAGTTGATGTTTGAGCTAAATCTTAAAAGATTAGTAGGAGGTCGCCAGGCCAGAGATATAGTCTCAGTCCTGAAAGGAGTTCATTTAAGTCTAGGCTTCAAGGGAACAGCAGAGGATTGAGCAGAGTTTATTGAGGTCAGATCAAACAGGCCTGTACATGCCAGGTTAAGGAATTGGAACTTCATGTGTAAGTGATGGGGAAGTAAGTAATTTTAAATGGTTCAAATATGTGTGATTTTTAGAGATCATGTTGAAAGCATTATAAAGAGTGGGTTAGAACAGAGTGAGAATAGATCAGCATGAAGTTACTTCAGTAATCTAGGTTAAAAAAATAATAATAATGAAGAGTTGAACTAAGATGGAGGTGGTGTGGAGGGATCTTAATGGAGAGCGATTAAAAAGGTAGAATCAGCAGAAATCAATGCCTGATCATCCAAGAGGTCAAGGATTGAGCCATGCACCGAGTCAGGGAGAAAGGGGAAGGAACGGATTTGGGGAGGAAGGAAAAGAGCTGAGTTTGGAGGATATCCTGTCTGATATCCACTTAGAGATTACCAGTTTACAGTTGTCTAGAGCACAGGACAGAGGACTGGGCCCAATGGTGATGATTTGGGAAACGTTCACTTAGTAAATATTTGAGTGCGTGCCTGTGCCAGGTTGTCAGGCCGTGGATGGGGTTGCCTGGTGAGGTGGCAGCAGTGAAGAGGGACGAATGCCCTGCAGGTGTCATCACTGAAGGAGCAGGCATGAGAAGGAGCAGCCTGCAAAGAGTGGCCTTGGAAGCAGGAGCAGGTCCAGTGTGGTTGCATGGGCCTTAAGGGAGGAAGACGTTTGGAGACGGTCAGAGCTCAGTGCCTGAAAAAGGTCAAGTAGATACAGTTTGAAACGAGTTCCTTGGATTTAAGAACCAGGAGATCACCTTGGTGAGTATGACAAAGTAGAGACTGCTCTTTGAAGAAGCTCTGAAGCGAAGGAAGAGGATTAGCTGAACGGTAAGAACGTTAGCTGCTCAATAAGTGGTAGTGATGCGCCTCACAGCCCCTCCTCCCCACCCCCTGGAAGTGGTTCTTCTTACCACCGCCACCCCTTATTTTTTAGATGAGGAGCCAGAGCTTCTGTAGATGTTTAGCAATTTCTCTGTGAGCACACAGCAGTTAAGCAACTGAACCAGGATTCAAACCCAGCCTAGCTGTGCTCTTAACACTGTGCTAAATGGTATGGAGAGTAGGATGGAGGTTAAAAGATGGGAGGTACTGAGCATGTGTCAGTGCTCAGGGGAGGAAGGAACTGGTAAAGAGGGAGATGAATGGGAAATAGAGAAAAAGGTGGTAATTGAATGAGCAAGAACCTTGAGGAGGCCAAATGGGGTAGAGAACCCAAGTGGAGGAGGGCTTGGCTTCGGAAGGGCATAGCATTGCTTTTATATACACAGTCCCTAATTAAGTCAGAATTTCCCCATAAACAGGAAGATCATGGTGTTTATGCTTTAGGTAGTTGTTATGATACATTTTTCATATTCATATTCCTATGCCTGATTGCATTCATAGAGTAACAGAATTCCAGAGGATTTCAGAGAGATCTAATCTAATCAATAAGTAATTATCTGCTGTTCTTTAAGTGAGCTCATGTATCATTCCAAAATAACCCTCCTTTAACCCTCTCTGGCTACCAACTGGTCCCCTCCACTTTTTAAAAACAAATTTATGAGATACAATTTACATACCATAAATTTCACCCATTTAAAGTGTACAATTCAATCATTTTTAGTATATTCAGAGTTGTGTGACCATCAGCACAATTAATTTTAGAACATTTTATCACCCCAGAAAGAAACCTGTACATCCCTTATCCTATCAATCCCCCCACTCCCTTCCTTTCCAGCCCTAGGCAGCCACTAGTCTACTTTGTCTCTATATCTCCCTTTTTTTAAAATAAATGTATTTGTTTTATTTATTTATTTTTGTCTGTGTTGGGTCTTTGTTGCTGCCCACGGGCTTTGTCTAATTGCGGCAATTGGGGGCTACTCTTTGTTGTGGTGCGCAGGCTTCTCACTGTGGTGGCTTCTCTTGTTGCGGAGCACAGGCTGTAGGCGCGCTGGCTTCAGTAGTTGCAGCACGCGGGCTCAGTAGTTGTGGCTCGCGGGCTTAGTTGCTACACGGCATATGGGATCTTCCCGGACCAGGGCTCGGACCCGTGTACCGTGCATTGGCAGGCGGATTCTCAACCACTGCGCCACCAGGGAAGTCCTCTATATCTCCCTTTTTAAACTAAACTTGGAAGAGAACAATCCGTATTCTCTCTACTTACTCACGTCTCAAGTCGAGGATTTTTACTCCAGTCATTCTTCTGGAACTGTTCTGGGCAACAAAATCGGTGAACTTTTCGGATACATTTAACCCATCACTCTCCCTTGTCTTCAGTATGGGCTCTTCATCTGCCCCTTGGCTGGCTTCTCACTCTTTCTGAGTGAATGGATCTGCTCTTGGTTTTAGCTTCATGTGTTGCTGATGACCGTCTTTCAATGGAACTCATAGTCAATATTATTCACTGCCTCATGGACATTACCTGGATGGTCCAGTCATTTCTTCGTGGCTGAAACTGAACAAACCCCCCCTCCCCCCAAAAACCCTGCTTTTCCTTTGTTCTCTATCTTGCCCATGTATGCAGACTAGATAGAAACTCCTTTCTCCCTCACCCTCAATATGAAATAGGTTTCTAGTATCTGCTGACTTTTCTTCCATCCTAAATTTGAAATCATTTCTTTTTTCCCATACCCATGGTCAGATCCTCATCTCTTTCATGAACTATTTCTGCAATAACCTACTTGTTTACTCTGGCTTGTAGCCTCCCTCCCTGAAATCCGTTCACCACACAGTCATTATAGAGAGCTTATAAAAAGACAAATCTGACCTCATCTGCTAAGGTCCTATTAAAATGACATGCAACACATCACCTATAAGTATTTATGCCCCACCCACCCCCCAATCTGAATCTGATCAAGCTTCTAACTGCCAGTTTATAGAAAATACAGAGGATAGAACTTGTAAAGGGCACCGTGGGGCCACAGTCAGCCAACTATGGAAGTGGAAAATTTTACAGGACAAGTGACTAAGCATCTTGGACAAATAAATGACAAAGGGAAGAAAGGGAGAGAGAACTGTTACATTTTGAAAGTCTTAAGAGCATGTCAACCAAGTGCAACGTGTTGGATACTGATTTGAATAAACCAACTGTAGCAACAATTTTTTTTTTTTTAACATTCAGTAATGGTGTTATGGTTATCTTTTTTTTTGTCTCTAACTTTTCATTGGAGAATTTAATTCATTTACATTTATATAATCACTGACATTTAAAATTATTTCTGTTCTTTCAGTACTTGTTGGTTTATTGTCTCCTTTCTTTGATTCTTCCTTTTTTTCTTTCCTACTTTTGGATAGATTGATAGTGTTTTCTGTGATCCCTTTTGTTCTATTGCTGGTTCTAAAGCTAAAAACCATATTTCTATTTTTTTGGTAGTTAACCATAAATTTTAAGGTAAGTACTTAACCATAATTTTTTTCTAACATACTTTATTTTTCACAAGTCTGTGGAATGGGTATTATTAGTCCCTGCATATAAATGAAAGAAGTGAGTTTCAAAAGGTAAAGCATATTGCCCAAGATCGTATAGCTTGTTAGTGACCGAGGTGGATTTTAAATGAGGTCTATATTATTTGAAAGCCTGTATTTTTAAAAAATCTAACACCATGCTGCTTACAAGTGATTAAGGTTCAGTTAACTAGAATCATCCTTGTGTGGACCATATTTTTTTGAAACATCAGGCAGTCCAGATCTTCCATTAATTTTGCTGTGCAACCTTCAGCAACATACATTCTCTCTCCAAGTCTTAATATCCCTAGCTGTAAAGTGGCTTGATTATCCCTAATAACGTTTTTATTTTTATTAATTTTTTAAGATTTTTATTATTTATTTATTTTACTTACTTACTTTTGGCTGTGTTGCGTCTTAGTTGTGGCACACGGGATCTTTCGTTGTGGTGTGTGGGCCTCTCTCTAGTTGTGGTGTGTGGGTTTTTTTTCCTCTTCTCTAGTTGTGACGCACAGGCTCCAGGGTGCGTGGGCTCTGTAGTTGTGGCACGCGGGTTCCAGAGTGTGTGGGCTCTGTAGTTGGCAGCACGGGGGCTCTAGTTGAGGTGTGGGAGCTCAGTAGTTGCGGCGTGTGGGCTTAGTTTCCCCAAGACATGTGGGATCTTAGTTCTCTGACCAGGGATCAAACCCACGTCCCCTGCATTGGAAGGCGGATTCTTTACCACTGCACCACCAGGGAAGTCCCAACATTTTTTAGATCATATTTTTAAAGTGCTTGGAGAGTTCTTTGGTGATTGTCTTTTAAAAAGCTTTTATATTTTAGCAATACATGCTGAAGTATTTAAGGAGAAATGGTGTGATTCCTAGGTTAGCCCAGGGAGCATGGGTAGGGTGTGAATAAGACAAGATGGGCTATGTGTTGTTTCAGCTGGACAATGGATACATGGGGGTCATTGTACTTTCTTTCTACTGTAGTGTATGTTTGAAATTTTCCATAATTTATTATGCTTAATTTTGTTTTATTTGTTTTGTTTGCAAAAGATATTGATGAGACAGGGAAATGTGAGCACTGATGGGATATAGGATAATAATAAAGAATTAAAATTTTTAAATTGTGGTAAAATACATATAACATAAAAATTTACCATCTTAACCATTTTTAAGTGTACAATTCAGTGGCATGAGGTATGTTCACATTGTCTACAACCACACCGCCATCCATCCTCTTCAGAACTCTTTTATCTTGCAAAACTGAAAACACTATACCCATTAAACAATAAGTCCCCGTTTTCTCCTCTCTCCAACCTCTGGTAACCACCATTCTACTTTCTGTCTTTAATGAATTTGCTTCAGATATCTCATATGAGTAGAATCATATAGTATTTGTCCTTTTGTGGCTGGCTTATTTCACTTAACAGTGTCCTCAGGTTTCATCCATGTTATAGCATGTATCCAAGTTTCCTTCCTTTTTAAGGCTTCTGTGAGTATACCACATTTTGTTTATCCGTTCATCCATTGATGGACCCTTGGGCTGCTTCTACCTTTTGGCTATTGTGGATAACGCTACTATGAACATGGATGTACAAATCCTTGGTTTCAGTTCTTTTGGAAATGGAATTCTTTTAGAAATTAAATTGCTGGCTAATACAGTAAGTCTTTTTTTTTTTTTTTTGAGGAACCACCATACTGTTTTCATAGTGGCTGCACCATTTTACATTCCCACCAGTAGTGCACAAGGGTTCCAGTTTCTCTGTATCCTTGCCAACACTTGTTACTTTCTGGCTTTTTGATGGTAGCCATCCTAATGGGTTTGAGGTGGTGATGATAAAGAATTATTAATGTTGTAGGTGTGATAATGACATCGTGTTGTTATACACATGCATATATGTTTAAGAGTTCTTACTTTTTAGAGATATATAGTGAAGTATTTGTGGATTAAATGATGTTATGCCTAGGATTTGTTTTTTAAATTATCCAGTTTTTGGGGGGGTGGGTGGGGAAGATAAGGAGATAGAAATGAAACAAAATGCCCAAATACTAATGGTTGTTTAAGTTGAGTGATGGGCATTTTGGGATTCATTATACTGTTCTCTCTAGTTTTTTGGGTTTTTTTTAATTATTTAATTTTGACTGTGTTGGGTCTTCGTTTCTGTGCGAGGGCTTTCTCTAGTTGTGGCAAGCGGGGGCCACTCTTCATCGCGGTGCGTGGGCCTCTCACTATTGCGGCCTCTCCTGTTGTGGAGCACAGGCTCCAGACGCGCAGGCTCAGTAGTTGTGGCTTACGGGCCCAGTTGCTCCGCGGCATGTGGGATCCTCCCAGACCAGGGCTCGAACCCATGTCCCCTGCATTAGCAGGCAGATTCTCAACCACTGCGCCACCAGGGAAGCCCTGTTCTCTCTAGTTTTGCGTATTTTTTAACATTTTCCATTAAATCACATTTGGGACAGTCATAGTCCATTCCAGCCTTTCCCTTTCAGCACTCCCTGTTGTGCCCTTTACGCTTCATCAACATTAAACAACTCATTTTTTTCTGCTTGCCTCCCTCCATCTACTGCCATTCAGTGCTCATTTGTATATCCTTGCCTTTGCCTCTCAGCCGAAGTGCCTTCCCCCTCTTCTGGATGACTTCTCTGCATCCCCTTCTCCAGAAAGTCTAGCATGCCATCCCCACACTGTGCTGTTCTCTTTCCTCCCATAACACTCGGGCTTGCCTTCATTGATTCTCCATCAGATTCTGGGGGTGGAGCCAGAACTATGTCTTGTCCTTTTTTTTTTTAAGTGAAAATATTTTTATTTTTTAATTTTTTGGCTGCACCTTGCTGCATGTGGAATCTTAGTTCCCCAATCAGGGGTGGAACCTGTGCCCCCTGCAGTGGAAGCACGGAGTCTTAACCACTGGACAGCCAGGGAAGTCCCATGTCTTGTTTATCTTTTTATCCCCAGTGCCTAGTGCTCTGCCTAGCATATAGTGAAAACCTAGTGAATATCTGAATTCACCGTTACTTTCTGCACAGCCTGTATAGGGCATTATCTGTCACATAGTAGGATCTCGGTGATCGAGCACTGCATGAACCCGTGAGGGCATCTCCCTCTACAGGGCATTGCTCGATATTAACAGGACAGCAGTGTGGACCTTTAAAGCTGAGTGGAACTTTAGGTCATTTTACCCAGGACCTTAATTTTATAGGGCATGAAAGCAGATCCTAGAAGAATTGCATCTTAACTAAGATCACACAGCCAGTTAGCAGTAGCCTGCTTTGTTTTCATGTACACCATGCAACCTTCTGAGCCTCACGTGGCTTCCCAAATAGGTTTTTCTATAGCAAAGAGAATGTGCGGACTGCTTGCCAAGCATGAGAACCAATCTGTTTATCAATTTTGATTCTCAGTATACAGTGTGAATTTTAACTTTCTGCTTTATAACCATTGCAGGAAGAGATTACATTGTGTTAAATACATAGTCTTGCTTTCTTAAATAGCTTTTTATAAAAAAGCTTTTTAAAAGTTTTCTTATCAAAAAAGGTGATAGTCTAAACGGGAAAAGAATTTTAAAAAGAATAGATACATGTATATGTATAACGGAATCACTTTGCTGTACACCTGAAACTAACACAACGTTGTTAATCAACTATGCTCCAATGTAAAATAAAAATTTTTTTAAAAGGTGATAGTCATTTGCTAAAATGACATAGAACTGTATACCCACATTCTACCCATATCTTCTTCCTCGTTGATATTTTGCTATAATTATGTAAAATACAACTGTTGAGGGAAACTGGGTGAAGGGTACACAGGACCCTCTGTACTCTTTGCAACTTCCTATGAATCTGTAATTGTTTCAAAATTTAAAAAAAAATTTTTTTTAAGGTGATGATAAAAATGTCTAGGCACGAAACTATAAAGTTTTCTGGAAAATACATTTCTCAGAACTTGCCATTTTCAGTATATCCTTGTAGGCAGATTTAGTGGCAAGGAGTGGTGCTTACAGATCTCCTTAGTACTCAGTGTGCTTCTAATCAGTGATGATACCAAACTATTAAGACATAATGTCTTAAGAGTGGGAATCTTTAGTAGCAAATTATAGAAGGTTCTGTAACATTTTTTTCTTTAAATATTTTACAAAGAATCTTTTGTAGCCTTGGTGTGTGAGATTTTTTTCAGCACAGCCCATTTTTCTGGTAAGGTCTTAACAGGGCTCTTTGTGCTTGGTCTCAGGGAGGTTCTCCTTACAGTTTGAAACTCTGACTCGCTCCCTGCTGCTTGTTTTTTACCAAACTCTTTTAGCTTCACAGGCAGAGGTGGGATTAATTTGGGACCGATCTCAGATTGATCAGGGAAGGGGCAGGGCTGTGGGGATCTGCTGCAGATCCTTCCCAAGACCTCTGAATGCTCAAACTTTAGGAAACCTCATGTAATCTGACTTTCATCTGCTATAAAACAGAAACAGTGATACTCATCTTCAGGGTACCTTTGAAGATTGAGTGAGATTCTGAATCAGTGGGGAATAGTAAGTGCAGGTGCTGAGTGGTCTTCGAGGCACACTAAGGAAGTAATGACTTGTCCTTGCAGCATTTGGCTCAAATTAGTGCCTTATCAAAGTTGCTACTTTGGACCTCACTGATTTTTCCTCAAATCATTGAAACCTTTAATGTTGCATGAAAATAGATCCACTTTACCTTTAGAGGATCTTTTCCAACAACAGTCGGGGTTCCTGAGGGTCCTCACTGTATATACAGGGTACTAGAAGAGCTCATGGGGAAAAGAAAGGTGAGCATGGTATTAGGTTGAAATTACCAATATTTAACTACTATTACCTTAAAGAGTTAAATGATTTTATATGTTTCAACCTATACTCTTTTTTTTTGAAGTATAGTTGATTTACAATGTTGTGTTAATTTCTGCTGTACAGCAGTGATTCAGTTATACATATATATTACGTTTTTTTATAAAATCCTTTTTGGACTTCCCTGGTGGTCCAGTGGTTAAGACTCCACACTTCCAATGCAGGGGGCACAGGTTCGATCCCTGGTCGGAGAAGTTCTGCATGCTGTGCTCTGTGGCAAAAAAAAAAAAAAAAATTCTTTTCCATTATTGTTTATCATAGGATATTGAATGTAGTTCCCTGTGCTATACAGTAGGGCCTTGTTGTTTATCCATTCTCTATATAATAGTTTGCATCTGCTAACCCCAAACTTCCAATCCATCCCTCCCCGACCCCCCACCCACCTTGGCAACCACGAGTCTGTTCTCTGTGTCTGTGAATCTGTTTCTGTTTTGTAGATAGGTTCATTTGTGTCATATTTTAGATTCCACATATAAGTGATATCATATGGTATTTGTCTTTCTCTTTCTGAATTACTTTACTTAGTATGATAATCTCTAGTTGCATCCATGTTGCTGCAAATGGCATTATTTCCTTCTTTTTTACGGCTGAGTAGTATTCCATTGTATAAACGTACCACATCTTCATTATCCATTCATCTGTTGATGGACATTTAGATTGTGAATAGTGCTGCTGTGAACATAGGGGTGCATGTATCTTTTTTTATTTTATTTTGTTTTATTTTTTAGAAATTTATTTTTTATTTATTTTTGGCTGCGTTGGGTCTTCGTTGCTGTGCGCAGGCTTTCTTTAGTTGCAGCAAGTGGGGGCTACTGTTTGTTGCGGTACGTGGGCTTCTCATTGCGGTGGCCTCTCTTGTTGCAGAGCATGGGCTCTAGGGCACATGGGCTTCAGTAGTTGTGGCTTGTGGGCTCTAGAGCGCCGGCTCAGTAGTTGTGGCTCACGGGCTTAGTTGCTCTGCGGCATGTGGCATCTTCCTGGACCAGGGCTCGAACCCATGTCCCCTGCGTTGGCAGGTGGATTCTTAACCACTGCACCACCAGGGAAGTCCCTGTCTTTTTGAATTATAGTATTGTCTGGATATATGCCCAGGAGTGGGATTGCTGGAACATATGACAACTCTGTTTTTAGTTTTTTGAGGAACCTCTATATTGTCAACCTATACTTTTTTTTTTTTTCCTTCTTCTTTTGGCCGCGCCACACAGCATGCGGATCTTAGTTCCCTGACCAGGGATTGAACCTGTGACCCCTGCAGTGGAAGTGCAGAGTCCCAACCACTGGACCGCCAGGGAAGTCCCTGTCAACCTGTACTTTCATCTACATGTCAGTGCATAAGGAACATTGATGAGAGAGCCACCCCTGTCTTGAACAGCCACATCTGTTTGTTAACTCAGAGTGGGAGAACTCTCATTTTGGGGGAGTTTTACCACAAAGCACACTGGAATTTCATTGGTGGGTGGTGGAAGAGGGTGGAAGTAGAGACTAGGTGAGGGACTGTCCTCACTAAGTGAGGACTAGTGGGTGGGTGGGGACAGGATACTGATTTGGTGTCCATAAGGTGTGGCAACTCCAGCTTGACTCACCGTTGATATCCTGGGGCCCCTCTCCCAGAGTAGAAGACGATGGGTGGCACAGGCTAGGGTAGGAGTCAGGACTGACTGGGTGAGCATGCAAGGCCTCCAGTTTACCATCAAGCATGAAATATTCTTCAACAAAACCCCCTTGTGGAGGAAATGAGCACCAGATCACATTATCCCAGAACTGAATCCTCCTGAAACCCTGTGCATCGGGAGACCATTAGGTAGTTACAACAGAAACCTCTGAGCTGAGTACCCAGAAGTACCAGATACACTGAGGGCAAGCACAAGGGCAGCCAGTCTTGTATGCTTTATAGCTCTTACTGTGTTTGTTCTTAAATAATTTATAATCAGTTCAGACCATTTTCCCATCTCTGTTTTAAATTCCTAGAGATCAGCCTCCATGGTTTACTCATCTTTGTCTTCCTCTACAGTGCCCTGCACATATCAGGCACTCCTGCAAATGCTCAAGACTCAGAAATCTGCCAGAGCCACCGTATTCCACACTTTCCAAACCCACCTACATCATTCCAGTTAAATTTTGTGCACAGTTGAGAAAATGACCTGGCGTTTCCTTTGGCTAAAAGCAGTTGGTATTGCAAAATTAAGTTGTTACTTTGGAACTTGTCTGTAGCTGTTTACATGTGGATATTGAAAGAGGACGTGGTAGCTTTTATAACTGTTATGGCAAAGAAGGATTCTGTTTCTAATCTGGGACAATCAGCTGACTCATCAGGTACGTTGACCTCTTAGGTGTCCATCTTCCCCCTTAGGAAAATAGAAAACTGAGCTCCCAGGTTTACAGAGAGCCCAAACCTGACACTGAGGAACAAATGATTTTCCCAAAAAAAGAAATAATAGAAAGAATAACCCCCCCCAAAATTAGCAACTCATTTTTATTTCCTTCTGACCGATTAAATGGGTATGAATTTACCTTCCCAGAAGGAAACTTTTAAAACAAAGGATCTTATAAAGGGTCCATTTTAGGATTATGGTTCCTTTCCCCCTCTCACCCCTAGGTGGCAGCAGGAAGCAGAAAAACCTACATGAAAGTAAAGCACACATGTCCTTGTGTTGTAGGGGCTGTGTTCTTAGTTTTGTTTTGTTTTAATATTTATTTATTTATTTATTTGGCTGTGCCAGGTCTTAGTTGCAGCACACAGGATCTTTGTTGCGGCAAGCGGGATCTTTAGTTGTGACACGTGAACTCTTAGTTGTGGCATGTGGGATCTAGTTCCCTGACCAGGGATCCAACCTGGGCCCCCTGCATTGGGAGCATGGTGTCTTAGCCATTGGACCACCGGGGAAGTCCCAGTATTTTTTTTTTTAATTGAAGTATAGTTGATTTACAATGTTGTGTTAATTACTGCTGTACAGCAAAGTGATTCAGTTATACATATGTATATATACATTCTTTTTTTTATGTTCTTTTCCATTATGGTTTATCATAAGATAGTAAATATAGTTCTCTGCGCTATACAGTAGGACCTTGCTTATCCGTTCTGTATATAAAAACTTACATCTGCTAACCCCGACCTCCCACTCCAACCCCTCCCCGCTGGCAACCACCAGTCTGTTCTCTATGTCCGTGATTCTATTTATTTCATAGATAAGTTCATTTGTGTCGTATTTTAGAGTCCACATATAAGTGATATATCATGGTATTTGTCTTTCTCTTTCTGGCTTACATCACTTAGTATGATAATCTCTAGTTGCATCCATGTTGCTGCTAATGGCATTATTTCCTTCTTTTCTGTGGCTGAGTAGTAGTCCATTGTATATATGTACCACATCTTCTTTATCCATTCATCTGTCGATGGACATTTAGGTTGTTTTCAGGTCTTGGCTGTTGTGAATAGTGCTGCTGTGAACATAGCAGTGCATGTATCTTTCTGAATTATAGTTTTGTCTGGATATATACCCAGGAGTGGGATTGCTGGATCATATGGTAATTCTGTTTTTAGTTTCTTGAGGAACCTCCATACTGTTTTCCACAGTGGCTGCACTAACTGACATCCCCACCAATGGTATGGGAGGGTTCCCTTTTCTCCACACCCTCTCCAACATTTATTTTATTTTATTTTTTAAAGGGTTTTTTTTAATATAAATTTATTTATTTTATTTTTGGCTGCGTTGGGTCTAAGTTGCTGCACACGGGCTTTCTCTAGTTGCAGCGAGTGGGGGCTGCTGTTCATTGCGGTGGCCTCTCTTTGTTTCGGAGCATGGGCTCTAGGCACAGGGACTTAAGTAGTTGTGGCGTGTGGGCTCAGTACTTGTGGCTCGCGGGCTCTGGAGTGCAGGCTCAGTAGTTGTGCACAGGCTTAGTTGCTCCACAGCATGTGGGATCTTCCCGGACCAGAGCTCGAACCCGTGTCCCCTGCATTGGCAGGTGGATTCCCAGCCATTGCACCACCAGGGAAGCCCTCCAGCATTCATTGTTTGTAGATTTTTTGATGATGGCCATTCTGACCGGTGTAAGGTGATAGATACCTCATTGTAGTTTTGATTTGCATTTGTCTGATAATTAGCCATGTTGAGCATCTTTTCATATGCCTATTGGCCATCTGTATGTCTTCTTTGGAGAAATGTCTATTTAGGTCTTCTGCCCATTTTTTCATTGGGTTGTTTGATTTTTTGTTGTCGAGTTGTATGAGCTGTCTGTATATTTTGGAAATTAAGCCCTTGTCAGTGTCATCGTTTGCAAATATTTTCTCGCATTCCATAGGTTGTCTTTTCATTTTGTCGATGGTTTCCTTTGCTGTGCAAGAGCTTGTAAGTTTCATTAGGTCCTATTTGGTTTTTTTGTTTGGTTTGGTTTATATTTCTATTACCTTGGGAGACTGACCTAAGAAAACATTGGTACAGTTCATGTCAGAGAATGTTTTGCCTATGATCTCTTCTAGGATTTTTATGGTGTCATGTCTTACATTTAAGTCTTTAAGCCATTTTGAGTTTATTTTTGTGTATGGTGAGAGGTGTGTTCTAACTTCATTGATTTACATGCAGCTGTCCAACTTTCCCAACACCAGTTGCTGAAGAGGCTGTCTTTTTCCCATTGTATATTCTTACCTCCTTTGTTGAAGATTAATTGATTGTAGGTGTGTAGGTTTATTTCTGGACCCTCTGTTCCATTGATCCATATGTCTGTTTTTGTGCCAATACCACACTGTTTTGATTACTATAGCTAGCTTTGTAGTATTGTCTGAAGTCTGGAAGGGTTATGCCTCCAGCTTTGTTCTTTTTCCTCAGGGTTGCTTTCACAATTCTGGGTCTTTTATGGTTCCATATGAATTTTAAGATTATTTGTTCTAGGCACTTCGCTGGTGGTCCAGTGGTAAAGCATCTGCCTTACAATGCAGGGGACACGGGTTTGATCCCTGGTCAGGGAACTGAGATGCCACATGCTGCGGGGCAACTAAGCCCATGTGCCACAACTACTGAGCTCACACGCCTCAACTAGAGAGCCTGCATGCTGCAAACTACAGAGCCCACACGCCCTGGAACCCACGTGCCACAGCTAGAGAAGAGAAAACCCACATGCCACAACTAGATAGAAGCTCACTTGCTGCAATGAAGAGTCCATGTGCTGCCATGAAGATCCCACGTGCCGCAACCAAGACCCAACACAAGCCAAAAATAAATTAAATAAATAAATAAATAAATAAATCTTTTAAAACGTGTTTTAAAAAAAGATTATTCTAGTTCTGTGGAAAATGTCATGGGTAATTTGATAGGGATTGCATTAAATCTGTCGATTGCTTTGGGTAGTATGGCCATTTTAACGTATTAATAAGTATTCCAATCCAAGAGCATGGGATATCTTTCCATTTCTTTGAATCATCTTCAGTTTCCTTTATTAATGTTTGATAGTTCTCAGTGTCTAAGTCTTTCACCTCCTTGGTCAGGTTTATTCCTAAGTATTTTATTTTGGGGGGTGCGATTTTAAAAGGTATTCTTTTTTTTTTTTTACATTCCTTTTCTGATATTTCATTGTTGGTGTATAGAAATGCAACTGATTTCTGTATGTTAATCTTGTATCCTGCTACCTTGCTGAATTCGTTTATCAGTTCTAGTAGTTTTTGTGTGGAGTATTTAGGGTTTTCTGTGTATGGTATCATATCATCTGCATATAATGACAATTTTACCTTTTCTCTTGCAATTTGAATACTTTTATTTCTTTTCTTGTCTGATTTCTGTGGCTAGGACTTCCAGTACTATGTTGAATAGAAGAGGTGAGAGTGAGCATCCTTGTCTTGTTCCAGAATTTAGCAGGAAGGCTTTCAGCTTTTCACCACAGAATATTATATTGGCTGTGGGTTTGTCATAAATTTATTATCTTGAGATATGTTCCCTCTATACGTAGGGGCTGTGTTCTTGAGTCCTAGGATCATGTTTTGCTTATACCTCTGCCCTACAGTTCCATTTATTGAGCATTCCTAACCTTTTCTGAGCTAACTTAAGTACCCAGATATGCATTTAAAGAAATACTTAGCCAGGATTTATAGAACACTGTGCAGTCAGCTTTAACAGTTAAGAAATAGGGGCTTCCCTGGTGGCGCAGTGGTTAAGAATCTGCCTGCCAATGCAGGGGACACGGGTTCAAGCCCTGGTCTGGGAAGATCCCACATGCTGCGGAGCGACTAAGCCCGTGAGCCACAACTACTGGAGCCTGTGCTCCGCAACGGGAGAGGCCGCGACGGTGAGAGGCCCACGCACCGCGATGAAGAGTGGCCCCCGCTCGCTGCAACTGGAGAAAGCCCTCGCACAGAAACGAAGACCCAACACAGCCAAAAATAAAAAATATATATATAAATTTAAAAAAAAAAGAAATAAGAAAATCTTGAAGGAGAGGGAATGGAACATTAAAATTGGAACTCAGGGCTTCCCTGGTGGCGCAGTGGTTGAGAATCTGCCTGCCAATGCAGGGGACACGGGTTCGAGCCCTGGTCTGGGAAGATCCCACATGCCGCGCAGCGACTAGGCCCGTGAGCCACAATTGCTGAGCCTGTGCGTCTGGAGCCTGTGCTCCACAACAAGAGAGGCCATGATAGTGATAGGCCCGCGCACCGCGATGAAGAGTGGCCCCCACTTGCCGCAACTAGAGAAAGCCCTCGCACAGAAACGAAGACCCAACACAGCCATAAATAAATAAATAAATAAATAAAATTAAAAAAAAAAATTGGAACTCAGAGACTGATAAATTGCCCTCCTTGTTTTCTTGCTCATTGCACATTTGTGTCTACAGGTAGTTTGCTGCTGAGAGCTGGTGCCCTTGGCCCCCTCCTTCCCTCCACCCCCCACCCAGGGGGTCAGGTACTTCTGTGCTCAGCCTCCTGGGGTGGATGTGGTGGGTCACTGTGGCCCTTCTCTGCAGCAGAAGAAAGCAGCACAGTGTCCTGTGCTACTCTCTGACTCCTCTGAAATCTGCTTGAAGATAATAATGAAAGCTGTTAATTGGAATGTTGTAAATAGCACAGTATAAATGCTTAGGGCCAGTGGTTGGGGAGGAGGTTGGAATTGAGAGTGGGGGATAAAGGACAAAAATGTAACAGAAGTAAACATAGGAAAGGAGCAGACATGTATAGAGGCTGAGTGCAGGTGCCTCTTTAGTGGAAGAGTTGTGTCCTGGTAGCTGAAAACGAGGCTGGGAAATAATGGAAAGATACCACCTCTTCTCTTCCCTGTCATATTCTCTCCATGAAACTCCTGCCCTTGAACTCTCAGGGTGCTTATTGCTCTATGGCTTGCATATGGTGTTTGTCTTATTCTGTAGCCGTGTCCATGTATGTCCCATGTCCTAGAAGACTGGAAGCCCATGAAGAGCAGGGACCACCTCATTTGTCTTGATATCCCCACAGCACTTGTCCCTGACACACGGTAGACTCTTAATAAGGTTAGTTGAACAAATCCAATTGAGGAGAACATGGGGAAGTAAGTAACTGCCAGACAGACCTGACTGTGTTCAAATTAATGGTCTTGTTAAGAAGTGGTAGGGTTTGGGAGCGCTGGTGACTGGGTGCAGGGGATTAGAAGATGCTCACAGTTGGTGGGGAGCAGAGTGGGGCAAAAGCCAAAAGGCAGAGGCCTGTAAGGCATATGAGGAAGCAGCCTAGCCTGGAGAGAAGGGGTGGAGCTGGGCAAGGGCACCTAGAAAGATGAGGAAGGGCATGAAAATGCCTGTGCCCCAAGATGGAGGCCTGGAGCTTGTGATCAGCCCCCAACAAGGCCTGAAAAAGAGCCTGTACTAGCCTAGTCGCCTTTAGCTAAAAGCAACAGAAATCCAGGTTAAACCAGCTTAAACACAAGGAGGAATTTATTGGTTCCCATAAGTGAAAAGTCCAGGGGGATGGCTGGTCTCGTGTGTAACCTAGATCCGGGATGCAGATGATGTCCTCAAGAATATATACGTATCCTTTGGCTCTTTCTCATTAGCTCCATTCTCGGTCACACCCTCAGATTAGATGACTGGGGGCTGCATCAGGCTTGTGTCCTACAAAAAGAGCTGCAAGAGTCCAGGGACTGACGCACTGACTGCAGGCGGATTACTTTCCCACA